>NC_136527.1:163240986-163250986 GCF_053919585.1 Euprymna scolopes | reverse complement strand
ATTATGTGATTGAAAAAAAAAAAGAAGTAAAAAGTAGACCAATAAAGCTCCAATCTATGGTGCTCCTTCACCAAACTTTCACGAAAAACACTCGTCTAGCTGAAACCACTGTCAAAAATTTCCCTCACTCTTTATCTGCGTCTAAACCTGAACGTAGATTCCGTGAACAAAGTTTCTTTCTTAGAACTGCATGCCTGTGGAACTCTCTTCCGTTTGCCTGTTTTCCAGCTGACTACAATTTGGTAGTCTTCAAGTCCAACGTAAACAAATTCTTGATGAACTTTCCCCTAAAGTAATCCAATTTACGAAATTTCCAGTATTAACAATTACTACGATATTATCCCATTGACTACTGTACACTCTTTAACCCTTATCCTCGAGTGGCCTCCAGGCCTTGATAAGTGGTGACTCTTGTGTAAAAAAAAAATGCTCGCAGCCATTATGGTCAGTGAATCGTCCTTCCTCCATTGACTAACGACGGTCGAATCCTCTCTGACTACCAACTATTTACTAATTTCTACATGTCTCTCATTACGGACTGTTTCGCTGTATCACAACTCATCAGGGCTGTTACAGAAGCCAAGATTGAAACTCAACCGCCTAAACGACAATCAGCGCTTCCGACGGTTACGCTATTCGACTGCTGCTATGACGGCTTGTGAATTAACAATGTTTAAACATTGTCCAAACGCCTAAGCTCTATTTATTTCTTAAGCTCTGTTTATTTACATAAAGATTGGCATCGCTTTATACGTTAGTGGCCATTTGTTTATCACTTCCCAATATGCTCAACTCAATATAGCGAGCATTAAATTCATCAACATAAAGTATATTTTCGCTGTATCACAGCTCATCAGTGCAGCTAGACAAGCAACTACCTCAACACTTCTATAACAGACATGTGAATTAACAACGTTCAAACTTTGTCCAAACGCTTAAGCCCCATTTGTTTACACACAGATTGTTCTCGTCTTCTGACTGTGTACTGAAGTTCTATACAAAACTCTTCTGCCAATGTTTGGTAAACAGATTTAAAAATTAGTATATAAAGGATTTGAATGATGGAACAAATTCGGTTGGGTATTTAGCAAGTAAAAATAATTGCTAAGGTGTTAAAATGGAAAAAAAAAACAAAAATTACAATTCATAGGTAATAAATGTATAAAGTAAAATTAATTGCTAAGGTGTTCAAATTAAAAAAATATATATATTGACAATTCACATGTATAAAGCAGATTAAATTGCCTTTCCATGCATGCGTAAATATACATTTAAACTTTAAGATGCTTTGCTTTCTATTCAAGTTGATGGTACCCGAGTCATGTTTTTGTTAACTTTTGTAATCACTATTATAATATATATCGGGTACAATAATGCCTCTATAATATTAAATCACCTATGAAAACGAACCTCCTAAATTAAAAACTTGAATAATTATCTTAGCTCGAATGTAAATTAATATTAAGCCGACTTTACAAATTGATAAAAGTTAATTATTGGATTTTAATTATAAAGGTAAAGCTCCATTATTCGAACTCGAGATAGATAACGACAAACTTCCACCCATTAATATGGGAGGGGAGATTATCATCAAAAGTGTCCTGAATTGATAACTTAGCACCGGACTTACTACTTAGATATAAATAAGTCACTTGTACACATTTCCCTCCCCCCTTTTTTTAAAATGGAGAGTAGATAATACAGTGGGTGTGTTATCGGCAGCTCCAGTAACTCTCGCTTCTCCTTTTTTGTCCCTCGGTTAAATGAGTGATTTTTCTGACAAAGGGTGAAGAAAAAGCTGCTTAAAGGTCGGAAGTACTTGGTGAACAGTAGTCTGAGATGTCGGAAATTTTTCTGTCTCTATGTCTGTCCTTATGGCCATGTCACTAATAAGGGTGCTGGAGGTAAACGTTTTGTCTGGGCTGACGTTATCCGCCTGATAGTCAGGGACCCGAACCTTGGATTAACCACTAAGGAGGCTTTCCTATTAGCAGGCGCAAAGTACTGGGACTGCTGTATTGCTATTTGGTGAGTGGATCTAGACCATGCATAGTCTCTGGTGGGGCCTCTCGATGCCATACTAGTGGGTAATTGTTACGGCTTTACCTTTTCGTGTGCTACAAAAAAAAATCCTGTCTTTTTCTCTCTTCATTTCCCTCTCTGTACTGCTCTAACCAAATATGCCGACTTGTTCCACAAATCCCAAAACCTCACCATGAAATGTCTCCAGAAAAAAACTCGAATAAACCTAGAACCCCATCTTCCAACGTGAACCCCTACTACCAGGTCTCCTTCTCCAACATCAGGCGTCTACGTTCCAACCTTCCAGAGGTTGAAACCATATTACAGGAGACGAAACCGAACATAATATTTCTAAGCGAAACTGGAATAGGGCCGACCACTTCCCTAGATGAGTTTATAATTAATGAATAATCCAATTTAACAGCTAAATCTGACCCCCAAGATCGCCATGGGCATGGAATATGTGCCTACAGTAAAGATGGCAGAAGATATCTCACTACTGATGCAATTCTCTATCTATATAAAAGCCAAGTACGTCAAAGGATGGAATACCGCTGACATATCTGGCCAGGAGCTGCTAAAAACAGCCTATCCTGCCTTGATAGAGTACAAAATAGACTTCGTGGCTTAGTGGGGGATGCCCTTTTCTTTTCCCTGAAACCTCTCTCCCACAGGAGAGACGTTGCGAGCCTATCCTTGTTTTATCGTTATTTCCATGGCAGGTGATCGTCTTAACTCCAATCTCTGGTCCCCCTCGCCAATCTTTCACGAAAAACACCCGTCTAGCTGAATCCACTGTGAAAAATTTCCCCCACTCTATATCTGTGCCTAAATCAAAACGTGGATTCCATGAACAAAGCTTCTTTCTTAGAACTGCACGCCCGTGGAACTCTGTTCCGTCTGCCTGCTTCCCACCGGACTACAACTTGGCTGTCTTCAAGTCCAACGTTAACAAATTCCTAATGAACCGCCCCCTTAAGTAAACACTTTATCAAATCTCCACACTAACGTAATGTACTTGCAATAACCCTTATCCCTGAGTGGTTTCCGGGCCTTGATAAGTGGTGACCACTGTGTAAAAAAAATGAAATCTTCGTGAACTAAAATATCATATTTAAGCGTAGTTTACGACCGGGACACGCCGGGCAGCATTACAATGTATTTATTAGGTATAAAAATCGCAATTAAAATTGTCGTTATAAGAATAATGAATACGAAATCTGCATAAATTAAAATATATTTAAACGTATTTTACGACCGGGCAAGTTTGTATGATTAACAAAAACATGACTTTGTTTTTTTTAAACGTTTTTAACTTAGCTTTGTCCCCCCTGAAAAATTTAGCTACAAACATTCATTAGTCCAACAATCCTATTCACTGGTGCCATTTTTTTTTACATAAATTAAACATTGCCAATCGTACCTGCCTATCTCATCTTTTAGTCGTGCCGACTTGCAATGCAAAGGCAAATTTCGTGACAGTGTTGTTGTTGTTGCCGACCGTTAACATATAACTAACTCAGAACGAATATATCTTAATTTTATTCGTTTATTTTGTTAATTTAACATTTTTATGACATGACTTTTTAAACGTTTTTAACTTGGCTTTTTTTTCTTCATGAAAAATTTAGCTACAGACGTTTATTAAAGTCCAGCAACCATATTTATCGGTGCCATTTTTACATAAATATAACATTGCCCATCGTGCCTGCCTATCTTATCTTTCGATGGTGGCGAGTCCCAGTGCAAAAGCAAATTTCGTGACAGTGCTGTTGTGTTGACCGTTAGCATATAACTAATGCAGAACAAAGAAATCTTAATTTTATTCGTTTTTTTACCTTTAATTATTTTCGTCTTTTGAATGGACAATACGTTGCAAACATCATCGGAAAACGTTTACTCCACGTAATTGACGAACTTTTAAGAATTTACAACGTTTCATTATAATCGTTTTTCGTTTTTTTTCTTTTAATCTTTTTTAATCTTTATATTTAATTTTAATTTTTCAATATTCGTTCAGTCATTTTTTTTATCCACGTTTCAATCGTGTTTTTGATTTAAACATTTCTAAAAGCTTTTTCTTAATGATTTGGACACGCAGAATCGAATTTGTATGAATTTACCAAAAGAATCCTAAGAAACCGAACACAATTGACAGTCTTAAACAAAAAAGAAATCATCCAATTTTCATGGCCTTTTTTTTTCGTATTGAATTGCTTAGAAGTAAAGGTAAGTTTTTATTTTTTTATATTTTATTCCCTAACAATTAAAAATTTAATGCATTTAAATAAGGTTTTTTAAAATTTTATTTTATTTTATTTCCTAACAATTAAAAATTTAATGCATTTAAAATAAGATTTTTTAAAATTTTATTTTATTTTATTTCCTAACAATTAACAATTTAATGCATTTAAAATAAGATTTTTTAAAATTTTATTTTATTTCCTAACAATTAACAAATTTAATGCATTTAAAATAAGATTTTTTTTATTTCTATGAAAATTTTGATTTACTTTTTTCCAGATCTTGCGTTTACCAAAAGTTAAAAAAAAATTAATGGTAAAGAAATTTGGGTTTGAATTACTGTACACAAAGATTCGAAAAAGTTGAAAGAAATTTGGTACTCGTGCAGAAACTGATCCGCGCTATTTTTTAAATCGTATTTCCAAGTTTAATTAAAGTTGGGTCTAAAGCAGAGAGTGATCCGGACGTAAATAATAACATTATTTTTTAAAAAGCCATTCTTAACATGAAGAGGGGAGGGTGTTTTGTACCTATTCTATACTTTTAACCTTAAAATTGAATAAAAAAAAATACATCATAAAACTTTAAGGTACTAGTGCAGAGAGTGATCCGCCCTATTTTTTAAATTGTATTTCCAAGTTTAATTAAAGTTTTATGTATTTTTTTATTCAATTGTAAGGTTAACGTATAGAATAGGTACAAAACCCCCTCCCCTCCCCATGTTAAGAATGGCTTTTTAAATAATAACGTTATTATTTACGTCCGGATCACTCACTTCACCAGTACCAAAGTTGTAATTTAATTTGTAAGGAGTAAAAGGGTTGTTAATATTTGTTCAATTTTGAATCAATTTATAACACGAAGTGATTTTTATTTTTTCATTAAAATTGAAAATAAAAAAAAAATATTCTTAATAGTAAATTGCTTTCTATAAATTTATGTACACAATTTTGGGCGACCGGTTTAAATTAGTAAACGTGTAACGTGGCGTTAACAGTCGGCAGCCATTTTGAGTGGAAAATTACACATTTACCAATTAAATTTCTGGTACTAGGGCAGTGAGTGATCCGGACGTAAATAATAACGTTATTATTAAATAAAAAGCCATTCTTAACATGGGGAGGCTGTTTTGTACCTATTCTATACTTTAACCTTACAATTGAATAAAAATACATAATAAAACTTTAATTAAACTTGGAAATACGATTTAAATATAGCGCGAATCATTTTGGGCCACCGGTTTAAATTAGTAAACGTGTAAGTGGCAGCAATTTTGAGTAGAAAACCACATATTCTCCAATTAATTTTCTTTACTGTTTAAATTTTTTTAGGCAAGACTGTCATCCGGGAAAGAGGAAATCGAGATTTTTATTTGGAATAATTAAAAAAAAATCTTATTTCAAATGCATTAAATTGTTAATAGCTAGGAAATAAAATAAAAATACAATGATTTTATATGCATTAAATTGTTAAAGTTAGAAAATAAAATATCGAAAAAATAAAAACTTACCTTTACTTCTAAGCAATTCAATACGAAAAAAATGCCATGAAAATTCTTGAATTTCTTTTTTGTTTCTGTTCAAAACTGTAAATTTGGTCGGTTTCTTGGGATTTGCTTAGTAAATTCATACACGTTCGATTCCGTGTGTTCAAATCATTAAGAAAAATATTTTTAAAATGTTTTAAATCAAAAACACGATTGAAACGTGAATAAAAAGACAAAAAGAACAAAGAAAGATTAAAATGAAAATAAAAAAATATGAGATTAAAAAAGATTAAAAGATAAAAAAATATGAGATTAAAAAAGATTAAAAGATAAAAAATATGAGATTAAAAAAGATAAAAAATATGAGATTAAAAAAGATTAAAAGATAAAAAAATGCTGAAAATTTACAATGAAAATTTGTCAATTCTTAAAAGTTCGTTAATTACGTCTGAGGAAACGTTTTCTTTTAAATTTAACGTATTGTCCATTCATACAACTACAATAATCAAAGGTGAAAACCCGAATAAAACTAACATATCTTTGTTCTGCTTTAGTTATACCACCACCAACAACAATAACACTGTCACAAAATTTGCTTTTTCACTGGAAGTCGGCAAAACCGAAAGATGAGATAGGCAGGTACGATTATTTAATTTATGTAAAAATGGCACCAGTGAATAGGATTGCTGGACTTTAATAAATGTTTTTAGCTAAATTTTTCAAGAAAAATTATTTTAAAAAAAAGGCAAGTTGAAAACGTTTTACAAAAAATTCATAAAAATTCTAAATTGCAAATTGTTTTTCTTAATCATACAAACTTGCCCGGTCGTAATATACGTTTCAATATATATTAATTTATGTAGATTATTCATTATTCTTATAACGACAATTCTATAGTGATTTTTATATTATAATATATTGTAATGCCACCCGGCGTGTTCCGGCTATAAATTACGCTTACATATGATATTTTAGTTCACGCAGATTTCATATTTAATATTATAGAGCCAATATACTGCTGATTAATATATTGTACCCGATATATAGTAGTGATTACAAAATTTAACAAAAACATGACTTGGGTGCCATCAGCTTGAATAGACACCAAACATTTAACGGTCCAACTCCAGTCGATATCATTCTAAATATCGTGAAATGGATTAAAAAGAAGAATGTTTAAAAATGAAACGATTTTAACGTTTAAATGTATATTTACGCATGCATGAAAAGACACTTTAATTTGACTAAGACATGCGAATTGTCATTTTTTTATTTTAATTTTAACACCTTAGCAATTATTTGTACCGGTGAAATACTAAATCGAATTTGTTCCACAGGTTCAAATCACGTATATAAAAATATAAAAGTCTGTTTACCAAACATTGACAGAAGAGTTTTTGTAAAAAAAACTTCAGTACACAGTCAGAAGACAGATACAATCTGTGTGTAAACGAATGGGGCTTAAGCGTTTGGACAATGTTTAAACGTTGTTAATTCACTTGCCCGTCATAGAATCACCGAGGTAGTTGCTTGTCTAGCTGCACTGATGAACTGTGATACAGCGAAACAATACTTTATGTGGATGACTATAACGCTCCCTGTCTTAGGTTGAGCATATTGGGAAGTGGTAAGCAAATTGCAACTAACGTATTAAGCAATGTTTTTTGTGTAAATAAATAAAGCTTAGGACGTTTGGACAATGTTTAAACATTGTTAATTCACATGCCGTCATAGCAGCAGTAGAATAGTGTAACCGTGGAGAGCGCCGACTGTCGTTTAGGCGGTCGAGTTTCAATCCGGGCTTCTCTAGCCGCACTGATGAGTTGTGATACAGCGAAACAGTATGTAACGAGATAGTTTGAGAGACATGTAGTAATTAGTAAATAGTTGGTAGTCAGAAAGGATTCGACAGTCGTTAGTCAGTTGAGGAAGGACGATCCACTGACCATAATGGCCGCGAATATGTGGAAAAATGTCGAAAGTAAAAATCAGCTTAACAATGGTGAAAACTTTGCAACTTATCTGTTTGATCTTGACGGATCCTTTGAAAAGCTGCAACTAAAGATTAGGGAACGACGTTGTACTAATCTTTAGTTGCAGATTTTCAAACAGATACGTTTTGTTTCTTCATTATTAAATAATCTTAAACTTCAGAGAATTTTTGTCCTTTTTGTTATATGTTCTGTTTAACTAGACGATCAATATATATATATATATATATATATATATATATATATATATATTTATATAATGTCAGCAAAAAGAAAGTCCGCACTTGTATTAAAAAAAACTGCAAATTTACGCTATATTAATGTAACTGTTTTAAACAACCTATACCTCATTTAATACGCCTATTATTCCTCTATAACTTTACCTGTTTATATTTGACTTTTAATTGAAATAAATAAATGTTCACGTCAATTACACTGTTGTTGGATCTGTTTCTTAGGCTGCGGATCTTGATAACACTAGAATATTTCAATAAAATGTCAAATATGAACAGGTAAAATAATAGAGAAATAAAGGCGAATCAATTTATTTTTATTTCGGACTATTAATCTCATCTTTATAAGTTATTGTTTTTGATCTTTTATTGGTTTTGTTTATTCACAACGTTTCGGCCAACTATTCTTCGTCAGGTCATAACCGCGACGGATAGGAACTTCGAATCTCCTAACTGCATTCTCAGCCATCACTGCCATCCGTAGTTGTTGTCGTCTCACCACATTTTGGCCAAGTAAACCTCTGGGCACGCTTTGGGTGGGATTGAAACCGCTATCTTCAGACAATGTTCATCTGGAACTGTAGAGATTAAACGTCTCTATCAAGTGCGCCACGGGCCCCGAACGGCGATCAAGGTTAGATTCTTTGATCTTATAAATCCACGTTTATTTATTATCTGATCTTCTGTAGTCGGGTCCGTACCGATTGGTGCATATATATATATATATATATATATATATATATATATATATATATATATATATATATATATATAATACTAGCAGATCACCCCGGCATTGCTCGGGCCCTATATACTCTTCATAACTTTATGTGCATATGTATATATTAAAAAGTGTGCACATGTACGGTAATGCCTTTCTATATAATAGGCTATACTAACTACCATAGAGAAACGTTGGTAAGGACCGCAGAGGTCGAATTTTTTTTTTAAACTTTGACCCCAATTTTGACGTTTTAGCATTTTTTGTTTTGGATTAAAATCAAATGAAAATGTTTGTTCCAGTAACCTTCATATTAAAGTTCAAGTATTTAATCAAAAAATTGACCGAGAAGAAGTTTGGTAGAATCTAAAAAAGTCAACTCTTTTAACCTTGATCTATTGGCAGCGAACCATATGCACCAAAACCGATTAAAAAGCTTGCCTAATGTCTGAATACACTTCATGTAAAATTTCAAATATTTAGACAAAAAATTGGCTGAGTAATTCGGTAGAGACCGCAGAGGTCAATTTTGTGAAAGTTTGACCCTTATTTTGACTCCTTAGCATTTATTGTTTTATGTTCACATTAAATTAAAAAAGTAAGAGTAATGTCCAAGTCACCTATATCTAAAATTTCAAGTGTTTAGACTCAAAAATGGTGGAGGAGTTAGCATTCTCACAGTCAAATCGTTGAACTTTAACCCCTTAACAGCCAAAATCTGGCCGAAACCCGATTAAAAAGGGTTTTACAAATCTCAATACTCCTTATGAAAAATCTCAAGTCTGTAGAACAAAAATCGACAGAGTTATTGTGTAGGGAAATGTACACAGACAGACAGACAGACAGACAGACAGACACAGAAATTCTCACTTTTTCAGATATATAGACATGTAAATATATGCATATATCTATATTTACATATGTAAATATATATATATATATATATATATTATATATATATATATATACAAATACACACACAGACACACATATATATATATATATATATATATAATACACACATCTCTCTCTCTCTCTCTCTCTATCTATATATATATATATATATATATAAATATATATATATAAATATATATATATATATAAATATATATATATATATATATAATATATATATATATATATATATAAATATATATATATATATATATATAAATATATATATATATATAAATATATATATATATATATATATAAATATATATATATATATATATATAAATATATATATATATAAATATATATATAAATATATATATATATATATATATATATATATATATAT
>NC_136527.1:163168735-163236235 GCF_053919585.1 Euprymna scolopes | reverse complement strand
TAAATTTACCGATGCATATGAGTACTCAGACTGGAGAAATGCCATATTCTCATGAACAATATCAATATTCACGTTCAGAGAAACCAAATTCAGCTATTAATACTGGAGAAAAGACATCTTCTCGTAAACAATGTCAATATTCAGGTTCTGAGAAACCTAAATTAGCGATGCATATGAGTACTTACACTGGGAAAAAGCAATATTCTCGTGAAAAATATCGATATCCAAGTCCTGCTAAACAAAATCTAGCAATGCATATAAGTACTAACACTAGCGAAAATCCATATTCTTGGGAACAATGTCAACATTCAGGTTCTGAGGAACCAAATGTAGCTATGAATATGAGAACTCACACTGGCGAAAAGCCATATTCTTGTGAACAATGTAAACGTTCTTTTTCTCAAAATTCAGACTTAGTTAAACATATGAGAACACATTCTGGCGAAAAGCCATATTCTTGTGAACAGTGTAAACGTTCTTTTTCTCAAAAACCAAATCTAGTTAGACATATGAGAACACATTCTGGCGAAAAACCATATTCTTGTGAACAATGTAAACTTTCTTTTTCTCGAAAAGCACATTTAGATACACATATGACAACACATTCTGGCGAAAAACCATATTCTTGTGAACAATGTAAACGTTCTTTTTCTCAAAAAGCAAGTTTAGTTACACATATGAGAACACATTCTGGCGAAAAGCCATATTCTTGTAAACAATGTAAACATCTTTTTCTCAAAAAAGCAATATTAGATAAACATATGAGAACACATTCTGGCGAAAAACCATATTCTTGTGAACAATATAAACTTTCTTTTTCTCAAAAAGCACATTTAGATACACATATGAGAACACATTCTGGCGAAAAGCCATATTCTTGTGAACAATGTAAACATTATTTTTCTCAAAAATCAAATTTAGTTACACATATGAAAACACACACTGGTGAGGACTTGAATACCTACTAGATACCAACCTCGGGTATCTTCGGTCTCTCTGTACAGGGGTTTGTCAGAAAATCTGATATGAGGATGCTTCAAGTTTGGAGTAAACCCTGACCAAACATTCAAACAAAAATGAAAATGAAAACTTCTAAATCTACAAACTGGCAGGATGTCGCCCAGAATAAAAAGATCCCCTCAGCATGGCTATGCACTGGGTCATACGAGGAAAGCAACGGTGCACCTTCTCCTAGTGATGTTACCACAAGTAACAACTCTAAGCTGGATACTCCATCAGACCAGACCAACTCTAGTCCTGGAATTCGGCAAAACCAAGCAAGGACCGCCAAAAAAAGGAACTATAATCTTATCAAGTGGTCTGTTGAGGAGAAGAAAATAATTCTTCACTGTTTTGCATATTCAAGATATGAAAAATGGGGAAGAAAAAAAATTCTATATTCGAGGCCCAAATAAAATCGTCTCTCTTACTAAAGGAAAAGGTATTAGAGACAACAACTAAAAACTTACTGTCGATCGTGCCAAAGGTTAGCAAATATCTTAGCAAAGATATAAGAGATGTAATAGATCTAAAGGCTCTTGCTGAGGCAGAGAAGGACTTTAGCCAAAGGGACACAACTGAGTTTACGCAAACTCAATGGAGCAGGGAGGATAAATGGATGCTTATATGGGCGATGGAATATGCAAAAATTAAGCATTCAAAACTCAAAGAAAGATGCCAAGAATGGCAAAAAATCTTTAAGCATCATTGCCCAAATAAAAAAGGCATCGCAAGAGAAAAACTCACATGCCAGAAGTTTAACTTCATGAAGAACAATGCTTTCTCTACGGAGCAGATTTCCAGCATGATTAGAGACATTCACTTGATGATTGAGGATGACATCTGCACAATAAGCAACCCCATCCCTCTTCCCAGTGATATTACACCAGAACCCATTTCATCTCAACTACCCGACATGGTCTCAGACCTAACATTGACAGAGGAGACGCATTATCAAGGGCAATGCCCAATAAACAACAGTAACTCTCCTCAAGACTCACCCCCGAAAATATCTCAACTAAAACATGGGCAAAAACAACACCGCAATGCCCCACCTGTAAACATGACACTGGATGCCAACCAGATGGAGCTGGAGGAAGAACTGGCGAATAAAATAGAAATGGCACGATGCCTGGCTGTTGGAGATCGACCCAGACTAGTGAAAATAAATTGTACCAAATCCTTCAAGATCCTTGTTACGAAAGTGAATGATGCTCTCACAAAAATTGTCCCAACTAATGCGTCATTAACGGAAATAAACCATGCAACTTTTAGGGCAGCGTGGTTTATGCAGAGGAAACTTTTACCTCAGCATAAAGAGAAAAACGAGGGAATATTTGAGGCCAAAACAAAAGAACCAGCCTGGAAAAGTAGGCTTCAACAGAAAATATTAAAACTCCGAAAGGAAACATCCCGGATATCTGCCTTTCTGTTATGTGACAGCCCAGGGAAAAATTAAAAAAGAAGATGAATAAACTTAAAACTGACTATTCTCTTCATAACCAAGTGCAGCTAAGAGCTAAAATAGCAGAAAACCAAGCTGAAATAAAAGCTTTAGCTGCACAAATTAAAAACAAAAAACAGAAAATGGAGTCCAAGTCATTGAATGAGTTGTTTGGCAAGAACCCAAGGATGGTGTACAGAAATTTAATTAAAGAGGAAATCAAGGTAAATTCGCCACCGTCACAGGAAGAAGTGGAGTCATTCTGGAGGCCACTGTATGAGGATCCCAAACAACACCAAGAGAGGGAGTGGATATATACAATTAAAGAGGCTGTCAAGGGCAAACAAAATATGCCACCACTAAAAATCACGAAAGATGCTCTAAGGAAACAAATCACCCATTTTGGCAACTTTAAAAGCCCAGGAATGGACAAGATAAAAAACTCACAGCACTTCATGAACATTATGCACAGGCATTTACTCGTGTTGTCAGCGGTGAGGAAGATCCACCAGAATGGTTAACTCTTGGTAAAACGACTCTGGTACCCACGAGCCAAGAGACTCACTTGCCCAATAAATACAGGCCTATCTGCTGCCTCTCAACCACATACAAGTGGCTTACAGGAATGATTGTAGATGCAATCTATCAACACCTGACCGAGGGTGAGTACCTTGAAAACGAACAAAAGGGATGTACCAGGAATAAACTTGGTACAAAGGACCAACTGCTCCTCAACAAAACCATCCTGGAGGACTGCAAAAAGCGTAAAAGAAACTTATCAATGGCTTGGATAGACTATAAGAAGGCATTTGATAGTGTGCCTCACTCCTGGATACTGCGATGTTTGGAGATATATAATGTTGATGAGAGCATAAGGACATTCCTTAAAAAACAAATGACCATGTGGCAAACATCAATGGCTCTACACCACATGGAAGGGACAATACAAACTTCAAATCTCAGTGTCCAGCGAGGTATATGTCAAGGTGATAGCCTGTCACCATTGCTTTTCTGCCTTACTATTGACCCACTCAGCAAGCTCCTCAAAAACTTTGATGCTGGGTACAGTCTTAGTAGGGGAAGGAAAAAAGAAAAAAGTAAAAGAGTAAATCATCTACTTTTTATGGACGATTTCAAACTCTATGCAGAGACAGAAAAACAGCTTGTCTCTCTGATTGAAAATGTAAAGACTTTTACAGAGGATGTCTGCATGGAGTTTGGATTTGACAAATGTGCCAAATGCACAATAAAAAAAGGAAAAAAAGACGACATCCGAAAATATACGGTTCAATGATAGCTTGATTGAAGACCTAGGAGAGGATGCCACATATAAGTAGTACCTCGGTATAGAGGAAAATGTAACTGTGGAGCATGAAAAAATGAGACATAAGGTGGAACAAGAATACACATCACGCCTTAAAAAGATCCTCAAATCCGAATTAAGCCCGAAAAACAAAATAACTGCCATAAATCAACTTGCAATCCCTGTCATTAGATATGGGTTTGGTATTATTGACTGGCCCCAATACAGTATCAATAGGCTAGATACAAAGACCAGGAAACTCCTAACCTTGCATAAAATAATATACCGAAATCAATGTATGGACAGGATATACCTTCCACGAAGAGAGGGTGGCCTCGGTCTCACTGAAATAAACAATGCATATCGAGCCACCATTGTAAGCATGGGGCAGTATATTAAAAGCTCAACAGATATGACAATAGAAATAGTGAGGGACCACCATGAACGTCTACCTCAACAAACCTCAGTCACGAAGCTTGCCGAAAACTTGGGGGTGTCATACTGGAAAATACTGCCGAGGTATATGATAATCCAGCAACACAGATTGCAAGAAAAACGAGAAAGAAATACACCGAAATCGAAATAGACACAAGAAAGCAAGGATGGGAACAACATAAAAGAGCAGGAAAGTTTCTGGAAGAGCTTAAACAAGAATATATAGACAGGGATGCTTCACTCCAATGGCTCAAGAGCGGGAGACTTCCATTTGATGAGGAAAGACTCATTGTAGCCAGTCAAGACCAAGGCTTACTCACAAATGGATTAAAAAAAATGGCTGGCCTACAAGCAAATGGCCAATGCCGGTTTTGCCACTCAGCTATTGAGAGCCCAAGCCACCTAATGTCCGCATGTCCTATCCTATTGGCAGATGGCTTCTACACTGCCCGCCACAACAAAGTATGTAAGTACCTTCATTGGAAAATCTGGAGAGATGCAGCTTGACAGAGCGACGAACATCTGGGAACATGAACCACCACCAATAACATCAAATGGAAAAGTGACCGTGTTCTATGACAAAGACATACAGGCGGGGAGATACGTAAAAGACAAGGCCATCAAACCAGATATTGTAATATGGAACAAACCTGAAAGAACTGCGCTCATTATCGATGTTACAGTCCCAAATGATTTTGGCCTTAACAGAGCTGAACGGAAAAAATAACAAAATATCAGGACCTAAAATATGATCTAAAAACGACATGGTCTCTGAAAGAAATAAACATTATACCGGTTGTGATATGAGCAACTGGGTTAATAAAAAAGAATCTTCATAAATACTTAGAAGCAATCCCTGGAAGACCAAGCTGTAACGAAATACAAATAGCAGCCATAAAGGGAACAACATCTATTCTTAAAAGAGCCCTCGGATATAAATTTAAATCATAACAGAATCAAGTGTTAGCTCCAGGAGGGAGCCCTTTGATCTCCTAATACTTACTGAAGTAAGATAAATAAAAAAAAAGCGAAAAGCCATATTTTTGTAAACATTCGTTTTCCGAAAAATCAAATTTATTTAAACATATGAGAACACACACTGGCGAAAAGCCATATTCTTGTGTACAATGTAAACGTTCTTTTTCTCACAAATCAAATTTAGTGAGACATATCAATATACACACTTAGGGATGACTTGAATGCTTAATACTAGTAGATACCAACCTCGGGTATATTCGGTTTCCCTGTACAGGGGG
This sequence comes from Euprymna scolopes, assembly GCF_053919585.1. Taxonomy (NCBI): domain Eukaryota; kingdom Metazoa; phylum Mollusca; class Cephalopoda; order Sepiida; family Sepiolidae; genus Euprymna; species Euprymna scolopes. Next base: position 163,230,798 of record NC_136527.1, on the reverse strand, counting down.
TTGTCAGATAATCTGACATGAGGATGCGTCAAGTTTGAATCGAAAAACTGGCAGGATGTCGCCCAGAATAAAAAGATCCCCTCAACATGGCTTTGCACTGGGTCATATGAGGAAAGCAACGGTGCACCTTCTCCTATTGATGTTTCTCCAAGTAACAACACTAAGCTGGATACTCACCAAGCCAGACCAACTCTCGTCCTGGAATTCGGCAAAACCAAACAAGGGCCACCAAAAAGAGGAACTATAATATTACCAAGTGGTCAATTAAGGAGAAGAAAATAATTCTTCACTGTATGAGAAATGGGGAAGAAAGAAAAATAATATATTCGAAGCTCAAATAAGATCTTCTCTCTTTACCAAAGGAAAAGGTATTAGGGATAACAACTAAAAATCTACTTTCGATCGTGTCACCGATTAACAAATACCTCACCAAAGAGGTAACAGATGAAATTGAGCTAAAGACTTTAGCCAAAGATATACAACTGAGTTTACGCAAACTCAATGGAGCAGGGAGGATAAATGGGCGCTTATATGGGCGATGGAATATGCAAAAATTAAGCATTCAAAACTCAAAGAAAGATGCCAAGAATGGCAGAAAATTTTCAAGTGTCATCGTCATAATAAAAAAGGCATCGCAAGAGAAAAGCTTACATGCCAGAAGTTTAACTTCATGAAGAACAATGCTTTCTCTACGGAGCAGATTTCCAGTATGATTAGAGATATTCGCTTAATGACTGAAGATAACATCTGCCCAATAAGCAACCTCATCCCTCCTCCTAGTGACATTACACCAGAACCCACTTCACCTCAACTACCCGGCATGGTATCAGACTTAACATTGACAAAGAAGATGCATTATCAAGGGCAACGTTCAATAAACAACAGTAACACTCCTCAAGGCTCACCCCCGAAAATATATCAACTAAAATATGGGCAAAAACAACACCGCAATGCCCCACCTGTAAACATCACACTGGATGAAAACCAGATAGATCTGGATGAAGAACTGGCTAACAGAATAGAAATGGCACGATGCCTGGCTGTTGGAGATCGACCCAGACTGGTGAAAATAAATTGTACGAAAGCCTTTAAGATCCTTGTTACGAAAGTGAATGATGCTCTCACAAAAATTGTCCCAACTAATGCGTCATTAACGGAAATAAACCATGCAACTTTTGGGGCAGCATGGTATATGCAGAGAAAACTTCCGCCCCACCATAAAGAGAAAAAGGAGGGGGAATTTAAGGCCAAAACAAAATAATCAGTCTTGAAGAGTAGGCTACAACAGAAAATCTTAAAACTCAGGCAGGAAACATCCCAGATATCTGCCTTTCTGTTACGTGACAGCCCAGGGGAAAAATTAAAAAGAAGATAAATAAAACCGAGCTAATTTACTGACACATGAGAACTCACACTGGGGAAAAGCCACATTTTTGCAAAGTGTGTAAATATTCTTGTTCTTACAAATAAAATTTAGTGAGACATATGAGAACTCACACTGGAGAAACTCCACAACCAAGGGCAGGTAAGATCTAAGGTAGCAGAAAACCAAGCTGAAATAAAAGCTTTAGCTGCACAAAAATAACAAGCAAAAAAATGGAGTCCAAGTCATTGAATAGGTTGTTTGACAAGAACCCAAGGATGGGATACAGAAATTTATTGACAAGATTCCAAATTTCTGGCTTAAAAACTCAGTACACGAAGAAAATCCACCAGAGTGGTTAACTCATGGCAAAACGACTCTGATACCCAAGACCCAAGAGACTCACTTGCCCAATAAATGCAGGAGTATCTGCTGCCTCCCAACCACATGCAAGTGGGTTACAGGAATGATTGCAGATGCAATCTATCAACACCTGACCGATGGCAAATACCTTGAAAACGAACAAAAGGGATGTACCAGGAATAAACTTGGTACAAAGGACCAACTTCTTCTCAACAAAACCATCGTCGAGGACTGCAAAAAGCGTCAAAGGAACCTGTCAATGGCTTGGATAGACTATAAAAAGTCATTCGATAGTGTGCCTCACTCCTGGATACTGCGATGTTTGGAGATATATAATGTCCATGAGAACATAAGGACATTCCTTTAAAAACAAATGACCATGTGGCAAACATCAATTGCACTACACCACATGTAAGGGACAATACAAACTTCAAATCTCAGTGTCCAGCGAAGTATATTTCAAGGTGACAGTCTGTCACCACTAGTCTTCTGCCTTACTATTGACCCACTCAGCAAACTCCTAAAAAAGGTGTTGCTGGGTACAATCTTTGTAAAGGAAGGGAAAAAGAAAAAAGTAAACGAGTAAATCATATACTTTTTTGGACGATATCAAACTCTATGCAGAGACAGGAGAACAGCTTGTCTCTCTGATGGAAAATGTAAAGACTTTCACAGATGATGTCTGCATGGAGTTTGGATTTATCAAATGTGCCAAATGCACTATAAAAAAGGAAAAAAAAACGACATCCGAAAATATTCGGTTCAACGATGGCTTTATTGAAGATCTAGCAGAGGATGCCACATATAAGTACCTCGGTATAGAGGAAAATGTAACTGTGGAGCATGAAAAAATGAGACATAATGTGGAACAAGAATACACATCACGCCTTAAAAAGATCCTCAAATCTGAATTAAGCCCGAAAAACAAAATAACTGCCATAAATCAACTTGCACTCCCTGTCATCATATATGGGTTTGGTATTATTGACTGGCCTCAATGCAATATCAATAGGTTAGATACAAAGACCAGGAAACTCCTAACCTTACATAAAATAATATATCGAAATCAATGTATAGACAGGATATACCTATCCCGAAAAAGGGTGGCCTCGGTCTCACTGAAATAAACCATGCATATCGAGCCACCATAGTAAGCATGGGGCAGTATATTAAAAGCTCAACAGATATGACAATAGAAAGAGTGAGGGACCATCATGAACGCCTACCCCAACAAATCTTTCACAAAGTTTTCTGAAGTGTGTGAATATTCTTGTTCTCATACATTATCGTTAACCATATTTTTGTGAAGTGTGTGTTCTCAGAATCAACGTTAGTGACTGATATACTACATCACTCAAGGGAGATGCCTCATTCTTGTGAAGTATGTGAATATTCTTTTTGTAGAAAATCAAACTTTGTGAGTTATAAAAAACTCACACTAGGGAAAAGCAACATTCTTATGAAGTGTGTGGATATTCTTGTTTTACATATCAAAAAAGCCATATTTTTGCGAAGTGTGTGGATATCATTGTTCTTAAAAGTCATCGGTTATGGCATATTTGAGAATTCCTGCTGGAGAAAAGCTGTGGCATTATATCTCAGTACACCGGTTGCTAATACACTATACAGCATGGTCGAGTGGTGATTTGGTCATAAGCGTAAAGATACAAAGAAATGCATTCCCAGAATTCCCTTTCTAGATCGACGTCTTTCTGTCCGGAACGTCATGAGCTGAGCACCCATATTTCTGTCTCTCCGTAAATGGGGGAGGGAGCACCCCTTCCTTCAACACTAGTTAGGGTAGGTTAGTTAGTTTTGAAGAGCCTATTTCCTATGTTTAATTGTAAAAATTAATTATAATTTGTATATTGTATTGTAATATATTTTTTGTAAAATAAATAGTTAATACAATATATATTACAATTGTGTCGCGTGTCGTTTTTTTTGTCTGTCATAAATGGCTTTATTGAAGAATGAGGCGGCTTGAGGAAAAGGAATATTCCAACCTGAATGCCACCAAAGGTCAAGACATTTCCTGGGAGAAAACGGAGCCACACAGCCACTTACATCCAACATCTCAAGTATGTTTTTCCTATTGATACTCACACCCTAATGACTGACCCATCGTCACATCATCAGACTATTAGTGTAACAGGTGAAGCCAGTCACATCATCAGACTATTAGTGTAACAGGTGAAGCCAGTCACATCATCAGACTATTAGTGTAACAGGTGAAGCCAGTCACATCATCAGACTATTAGTGTAACAGGTGAAGCCAGTCACATGCCAGTGACCGGCTGATCGTGTTATACAGCCACATGTTTGTAAAAATATTCTTGTTCTGATAAATTGTTATTATGAGAACTCACACTGGAGAAAAGCCACATTTTTGTAAAGTGTGAGGATATTCCTGTTTCATAAATTATCATTATTAGTCCATATAAGAACTAGCATTATAAAAAAACATACTTTTGAAGTGTGTGGATATTCTAGTTCTCAAAAATCATTGTTAGCGACACATATGCGAACTCGCACTAAAGAAAACCCAAATTCTTATGAGGTATGTAGATATTCTAGTTCGGAAAAATCAATCTTAGTTAACCATATAAGAACGCACACTCAGGAAAAGCCACATTCTTCTAAAGTCTGTGGATATTTTAGTTAATAAAAAATCAAACTTAGTTATTCATATGAGAACTCAGAACACAAAGTGAACAACAACAGTCCGTGATGTCAACATTGTAAAATAAAAGATAATGTGTGCCACCCTTGTCTACAACGATGCATTAAATTTTACATAACGATAAATAAACTCTACAAACAAAACGAGTGAGGCATATAAATCTTCTATGGACTATGAGCACCTATGAACAAGTGTTGGTATCAATAGCGAGTTGATGATTAACACGACCATCATTGATCGTTTTAGAAAAAAAAAGCAAGCAAATCTAAGCATTGCTTGGATTGATTAACGAAATGAATATAATAATATGTCCCAATCGTGTCTACTAGGATTCCCCGAATTATCCATCCGCCAATCTAAATATATGACAAAACATGTTATAAAAAGCATCTATTAATCGAAATCAATCGAGGAAATATGTCAACATTCAAAATTAATTTATACATCCCATTTCAGTTTGTAATAAACAGCATTTCTGTGCTATTTTTACTGTCCAAAAAATCTGCCACTTCTAAAATGCTTTCAGCCTGAGTCAAGATCGTCAACCGAGTTAATCAACTGTTCTATTGGAGAAAGTTCATTAAAACGCTGGAGCATCAGATAATAAGAGATAATGTTCACGGATAATATATAAAGTGCATTCAATGTCATTTACCAACATAAAATATAATGACAACCCGTATTTAACATGACGACACTGTATTCTGGCCTTAAGTAATCCCTTGGATATAAATTATTCTCATATCGAAACGAGTACTACATATGAACTCTTAATATCTTTAAATGACTTGAAAACAGAAGTAAACTTGCAGGAAAGTAATATAATTGTTGTCATAGAGACAGTTGTCCTTATTTATGAAAGAATATTAAAAATAAGGTAGATTCCTTAATAAGGCAGATTTCTGTAGCAAAACTTTTTGAAGATGAAAAACTATACTATATCATGTGTTTCTTTGTCTGTTAATAACTATTAGTTGCACTCATGATATTAAGTATTGGATAGAATCTCTCTTATTAAATCTGTTGTCTTTTTATAGTTTTAGTTATTGATTGATCAGCTGGAGACAAACTTGATAATTAGAAATCATCAACGATTTATTAATATCTTTCGTTTCATTTTTTATTCTATGTTTGAGTGTTAATCCAGACAAAGAGACATTTAATATATTAGAACAAACTAAACAAAAATAATTACAACATGTATTATAAGATGTAATGACTTAATAAAAACATAATATATTTATATTTAACCTTTTTCATTTTTTATTCATTATTTTCTTGATTAACTCAGTGAAAGCATCAAATAAATAGTCAATCAGACGAAGTAACCTTATTTAGTTATGACATCAGTAACTTAATAAAAAAATTTAACAGTCTATTTATCAACAGCAAAACACACTTTCTTATAAAACATTTTCTACAATTATTAAATTAAATAATATTATTGTCGTGGTGGAGGTAGTTGTCCCAATTAAGAAAAATATTTAAACTTAGAATCTTTGCTAAATCTAGATGTAGCAAGACACATTGAAGATAAACCAAACAATATTTTGTATGTCTTTGTTAATAGCTATTTTCACTCGTGATATTAAGTATTGGATAGGAAGTCTCTCATGAAATTTGTGGGCCCTGTCGGTGAAGCATTAGAATACGCCAACTCCCCCCCCCTGCAGAGGGTAAAAGTCTCTCAATGGGGGTCCTGGATATGACTTTAAAGTATATCAAGTCGTGAGGCCCCAGCTTTCGGGACTGTGGAGCCACCCTTTAATTACCATTGCTCCCAGGTCCACTCTGACCCGGAGTGGTAGTACCTGTTAGGGTCTCAACTATGGGATGAATAGAAACCGACGTGAAAACAGCAAATATATTCTATTAAAAACATTTTTTCTTCAAAATCTTTGGATTCGGCATTAAATAACCCGAAAAGGGTTGATATGCTGTAAAACAAAAACAACCAACCAACTCATGAAATTTGTTGCCTTTTCATATTCTATTTTTTGTTTGATCAGCTGGCGAGAAATTTGATAATAAAGGTAAGACTTCAACGATTTATTAATATTTTCATTTTTATTTCAGTATATGCCCATCTCGATTAAATATGGGTGCTGCATTGTTGAACATATTATTCCTTGTTGATTGTCAGTCCAGTGGAACCTATTCCTGCTGGAGCTGTTTATTTGAACCTGAAATCATAAAAAGTTGGTTAGTCACATCATGAAAATAATATTTATTTAAGGAAAAGGCTAGAATCGGACCCAGTATTCAAGATTTGAAAAGAGTACATATTACTATTTAGATACGATCTTAGGAATGTAGAGAGCATATTGTCGTCATTGTGTCAGGTCAAATATCGGACAACGTAAATTAAGGAATGTCTTTGTATTGCCAAAAACGTGTTGCACATATGCTTATGTAAATTCATGTGAGAACACATTGATATAATTGAGCACGCTTCTCGCGTCACAAAGAAAATTAGAAACAATATATCGAGTTAAGAGGGGTTCAAAGGATATTTCAGTCAAAGTTAAGTTGGAAACAGTCAGAGGAGGAGAGTTTGCTAAGCCAATTTTGGGGGCGAAAGAAGGGGTGACAAGACTATGTAATTCTGCAAGGCAATCGAATTCCTGATAATCATCCCTTCCGGCTTGAATAGTAAATATCATCATTTTATAAGTAAGTTTTGTCTTTGTTTGTCATCCACCAGACATGTAATGTGATTTAGTCTATCATCTTGGTAAATGAACATATGTAACACTCTTCCAAAGTTTTAAGTCTCACCCCCTCTTTAACTGTCTGTCCCCACCATCAATAAGATATCTCCCCATCATCAATAAGATATCTCTCCACCATCAATAACATATCTCTCCACCATCAATAATATATCTCCCCACCATCAATAATATATCTTCCACCATCAATAATATATCTCCCCACCATCAATAACATATCTCCCCACCATCAATAACATATCTCTCCACCATCAATAACATATCTCTCCACCATCAATGACATATCTCCCCACCATCAATAACATATCTCTCCACCATCAATAATATATCTCCCCACCATCAATAATATATCTCCCCACCATCAATAATATATCTCCCCACCATCAATAACATATCTCCCCACCATCAATAACATATCTCTCCACCATCAATAACATATCTCCCCACCATCAATAATATATCTCCCCGCAGTGAGTAACAAGAACTGTCCATTTCACATTCGCATGAAATATCAAAGAATAGTCATCGTCGTCGTCGTCGTCATCACAGTGTATTATCCTACATTATATTGTCGTTATTCATCCCCGTTCTATATTATCGTTATGTGTCGTCCTACACGATATTCATATCATGAACCGGTGTGTCAACGTGATTATGCTGTATTCTATTCATCTAAATTATTTATTAATAATCATTTTTATGTTAGTTAATCAAGTGTTCATACAAACAAATATTCGTTTCTTGCAGTTGTATTTTCTATTTTAAGTATATTTTAAGTATAAAATTGTTGATTTTATTATCTCGTAAGATTTCAACTTTCCAAACGATTAAAATATGTTTTTATTTGTATCAGATTGATATTTTTTATTTTCTATGACTAGGAAAATAATTGCAGAATTATTGATAAGAAGTTGTCCATTGCTATTAGGGACTTAGTAGCTTAGCTCTGATTGCACAGTGAAAATTAGAAGAGTGATAAATACTGAAAGTTTCATTAAAATTGGTAAATGTCCTGATTTTCTGTGATTTTTTAAATAAAGGGAAAGGTCAACATGTTTATACATTTTGAGCATCGTGCCCGTACCTAGTAATTAAGATGTCGGCGTTTTAGACTGAGTTATCTCCCCATGTAGTATTTTTTATATTTTAAAATATATTTTAAGTATAAAATAGTTGATTTTATTATCTCGTAAAATTTCAACTTTCCAAACGATTAAAACATACTTTTTTATTTTTATCATATTAAGATTTTTATATTCTATGATTAAGAAAATAATTACAGAATTATTATAAGAAATTGATCATTGTTACTAGGAACTTATTAACTAAGATCTAATTACATAGTGAAAAAAAAAACCTGTTTAATTCTATTTGAAAAGTTTTAATATATTTTACATACAATCACATTAGAATCTTTTCATTGGACTGTTGTCACTAAGACTTGTTAGCTTATCCATGATTACACAGTGGAAATTATAATTTAGAATTTTAAATACGATAATATTAGAAATACTTGCAAACATGTGTTTTTGTTGATATTGCCAGAATTGAACATCAACCTGTGTCTTCTGTCAGTTTCATTATTACACCAATAGTTTCAATCCTTTTAAGTTTCTGTTGTAGCTTATCTCGTCTCTTAATGGAAAACTTTTGTGATCGTTCAATATATGGTACCGCATCTTCTTTACATTCACTGTACATACACCAACTTATAAATTCTGTCCTTGTAACTACTTGATCAAATCATCGACACTGTTGATGGTTGCTGTGTTTAGTGTTGGCTTGGCTTATAGCCGAAGAATTCCCAATTCTGTCAAATTGTCCTTGGAAAAACTTGATCAAATCATCGACACTGTTGATCCTTACTGTGTTTAGTGGTAGTTTGGCTTGTAACCGTAGAATTGCCAAAGCAATTAATTGTTGCCTTGTTTAGTATTAGTTTGGATTGTTTCCGAAAAAATTGCCAATTCTGTTATGTTGTCCTTGGAACAACTTGATCAAATCATCGAGACTTGATTGTTGTTGTGTTTAATGTTGGGTTAGGTGAACAGGATTTGTTCCTTTGTGTTATAGCAAAATGTATTGTCGCAGTTGCTAATGGATAGTATGTAAAAATTGCCTCTACTTACAAAACTCTCTAATCAACAGAGTTTAAGATAAACAGACCCTTCCGCTTGGGGCGGGATTTTAGAGAAATAGAAATGGAGTTCATACCACTTATTGTCAAATTGTCTTTGGAACAATTTTATCAAATCATCGACACTTGATCGTTGTTGTGTTTAATGTTGTTCTGGCTTGTACCCGATGAATTGCCAATTCTGTCAAATTGTTCTGGAAACAACAATCATCGACACTGTTGATTGTTGTTATGTTTAATGTTATGCTTGCTTGTACCTGTTAGATTTTAATGTAGCATTTCAGACAGCTTACAAATGTCAATGAATCTTTACAAATCTGTCTTATTTTTTATAACTCAGCTTGTGTCTATGAAAGACATGCTATAACTGTAATAATAATAAAAAACACTTTGCTACGAAATGCAAATCATCAAGAAAAAAGAAGGTGCAGATTGTCCAAACACAATAAAACGACAATAATAGTTGTTGTTCAGACTATGGACACGAAGACAGTGTAACAATTAAAGAAACGGTTAATGCTGTGAGTCAGGAGCTGATAAAAAAGAAATGATGGTGACAGGAAAACCAATTATTTTATACGAGGAAGTTAGAATAATCAGAGACCGTGGAATCCTTTATTGCGGCGCTTCGGACGTTGGTAAAAACATGCAACGTTTGTGACAATTGTGTTATCTCTGTACTCAGAGATCAAGTAGTTCTGGGAGTACACAACCCGCATACACAAGCTGAGTTATTAAAAATAAGATATTTAGATTTGCAAAGATGCATTGGCATTTGTAAGCTGTCTGAAATGCTACATTAAAATCTAGAATCCTAAGGCCCGGAGAAGTGAATAGAGTGGATTTTAAACCCAAGAAAGAGACATTGGCAAAAAGTGTGTGTGTGTGTGTGTGTGAGAGAGAGAAAGAAAGAGAGAGAGAGAGAGAGAGAGCAGGGCATGTGCACTGCAACATGCACCGGGTAAAGAGTTATGTCGTGCATTTGGCAAGACATGCTATAACTGTAATAATAATAAAGAAAAAACACTTTGCTACGAAATGCAAATAATCAAAAAAGAAGGTGCAGATTGTCCAAACACAGTTGTTGTTCAGACTATGAACACGTAGACAGTGTAACAATTAAAGAAAAGGTTAATGCTGTGAGTCAGGAGCTGATAAAAGAGGAAATGATGGTGAAAGGAAAACCAATTATTTTTCAGCTTGATAGTGAAGCAGCAGTAAACATACTGAATGAGAACCACGTGATGGGAAACCACTGGAGCCTTCAAATAAGACGCTTGTCATGTGGAATGGAACAGAAGTGAAGCCATTGGGAGAGTGTCGAGTCAAAATGATAAACCTCAAAACCGAACAAAAAAGATGCGGTCAAATTTGTCATTGTGAGAGAGGATTTCCATCCCTTACTTGAGACAAATGCAATTCACCACAATCAACGAGGACCAGTTCAAAATGGTCGCCAAAGTTTCCCAAGTGGATGAATTCAGCAGCCAAATGAGTTTAAAGAGGTATTTAAGGAGGAAGTAGGTGAATTACAAGGAGAGGTGCATTTGGAGGTGAATCCAGGAGTAACACCAAATGTAGCAGCAACACGAAGAGCACCAGTGGCGTTTAAAGACAAATGAAAAGTCGAATTAGAAAAACTGGCTAAAAAGAAATGTATTGAAGAAGTAAGTGAACCGACTCCATGGGTAAGTGTATTACCACTGGTCGTGAAGAAAAATAGAAATCTAAGTATTTGCATAGACCCGAGATCACTACATAAAGCTCTGAAAAGGGAACATTTCCAGCTACCTACACTGGAAGATTTTCTGCCAGAACTGGCTGACAGCAAAGTATTTTCCACTCTGAACTTACGAGATGGATTTGGCATGTAAAATTGGATAAAGCCAGCAGTCGCTTATTGGCAGATGCATTTTACACTGCCTGTCACAACAAAGTATGCAAGTGCCTCCATCTGTGGAGAGATGCAACAAGAAAGATCGCCGAACATCTGGGAACATGAACCACCACCAATTACGTCAAACAGAAAAGTGAACGTGTTCTATGACAAAGACAAACAGGCGGGCAGATGCATAAAAGACAAGGCCATCAACCCAGTTATATTGAACAAGCATGAAGGAATGCACGCATCGTCGATCTCACAGTCCCAAATGAGTTTGGCCTTAATAGAGCTGAACGGGAAAAGATAATAAAATATCAGGACCGAAAAATGATCTAAAAACGACATGGTGTCTGAAAGAGAACATTACCAGCTACCTATACGGGATGATGTTCTGTCAGAACTGGCTGACAGCAAGGTATTTTCCACCCTGGATTTACAAGATAGATTTGGTATGTAAAATTTGATAAAGCCAGCAGTCGGTTGACAACATTTACTAAACCATTTGGTCAGTTTAGGTGGAAAGTTTTACTATTTAGGATTGCTCCAGCTTCGGAAATATTTCCAAAGGCCCTCTTTAACAATGTATCTGATTTAGAGGGGGCGATTAACAAGCTTTTGATAGAGTACGGCATAAAGGTCGTTTTCACGAATCGCCAGCTATGGAATAGCTAATATTGTCTTCTTAATGATTTAATCCTTTCTTGCTGATAGGCTTATAAGAGTAGTTGTTGATGGACAGAAATCAGAAACTCATAGTATTAATGCTGACATCTCTTAAGGTTTCATCCTAAACCCAACTCTCTTCCTGATCTTCCTTCTTAGATAATTCGTAGACATTGATGCATACAGTAGCACAAAATATAGCGACACTTCAAAGGACAGCAATAACGAAGATCTTTCTCATTATTTCTTTTCTGATCTAGAGAATGTGCTACAATGGGGGAAAAGGTGTCTGGTTAATTTTAATGCCAAACCTACTTTCATCATAATCGTTGACTCTCATCATGCAACAATTGAAATGAATGGTTCTCGCCTTGAGTAGCTCCATATCTTCACAATCTTATGGGACTGACCTTCTGATTTTAAATGGAACACATACATCGAATCTGTTGTCAAGATCTGTTGTAAAAATGTTTTAACTACTCTACCACTCTAGTAGGTATCTCACTGAAGATGCAATCCTCTATCCGTATAAGAGTCAGGTACGCCTTAAAATTGATTATTGTTGCAACATCTGAGCAGGCGATGCTCGACACGCCCTATTAGGCTTTGATAGAGTTCAAACCGGCGTTGAAACTTAGTAGGTGATGCATGTTTCTTCTTTTCTTCAGCCTCTTTTTCACAAAAGGGACGTTGCAAGCCTATCTCTGCTTTATCTTTATTTTCATGGCAAGTGCTCGGTTTACCTTCAATTTTCAAACTCTTGCCAACCTTTCACGAAAAACACCCAACTAGCTACAACCACTATATATGATTGTCCCCACCCTCTATCTGTGTCTTAATCTAAACGCAAATTCCATGCACAAAGCTTCTTTACCAGAACTGCCCGCCCGTGGAACACTGTTCTGTTGGTCTGCTTCCCAGTTGAATACAACATGTTAGCCTTAAAATCCAATGTAAACAAATTCTTGTTGAGCCGTCCCATGAATAATAAAATTTACACAATTTACACCATTAACGATTACTAGACTACCACCTTACATTCATTAACTTTCATCCTCGAGTGGCCTTCGGGCCTTGATAAGTGGTGACTTTCATATAAAAACGACACATTTAATTATGAAATGTTTAATATGGAAACAACTACTTAATTGAAAGGGTCACAGTGAGCTAAAAAATGACTCTGACCTGATAAAAAAAGGCCAAGAATCACACGTTAAAATTACCAAGTAAGGACGCATGAACTGTTGGAAATTAGCTACTTCCTTTCAAAAGACTGAGTAAATGCCTGGGAGGATACAACTAATGACAAGTAAAGTCGCAAGGCTAATCGAATCTGGTTTAATAACAATAACTTGCAAGTTTCATAATGCAATCATACGATTATATTCTATTTTCTTGGTACAAATCTGTCTTTGTCATTTGGCCGACTTCATCATTTGTACAATTTGAGTTGTTATTGTGAAATATTTGTATATGAGGATTATTTGGATTATTCAGACTACTGTTTCAATCTTGGATGTTAACAGTAGTTCGACTAATTCAAACAAATAATGAAATGTTCAGTCTTAAAACAACAACAACAAAAAGAAACGCCATTTTCATATCTTTATTTTAATGAATTTTATATACTAAATATAAATTTAAAAAAAGAAACCGTAACAAGTCTTAAATATTGACAAATATTTACATTTGATAGGAAATCAATTCGGCACACATAACTAATTAACGGATATTTTTACACGGGGAACAAAATAATGACGACACCGTTTTACGATGAGCTAAATCCATAGTTCTTTGGAAGTTGGTTTTCTCTTTAAATAATTTCACGTTTAAATCGTGTTTTTCATCTTTTAAATTTGATTCTTTTATATTTTCATATATTTTATTTCTTAATGAATTGGACACACAAAACAAAAGTTGTATCAATTTACTAAAGAAATCATAACAAACAAAAGAAATGTTCTGTTTTGAACACAAAAGAAAAAACGAATCTATCCAGTTTTTAAATTCTTTTCTTTTTCGTATTGAATTTCAGAAATGAAAGGTAAGTTATTATTTTTTTTTCTTTAAACACTTTTAAAAATAAATTTTCAAATAAACTGAAACAAAAACGAGTTTTTCTCATTGCAATCCCCCCTCCAAATATCGATTTCGCCATGTTTTATAACAGACGCGGATAAAAAAAAAAGTAAAATCTCCTAAAATATATATTTCTATCTGACATTTAAATATTTCGAATTTTTTAAAGAAAATGTGTTTATTTAAGTAAAACTTTTGCTTTGTGAGTAAATAATGATATTTTCATAAACAATAATTTGATTCGGAGTTGGTTTAATTTTTTACACAACTGAACACAAAAACTATTATGGATATTTAATTGTTTTAACATTTTAAAAATATTTTTTCTGTTTATACTTACTTATTATGTCGCTAAAAATTTCGTTTTTGAATGTTTTATCCAATATTAGTTTTATTGTAGAATGGAAGCCTCTTTCTTTTTTATAAACTTCATTTCAAACAAGTACCCATTTATCGGCCATCACAAATTAGTAGCAAATTAATGTAGAAAAAAATATTGGTAAACCTATTTAATTACACTATTGCGTTGTTCACCGTCGAAATAAATACAAAATATGCTATTTTTCTCGTTCTGATATAAACTCATCACTATTTTTTTTCAAACTAAATAAACACTTTAAAATAAGTATAGAACACAAAGACTTTTCCTGTTACGTAGAGTTTCTCCCCTTTAATAACATTTATTTGTAATATATTGGTTTTATTTTTTATACTGTTCTTTTTGTTGTCTAAACTATAAAATGACTCGTTTCTATTAAATTGTTAGGTGAAAGTACAGATTAGTTTGAAAGAATATCTTTTTTGTGTTAAGACTGGCTTTCTATCTAATAAAATTATTATTAATGAATGGAGGCATTTTCATTTGAAATTGGACAGAAAATGGAAATGGTAAATCGTTTAAAATTGAAATTAAATAAATCTTTATAATTTCCCTAAGCGTAGTTTATCATCGAAATAAATTCAAAATGACCAGTTTTCTTGTTCTGACGTAAATGTAGAAACAATTTTGGTAAACCTATATAATTACACTATTGCGTAGTTCACCGTCGAAATAAATACAAAATATGATGTTTTTCTTCAAATTGTCAGGTGAAAGTACAAATTAGTTTTAAATGATATTCTTTCTTATCTTAGAACTGGTTTTCTAAATAATAAACTTATTATTAATGAGAGGAAACGTTTTCATTTGAAACTGGACAGAAAATGGAATGGTTAAATCATTTAAAATTGAAATTATATATATATATATATATATATATATATATATATATATATATATATATATATATATATAATTATATCACACACAGATATATATATATATATATATATATATATATATATATATATATATATATATATATGTGTGTGTGTATATATATAAACCCACATCCAATAAATTTTCAAATAGACTGAAACATTAAAAAAGTTTATTTTTATTGCAATCCAATAAAACATATCGATTTTTTAAAAATATTCTATTCAATATTTTTTATTGTAAAATGGAAACCTCTTTTTTTATATAAACTTCATTTCAAATAAGTACCCATTTATCGGCCATCACAAATTAATATCAACTAATAGACAAAAATATTGTTAAATCTATATAATTTCACTATTGCGTTGTTTACCACCGAAATAAATACAAAATATGCTATTTTTCATGTTCTAACGTTATCTCATCACTATTTTTTTCAAAGTAAATAAACGCTTCAAAATGAGTATAAAATACAAAAAAAAACTTATCCAGTTACGTAAAGTGTTTCCCCTTTTAGTAACATTTATTTGTAATATATTGGTTTTATTTTAATACTGTCTGTTTGTTTTTTGTCTAACCCTTAAATGGCACTTTTCTATAAATTTGTCAGGTGAACGTACAGATTAGTTAAAAGGATGTCCTTTCTTATATTGGGACTGGCTTTCTAAATAATAACATTATTATAAATGAGGGAAGGTATTTTAATTTGTAATTAGACAATAAATGGAATGGCCAAATCAGTAAAAATTGAAATTAAATACATACATTTTTTGATCACAAAAGAAAAACGAATCCATCCCGTTTTTTTTTCATATTAAATTTAAATCGTTTAAAATTGAAATTGAATAAATAAATCTATATAATTTCACTAAGCATACTTCATCATCGAAATAAATTTAAAATGACCAGTTTTCTTGTCCTGACGTAATCTCCGCATTAATTTTTGCAAAATAATTTTTTGAAGTAAATAAACACTTCAAAATTAGTATAAAACACAAAAAAGCATATCAAATTATGTAGCGTTTTTTTTCACCATTTGTAACATCTTATTTTTTTTTTACTACTGTTTGTTTTTTTAATCTATAAACTGACACTTTTGTTTATTAAATTGTTAGATGAAAGTACAAATCAAACGTTCTTCCTTATGTTAGGACTGGCGTTCTAACTAGTAAAATTATTATTAATGGGGGGAGGCATTTTCATTTGCAATTGAACACAAAATTGAATGGCTAAATAATTTAAAATTGAAAATAAATAAATATAAAATAATAAAACAACGACAACAAATCTAAAAAATTATAAGCGATAAAAATAAACAGTAAAATAATCATCTAGGAGTTCATGGTGGAACGATTAAAGCACCGGACTGGGATAAACATGGTCTGGAGTTTGATTCCTAAAAACAGTCAAGCTACACTGATGAGAGGTAGTTACCTTGAAACACGCATGTACGTAGATTACTGTTGTAAAAATAATAAAAATAAATAAAATGATATATACGTCCTAATAAATTATGGGCGACTTTCTAAGTAAATAAAAATGAGCTTCAAGGTGAGGCCACTGTTTACCCGTATTTATCGTTAAAAAGACAATGACAACAAAACTAAATATATATCATATATAACAAAAAACAAAAATCAAATAACCTTTTTTTAAATAATGATAAAAATAATTAATATATTTATTATATCGCACAAAATCAGAAACTGAATATTTGAACCTGAAGTGGTTTGCCATTTTACATTAAATTAATACAGGAATGCGATTCCCATTCTAAAATCTTAAATATATATTTTTTTAATTCATGGTTTTCGGATACATTTAGCATCTATTTTAAAATTTTATGTATCTTTATTATTATTATATAAAAGGAACTTTGTGTGTGTCTGTGTGAGTTCGTTCCCCACATACTCCTAAACAACAGCGCTACTTTTTGTCGTTGTTGTTGTTGTTGTTTTATTAATTTTACATGAACGTATTTTATGTGCCTAGTAATGTTCTAAGATAAATTTTGTATTGAAAAGTTTTCAATGAGTATCAATAATCGAAAAATTCGTGTGAAAGAAGGAACAGCCGCTTTGTACTAATGTTAACACATTATACTAATGACTATACGGTCTAATATCACAAGTTCATTAAAAAGACATACAAGCAGAAAAGCCCAGCGTCTAAAATCAACAGTAGATTATTTGACATGAAAGGGTATGTTCGAAATGACCGTTACTGTTTAGAGCACAATTGAACCATGATACTTTATTTTTGCATTTGAAATTTTAATTAAAACTATTTTCACTACACAAGTAGAAAGGCACATCATAAGAAATCAACAGTGGACTATTTGATATGGCATGTGCGAGTTCGACATCGATGTTTCTGTTCAGAGCACAATTGAACCGTGATACTTTACATTTGCATTTTAAACTTGAATTGATTTTTCACGAAATCAACAGTAGGTTCTTTACAGTGCAATTTACAGTGCATTGTGAACTTAGCCACACTGGAGAGGCTTGTGAAATTTTCCCATGGTGCAACGGGGTGCGTTACTTCTAAAATGGTCAATTTCACCGATTTTGATGACAATAGAAAAATGGGATTGCGGATCATTTGTTTATCTTTTTTTTTAAATCACATTAAACCCTAATAAGGAATATCGTTACTTGGACGTAACGGGCTACTATTTGGAACCATGCTTAGGAAAGATTATCAAGATGTCAACAAGATGTTGGTTTACATTACATTTAAAATGTTGCAGATCAGTGCAGCCAGGGAAGCAGGTAGTAGGAAGGGAATTCCAAACTTCATTAAAATATGTTATGTAAAATTGAAATCCAACATATTTTAAAACTTTCTTAAGATTTCTTATTTAAAATTGAAATCTTATATATTTTAAAACTTTCTTAAGATACGTTATGTTTTCATATAAAATGACTTTTTAATTACTCTGTTCGATTGAATCTTTTTGAATAAAGGGAATTCATTGTTACAATGTATTAGGAACTATGAAACCATTCTACTGTAAATAATTAAAATAAATCTGCGGCCTTTGCATCATCTTTAGTTCTTTTGAATATTCTTATATTTTGTCTGTAGCGAGTTTCATATGAACAAGTTAAATTATTGAATCTGATTGTAAAAAGGCATAATATGATCTTTTGTTACAATCTTATAAGAAATATATGAAAAAGTTCTCTGTTAATAATTAAAATGTTTCATTTAAAATGTTTTGTATCATTTAAAATGTTTTTCTTACATGTGAATTTGTTAATCACATGTCAAAATGTTTGGTTACATTCGCGAACGGATGTTCCGTGCATCATGGGATACGCTGATCGTTAGCTGTAAATAACATCAAACGTGAAAAAAAAAATTAAAGTTGGAGAAGAATTTAAGAAATGAAACCACAAAATACGCTTAGTTTTTTTACGTGTTTATATAGTAATTCAAACATTCGTAATCTTTTTTAATATTTAAAGATAAAACATTAAAACGATGACGTAAATTCATGTGGTTACAAATAACGTGATTTTTTGCTGAATTGGAGATAAACGGATATTTCCCATCAAATGAACATTTATTTCGAATAGTAGAATTGAGAAATACTTTAGACTAAATAGGACATGTTGCCAAAAGCAAGGACACTGCAAGCATCAATCTACATGCGTTAGTTTTATTATAAATGTTTTAGATTAACCTTAATAATATGGTAAGGTTAAGTATTTGTTAAAGGTTTATAGTAATAGACTCGATGTCTGTACACATTACATTTAAACTACTGCATTATTATATATTAATCAGATCACATTTCATTAAATTACGTGAAAAACATGGGATTCAACATTGTGACGATGAGACAGAGAATGCACTGTAGGATTTGGAAACTAATTAAAGTTTTGGGTGCTAAATAAATATTTAATGAAAAGATGTTGAGGACTTTTGATAATTTTTTCATGTATATATATATATGTGTGTGTGTATGTGTATATATATATGTGGGTTATATATATATATATATATATATATATATATATATATATATATATATATATATATATATCTGTGTGTGTCTGTGTGTGTATAATTATGAAGAAAGCAAAGGAAATATTTTGATGGACTTTTTTTAATTTATATATTCATTTTACATACATGCAAAAAAGTAAACTTTTTGATGTCACTGAGAACAGAATACTAAAATATTGAATTTTTTCTTGCAGATGATTTTGCTGATTTAACGATGATAATTGAATATTAATGCAGTATCATTTTCATGAAACATTATCCTATAAACAGTTTTTACCTTGTTCTAAAAACATTATATATTTTTTTGTAAAACGTGTTTAATTTTCAAAAGTTAATAAGAAATACAACTCACAAACTGGAGCAAAGAAGAAATCCAACTGGAAAAAAGCCATATTCTTGTTAAGTATTTGATTTTGTAAAACTCACACTGGAAAAAAGAACTCACACTGAAAAAAGCCATACTATTGAAGAATTTTCTTTTTCTTCAAAATAGGGTTTACTAAAACATGTACTAAAGCACTGACGAAAAAAGAGTCTCCGGCTAGTTTCAATAAAAAGCAGGGAATGTTGATAGCTGGGTTGGCTGCCCCATGCTCAATCTTCAATGAAAGAAACTTTAAAAAAAGATAAAAGCGAAAGAGCTTTTGAAGCTGGCAGAAAGTCCTATCATCAGCTTAAAATATTTGAAATAAAAATGTTTCTGTAAAATGTAAAATATTATTTATTTGAAAAATAAAAATTAATGAGACACATAAGAATTCACATTGCGGAAAAGACATATTTGTGAAGTGCAGGGATATTCTGGTTCTTGAAAATTATCGTTTGTGAGACATGAGAAATAAAACTGGGGAAAAACTTATTCCTGTGAAATGTGTGGATATTCGTTTTCTCAAAATCATAGGCTAGTTATCCATATGAGAACTCACACTCGATAAGAACCACATTCTTGTGAAGTGTTTGGATATTCTGAAAGATAATTAAAAAAGATTAAAGCAAAACATAGTCAGCATCACAATCTTCAAAGGAAAAAAAGCGATGTATTCTTTATTTGAAAAATCAAAATTAATGAGACAGTTGATAATTCACATTGCGGAAAAGACATATTTGTGAAATGCATGGATATTCTGGTTCTTGAAAATTATCGTTTGTGAGACATATGAGAAATTAAACTGGGGGAAAACCTTATTCTTGCGAAATTCCTTTTCTCAAAAACCACAGGCTAGTTATACATATGAGAAAAGCCACATTCTTGTTTGGATAGTCTTGCTCTCAAAACGCAAACTTAATGAAGAATATGACAAACACACACTGGCGAAAAGCTACATTCTTGTAAAGTGGGTGGATAGTCCTCTCCCGTAAAAGCAAATTTAATAGCACATATGAGAACTCACATTGCGAAGTGTGTGGATATTTGTGTTCTCAAAACTCAAACTTAATGAGAAATATGCGAAATTAAACTGAAGAAAAGCCAGATTCTTGTAAAGTGTGTGGATATTCCTCTTCTAATAAATAATTGTAAGTGGCACACATGAGAACTAACACTGGGGAAACCCCATATTATTACAAAGTGTGTAAATATTCTTTTTCACAAAAAGTATCGTTATACATATGAGAACTCATACTGAAGAAAGGCTACATTCTTATAGAGTCTGAAAATATTCCGTTTCTCAAAAAGCAAATTTAGTTGCACGTATTAGAACTCAAACTAGTAAAACACACATTCTTCAAAGTGTGTAAATATTCTTGTTCTGAAAAAGCATCGTTAGTGAAATATGAGAACTCACACCAGTGAAAAACCGCATTCTTGCAAAGTGTGTAAATATTCTTGTTCTCAAAAAGCATCGTTAGCAAAACATATGAGAACTCACACAGGGGAAAAGCCCCATTCTTGTAATGTGTGTGGATATTCCTTTTCTCAAAAATCAAATTTAGTAGCACATATGAGAACTCACACTGGAGAAAAGCCACATTCTTGTAAAGTGTGTGGATATTCCTTTTCTCAAAAAACAAATTTAGTAGAACATATGAGAACTCACACTGGGGAAAAACCACATTCTTGCGAAGTGTGTAAATATTCTTGTTCTCAAAAAGGATCGTTAATGAAACATATGAGAACTCACACTGGGGAAAAGCCACACTCCTGTAAAGTGTGTGGATATTCTTGTTCTGAAAAATCAAGTTTGGTAGCACATATGAGAACTCACACTGGGGAAAAGCCATATTCTTGTGAAGTGTGTAAATATTCTTGTTCTCAAAAAGTATCATTAATGAAACATATGAGAACTCACACAGGGGAAAAGCCACATTTTTGTAAAGTGTGTGGATATTCCCTAACTCAAAAATCAAATTTAGTAGCACATATGGTTACTCACACGGGGGAAAAGCCACATTTTTGTAAAGTGTGTGGATATTCCTTTTCTCAAAAATCCAGGTTAGTAGCACATATGAGAACTCACACTGGGGAAAAGCCACATTCTTGTGAAGTTTGTGGATATTCTTCTTCTGACAAATCAAATTTACTGAAACATATGAGAACCCACACTGGGGAAAAGCCACATTCTTGCAAAATGTGTAAATATTCTTGTTCTGATAAAGCATCGCTAGTGAAACATATAAGAACTCACACTGGGGAAAAGCCTTATTCTTGTAAAGTGTGTGGCTATTCCTTTTCTCAAAGATCAACTTTAGTAGCACATATGAGAACTCACACTGGGGAAAAGCCATATTCTTGCGAAATGTGTAATTATTCTTGTTCTCACAAATCATCGTTAGTGAAACATATGAGAATTCACACCGGGGAAACGGCATTCTTTTGAAGTATCCTTGTTCTGACAATCAAATTTAGTGTTTCATGTTAGATCTCACACTGGGGAAAAGAGAGAGGACTTAAATGCTTACTAGACAAAAATGAAAGATATACTACAACGTATGAAAATGGTTAATTGAGGAGAGGAAGATTATGTTCTCAACTTCTTTACTAACTCAGTGTTTGAGAGATAAAGAACTTAAATGCAACATTCGAATATCTATGTATCTCATATAGAGTTCAACTGTTAGCCCCAGGTTGTGGGCCCCTTGATTTCTGAGAAATTTTACTGAAGTAAAATGAAACAAAACAATGCGAAAAAAAACGCCATATTCTTGCAAAATATGTGAATATTCTTGCGCTTGTAAATCAAGCTTACTGATACATATAAAAATAAAATAATTAAAAATGTCATTTGCAAAAAATAGTCTCAATCTTAGAGTTTGCATTTATTCAACTAAGACATAAAACAAGTCTGTATTACAGTATTACATAAGACATGAAATTACATTAAACAACCCTGAAACTCATCGTTAGTTAAACGCATATGAAAACTAACATGACTCATCATTCTTAATAAATATTTTATAATAAAGCGAAAGCAGATAATAAAATACAATATGAGGAAGTAAAGAATTGAAAAATACAAATATATTGGTTGTTGTCAGAACAAGTGAACGAATCAAAACCTTTAAAATATAAATATTATATTGATTGTTGTCAGAACAGGTGAACAAATCAAAACCTGACGAAATACCAAGACAAAATTTGTAGAACACCAAGCTTTTGTGCAAAAGAAATAAAGTTATAAAAGCAACGTTATTATTATTTATTAAAAGCGATTTTGTGTGTATTTTATTTTTAATGAAATCAAATATGTGATCCAAAAAGGATTTCTTGTAAAGGCGAATTATTTTTATCTACACTATATTAATGTTTGTATTCTCGTTAGTAAACTTTTATAAACATGAAAAAGATAACACTTGACAAAAATGATATTTTTGCAAAGCATGTAAGCTTGTTTTTAGAATTCAAGTTTTTTCCATGTATGAGAAATCACACTAAAAAAAAGTCAAATATACTTGATGAACCAAGTTACATCTATATCCAACTAATTTCGTCTAAAAGAATGATTATATTCATTAAAATTTATCTCGGCTAAAAGAATGTATGAAATACCAGGTGAATGCTTCATTCCATCACGAAAAAAATGATGAGAAAATAAAAAGAAAATAAACAAAAGACTAATAAGATATTATATATCATTATGTGATGAAAACAAGGTTGAAATGCAAAAGCCAAGAATAAGGTTTGTTAACGTTGGATTGATTTCCATGTGACAAAATGCATAGACAACCTTTTAAATTTTTGATTGAAGACACTGGCATCACTTTATAGTTTCTATAGATGTTGTTTAATAAATTGTTTTCATATCATGTTTAGATGAGAACAATAGTCCGAATTAACCAAATAAAAAATGAAACTGAATATTTCACATACACAATTCTGTATAGGCAACCGGGGATTATCTCCCTTGAACAGGAAGTAATTAATGGTGAACTCCCCTGATGTATAAAATGTCAGCGATATATATATATACATATATATATGTATAGTATATATATGATGTATAGTATATATATATATATGATGTATAGTATATATATATATATATGAGGTATAGTTGGAAGGGGTTTTATTTACGGTTAACGGGGTTAAACGCACAAAAATAACGACAGAAGCCATCCTGAACTCCTTACCTCAACAAATATCAACGGGGTTAAATTCTTGTTTGGACTCATAAACTAGGTGACGTATGCCTTCTCACAAGGAAAAGTTATGGCTCCCTTCCAAGAGTTATTGAGGATGAAGAACAGAAGGTTCTATTGTGACGAAACACTATATTATCTCTCCTGAATAGAATTAACCAGTGGTGATCTCCCGTGATGTCTACATATATATCATAGAAGTGGGTTCAGACATTTGCATTTTGTGTTGAGAACACCAAGAGCTGTGTAGGGGAATAAAAGGAACAACATCGGGTTACGGTGTAGAATTCTTGGAAAGGGTTGACAGAGTTTCGACATCCTGCATGTAAATTCTTCCCTCGTGAAACAATGTCGGAACTCTAGACTGATTGATCCCCCGACACTCAGCCGGTAAATCCACTATTGAAGTGAATAATGTTTTATTATGTTCTTCGGTATTTTTTTTTTACAAAGGCATCACCACATTATCAAGGCCCATAGGCCACTCAAGGATAAGGGTTAAAGAGTGTACAGTAGAAATTGTTCAATATAGTAATCATTAGTAATGAAAATTTGGTAAATTTAATAACTTATATGGAACGGCTCATCAAGAACTTATTTACTTTAGACTTGAACACAACCATATTGTAGTCAGCCGGAAAGCAGGAAAACGGAAGACAATTCCACAGGCGTGCAGTTCTAAGAAAGAAGCTTTGTTCATGGAATCTACGTTTAGGTTTAGGCACAGATAAAGAGTGGGGGAAATTATTGATAGTGTTTACAGCTAGACGAGTGTTTCTTGTGAAAGTTTGGCGAGGGGGGACCATAGATTGAAGCTCAGTTGAACACTTTCCATGAAAATAACGATACATCAGAGACAAACTCGCAACATCTCTTCTGTGAGAATGAGGTTGCAAGTATTGCAGTGTTGTCGTGTGTTCGTGTTTTTCAATAAATATTTGTATATTGTACTGGTACTACATTTAGTATATGTTTATGCTGGAAGGTAGTTTTATGTGAACCTTAACACTTACCACAGCTGGAAGTCAGTTAAATGACAAAAATACATCATGAACCTTGCAACTTATCTAACATCATTCGGTTAAACTTACGATGATTTTCTGATTTAAAACTTAATCCTTCTAATTACCTGTTAGGCGTACAATCAGAACCCAGAGAAGAACGACTGTTCTGATGTGTGCCAGGATTCTGATTATCATTAGTCTGGCGAGAGAAACGCAGTCTTTACTTGTCATGAGTTGTATTCTCTCATGCATGTACTCCTCCATTTAAATAAGTAATGTCATTTTTGATGTAAAAATTCCCCATCCATTAAGTAGTTTTCATATTAAACATTAAATGTGTTAAATCTTCGCAGAACCGTAAACTCATAAAAACTACTTGTTTAAGTTTCTCCTTTTTTTATTCAATAAACTTGTGTGTGCAGGGGATTTTAGTTCCAGTGATGGGGTTAAACACAAAACAATAGCGACAGAAGCCATCCTGAACCCTAACCTACCTCAACAAACATTAATGACGTTAAATCCTTGTTTGGACTCGTGAACCAGGTGCCTTCTCACAAGTGAAAGTTATGAAAGTAAGGGTTGACAGAGTTTGGACATGTGTAGAGCCTGCACGTAAATTCTACCCTCATGAAACAATGTCGGAACTCTAGACTGATCCCCCAACACTCAGCCGGTAACCCCACTATTGAAGTGAACAATGCTTTATTTATTTATGGTAGGTAGTTTTGTATGAACCTTGACACTTACCACAGCTGGAAGTCAGTTAAATGCAAAATATACATTATGAAATTTGCAATTTATCTAACTTCATTCAGTTAAAATTACGATGCCTTTCTGATTTCAAACTTAATCCTGCTAATTACCTGTTAGCCGTACAATCAGAACCCAGAGAAGAACGACTGTTCTGATGTGTGCCATGATTCTGATTATCATTAGTCTGACGAGATAAACGCAGTCTTTACTTGTAATGAGTTGTATTCTCTCAGGCATGTACTCCTCTATTTAAATAAGTAATTTTAGTGTGTCGTTCTCGGTCATTTTTCATGTAAAAACTCCCCATCCATTGAGTAGTTTTCATATTGAACGTTAAATGTGTTAAATATTCGCAGAATCGTAAACTCATAAAAACTACTTGTTTAAGTTTCTACTTTTTTTATTTAATAAACTTGTGTGTACAAAAAATTGTTTTGACAATAAATGAAAATCAACGTGAAATTCCTGTTTATTTGTTTATGTTTTTATGGTTTATCCTTTATCATTATCAATAACGCGCCTGCATACCTACTACTTGGTGTTTAAGAATAGTGGTCATGAAAAAAGGATGGGTCTGCTAGGCAGACGGTGAATCTACAAAATTTAATGATGCCACTATGAGGAAACATATCACACATCATCTCTATTCAATCAGCTATCGATGATATCTGCACACAACATAAAAAAACGGTGCGAGATGCGTGGAATGAGTATCAAGTCTACCTGTATCTAATAGGTACTGCTGAGCCCCTCAAGGATTCCATGGATCAGGAGATGGATACACACATCGGTTTGAGGACATCACTGTGAATATGACTCGTAAAACCCGATATATAGATGACAGCCTCCTATGGGACAACTTAAAATCTTCGTCCTGGCACAGGATTGAATATATAAATCACTTCGCCAACAAAGAGAACTTCTATTGGGATGAAACGCTATATTATCTCCCCTGAATAGGAATTATCCAGTGGTAATCTCCACTGGTGTCCATATATATATATATATATATATATATATATATATATATATATATATATATATATATATATATATATATATCATAGATGCGGGCGTAGACATTTACATTAATTAAACTGCAGAAGTGCCTGTTTAAAACTATACACCCCCTTCCAAAAAAAAAACACAACGAGAAAACATAAACCAGCAGCCTCTTCCCCCCTCAAAAAAAAGTCGTGGCCATAAAGTGGGTGCATTTCTTCATATCTTGGAAACTACTTGTTTCTTGGAATTTTAAACGGTAGTGGTAATTTTAAAGGATTTCCAGAGGGTGGAAAGAAAGTCCTCTTTCCCGAAAAAAAATCGTGGCCACAAAATGGGTGCTCATTTTACGTTAAATTATTATAGAAAATTGATTCCCCACTGTTTGAAACTTACATTTCTTCATATCTTGGAAACAACAATTTTGCCGTAATTTTAAACGTTATTTTCCTTTTTAGCGCCCCGAAACCCTATAAAACTGGTAATTATAAAGGAATTTTAGCGGGTGGAATAATTCTTTTATTTTAGCTTTTATTAGTTTATGGTGCCCCAAAGAATTGAGCCATTTTTCTAGATAAACAGCTCGAAAGCGTAAATCTCACATGAAAAAAAAAGGAAGAAAAACAAAAAGCAATAAGCTGAAAAACCAAACTGAAATTACTTAGTGTTGGCCTCACTTTCCTTTTGAGTTGTTTATGTGAAATATTCAGTTTTGAGATTTTTTATGTGAGGATTATTTGAATTATTTGGACTACTGTTCTCATCTTGGATTTTGACTGTAGTTGAAATAATAATAATATGTTCAGTCTTAAAAAAATCAATCCTGGCGTATACGAATGCCACCCTACTACCGATACGCACCGGCTCCGATTGTTGTACATTGTTAGACTGAGGAATTTTTTGCGTTTGTGACCTAGTTTATTTATTTGTTTTGGCTTGAAGTTTGCGCATTATTGTGTGTGTGTGCCAGAGTTTTCGTTGTAGGTAATTATTAACAGGAAAATTGGTGAAAGTCAGAATTAGCACTTGTGGCGATAAACAAAAATCAACAAAATGCTTTAGCGTGGACGTACCTCTCATGGAATGTGGTAGATCGAAACACAGTGTAATGTTCTTGTGTTAGTGCACTTATTGATCCGCGCTATTTTTAAATAGTATTTTCAAGTTTAATTAAAGTTATACGATGTTCTTATTAAATTATTAGGTGAAAGTACCCGCACTTTTTTAAATAGCATTTTCAAGTTTAATTAAAGTTTTACGATACCTGTTTTGTTAAATTGTTAGGTGAAAGTACAGAATAGGTACACAAAACCCTCCCGTTCCCATGTTAAGAATGGCTTTCTAAATAATGTCATTATTTCAGCATGGCATGAGTACTTTTTTATTTTCTTGAATAAAATTTTTAAAAAAATATTCAACGAGAACAATACTCTTTTTATTTTAAACTTATAACTATCAGCATTTTTCAATTTTGGTACAGACAGGAGGGGGGTATGGGCACAAGTTCCAAATATTTAAAAATAATTAGAAACACTTCAAACATTGGGGGAGGGCATTAAAAACATAACGGTAATGTAAGTGCTTAAACACCAATTTTTTTTTGTTTTGTTTTGCTTCGCTTTGCTTCGCTTTGCTTTCATTTTGGTAGTATGTTAATCCGCCCCCCCCCCCAATAAAAATAAAATAAAAAATCACAACAAAAGAATACAAAAACAATAAGGAGAACAGAATCCGTAAAGGTCAAGCGAAGTTGAAATTTTTAGTTTTTTATTTTTAAATAAAAATAACGCAGTTATCCTAAAACTTTAATTAAACTTGAAAATAATATTTAAAAATACCGCGGATTCCATTTTGACTTTCACCAATTTTCCTGTTAATAATTATATAAACTCCGCCCCCCCAAAAAAAAGAACAAAAACAAACAAACAAACAAACAAAAAAAAAAAAAAAACAGATAAAATCATAATAATAAAATAATGCGCAAAGTTCAAGCAAAAGAAATCTTTCCTTGTAAAAATAATAACGGACTCCTCCTCCGTAATTCGTAATCTGATTTTTATATCTTCATGTGTCTTGTATAGTTTAATAAAGATACAAAGAATAGGTTTACTAAAGAAATAAAAAATAAAATCGGAAGAAATTTAATAAAGAAATAACAACAAGCATGAAGTATTGACAAGTTTTAATGTAAACTTTCTTATAAAACATTTTACAGGAAAACATTTCGAACATTTAACTAATTAACAGACATTTTTACACGAGGAACGAAATAATGATGACACCGTGTTATTACGTTGACCTTAACTTCTTTGTTCTTTAGCAGTTGATTTTCTCTTTAAATAATTTTACGTTTAAATCGTGTTTTTTATCTTTTAATTTTGATTCTTTTATATTTTCATATATTTATTAATGAATTCAACACACAATACAAAAAGCTGTACCAATTTACTAAACAAATCCTAACAAACAAAACACATTTTCTGTTTTGAACACAAAAGAAAACAAACGAATTCACCTCACGTTTTTTTTTCGTATTGAATTTCTGGAATGAAAGGTAAGTTATTTTTTTCTTCTTTTTTTGTTTACAATTTCAAAAAATGCGTCCAATAACTTTTTAGAAATGTTAAACATTAAAATGAGTTTATTTTTTATTGCAATCCAATAAAACTATGGATTCTGATTTTAATAAACGTGAATAAAAAAGATATGAATCTCCAATCAATAAAAATCTCCGAAGAAAATATTATTCAATCTGACATTAAGATTTTTTTTAAATCAGAAATTTGTTTATTTTTAGTAAAATTTATGTGATTTCTTAGAAAATAATAATGTTTATCATAAACACGATAATTGAATTCAAATATAGTTGAATTGTTCGACAACCTAGCACAAAACTGTTTTTGATTGTTTTAATATCAACAATTTTTTTAATACATTTATTTTGTATGTCGCTAGAGTTTTTCATTTGATTCTGCATATTTTATCCAATATTTAAGATTAAAAAATGCGATCATATTGTTCTATAAAGTTTACATAAAATGATCACCCATTTAGTGCCCATCACTTCAAACTTCTAAATCTACTTTTATTGGCTAATAAGTTTAAATAACCTTAAAAATTCGGTAATCGTGAAGAAAGAGAGAGCCTGTTTCCTCCGTTTGACTATAGGTGGCGTTAATGTCTGTCCACCCAGTTACGGAAGCACAAAATGTATATAATGGCACCGTTGAAATAAAAATAAATGTTTAATTTTAAACATGTTTTTTTTTGTTTGTTTGTTTTTTGCAAACATATTTAAGTTTGTTTGTTTTTGTTTTTTTTTTTCAAACATATTTACGTTTGTTTTTTTGTTGTTGTTGTTTTTGCAAACATATTTAAGTTTTATTTTTCCAAACATTTACGTTTTGTTGCTAGTTTATTTTCAAACATTTACGTTTTTTTTTTGTTTTTACGTTTTTTTTTTGTTGTTTTTTTTTGCAGGCATAAACTAAATATTTTTGAAATATTTTTCTTTTAGAAAAGTTTGCTTATGCACTTATTGTACCGCGCTATTTTTTTTTTTATAGTAGTTTCAAGTAATATTCAGGTTTTACAATATCCCTTTTCAAATATATATATAAATACTCGCGGAAAAAGTAAAATAAGTCCAGAAAAATTAAGAAAAAAGAGAGTGGGGGTCAAAAGAAAAAACGTTGACTTTTTTTTATTATAAGAACGTAAAAAATACTCGCGGAAAAACGGTTGTACCCATAAATATGTTTAAAAGAAAAATATAGCAAAAACATTTAATTTATGCTTGCAAAAAAAAAATAAAAATTAAAATTAAAACAAAAATAACGTAAATGTTTGAAAATAAACCAGCAACAAAACGTAAATGTTTGGAAAAATTAAACTTAAATATGTTTGCGAAAACAAAACAAAATAAAACTTAAATATGTTTGCAAAAAAAAAAAAAAAAAAAAAAACATGTTTAAAATTAAAATATAATAAAAAACATTTATTTTTATTTCAACGGTGCCATTATATACATTTTGTGCTTCCGTAACTGGGTGGACAGACATTAACGCCACCTATAGGCAAACGGAGGAAACAGGCTCTCTCTTTCTTCATGATTACCAAAAATTCTTTATTTTCATGTAACAATTTAATAAACAAAACGTACCATATAATATCATTCTTTATTTTCATGTAACAATTTAATAAACGAAACATACTATAAAATATCATTCTGTATTTTCATGTAACAATTTAATAAACAAAACATACCATAAAATATCATGCTGTATTTTCATGTAACAATTTAATAAACAAAACATACCATAAAATATCATGCTGTATTTTCATGTAACAATTTAATAAACAAAACATATTATAAAATATATTTCTGTGTTTTCATGTAACAATTTAATAAACAAACATATCATAAAATATAATTCTGTATTTTCATGTAACAATTTAATAAACAAAACATACTATAAAATATCATTCTGTATTTTCATGTAACAATTTAATAAACAAAACATACCATAAAATATCATGCTGTATTATCATGTAACAATTTAATAAACAAAACATATAAAATATCTTTCTGTGTTTTCATGTAACAATTTAATAAACAAACATATCATAAAATATAATTCTGTATTTTCATGTACAAATTTAATAAACAAAACCTACCATAAAATATCATTATGTATTTTCTTGTAACAATTTAATAAACAAAACATACCATAAAATATAATTCTGTATTTTCATGTAACAATGTAATAAACAAAACATACCATAAAATATAATTCTGTATTTTCATGTAACAATTTGATAAACAAAACATACCATAAAATATCATTCTGTATTTTCATGCAACAATTTATTAAACAAAACATACCATAAAATATCATTCTGTATTTTCATGTAACAATTTAATAAACAAAACATACCATGAAATATGATTCTGTATTTTCATGTAACAATTTAATAAACAAAACACACCATAAAATATCATTCTGCATTTTCATGTAACAATTTAATAAACAAAACATACCATAAAATATCATTCTGTATTTTCATGTAATAGTTAAATAATGTGAAATTTTATGCTCTTTCCAATAAACCGAACATATTTTTAACAAACATTTTTTTTAATCCACGTCCCCCCCATTTTAAAATGTCTATTAAAAAATAAATAATTAATTTAATCGCCAAAGTTTTATATATCACAAATGGAAGATAAAAGATCAATAAATAATATATTCAAATTTAAAACAAAAATAGTGTTTTTTTAAAATTTACCTGTAAAGTCCGAAGTTTAAAATCTTCTTTTTTTTTTAAACACGTTTTTTTTGTTTGGTCCTTGCTCCTTTAATTGAAAAAAATTAGGGTTTGAATTACATTTTTCGAGTAGTTATAAGCTTGGAAAGACAGGGGTCGAATTAATTAACATCCCCATTTTGAAATATCTATTAAAAAGTAAATAATTAATTTACTCACCAAAGAGTTATATATCACAAATTGAAGATAAAAGATCAATAAATAATATATTCAAATTTAAAACAAAAAATGTAGTGTTTTTTTAAATTTACCTGTAATGTCCGAAGTTTAAAATCTTTTTTAAAAAAAAACACGTTGTTTGTTTGTTTGTTTTTTTTTTAATGAAACCTTGGTCCTTGCTACTTTCATTGAAAAAACAGGGTTTGAATTACATTTTTCGAGTAGCTTGAAAAGACAGGAGCTGAAATTATTTAATATTTTTCACGAATTTCTTTTTTTACTTAATTAAAAAGTAAATGTTATGGCAAGGTTATTAAGAAATTAGTCTTTAACCTTTAAAAGCTACCAAGAATGAGACTAATAAAACAAGAATGGAATTTTTACAGCTGCGGCAACAGTTTTTTATTACTGTAAGAGAGCTTATAATATTAATAACATCAACATTTAGTTTTTAACATTACAAAAAATGAAAATGCAATGATAGTTGTAAGCTGCGCAAGATTTTACTGCATTTTTTACGACTTTATAAGAGATTGCATGCGACGATAGGAAATTATATTTTTACTTCAGAAAAAACTTTTTTAATAAAACCAAGATGAAAATATGAAAAAAGGTTACAGCGGCTTTTTTTTTACTGATCAACACATTAATAATACCAGCATCAAGTAAATTGCAGTTTTCGTTTAATAAAATTTACAAACTTTTTACAACTAGGTTTTCCTAAAAATAATCAAAGACAAGATGTTGGCCTTTAAATATTTCTACAATGTTTCTGCCATTTCTGTAACTGAAACTCAATTAGCTGGTGATATACTGTATTTAATATGTAAATATTGAATTATATGGGTGTAAGTAAGAAGAGTGCCGGTATATATATGAAAGAAAATAATATAGTTTAATAGACGTTACACAATAAAATACATTGTACACAGAAGCAGATATGACTAAATATATGAAAGGAAATAACATAGTTTAATAGACGTTACACAATAAAACAAATTGTAAACAGGAACAGATATGAATGAATATATGAAAGGAAATAACATAGTTTAATAGACGTTACACAATAAAACAAATTGTAAACAGGAACAGATATGAATGAATATATGAAAGGAAATAACATAGGTTAATAGACGTTACACAATAAAACAAATTATAAACAGGAACAGATATGAATGAATATATGAAAGGAAATAACATAGTTTAATAGATGTTACACAATAAAACAAATTGTAAACAGGAACAGATATGAATGAATATATGAAAGGAAATAACATAGTTTAATAGACGTTACACAATAAAACATATTGTAAACATGAACAGATGTGAATGAATATATGAAAGGAAATAACATAGTTTAATAGACGTTACAAAATAAAACTTATTGTAAACAGAAGATATGAATGAATATATGAAAGGAAATAACTAAATTAAATAGATGTAGAGATTCAACATCTCTATCAACTGTGGCATGGGCCCCGAAGGGCGATCAAGGTTGGATTTTTTTATCTTAAAAATCCACGTTTATTAATTATTTGATCTTCCATGGTCGGGTCCATACGGAATGGTATATATATATTATTTTAATTGGAATTCATTATTGAGATGAGTATTATTTATATTAATTTATTTATGCGGATTATTATTCTCATCTTTATTAGTTGTTGTTTCACAACGTGATGGCCAACTATTCCTCTGGCCTTCATCAGGTGGTAACCACGACAGATACGAAGTTCGAATCTCCCAACTGCATTCTCATCAATCATTGCCATCCATATTGTAATATATGTTTTTCTTCTCATTTTGATTTACATCTGTGTATCTATAAAAGTGAACGTGTCTGTCTGTGTACATTTCCCTACACAGTAACTCTGTAAATTTTCAGTCTACAGACTCGAAATTTGATATACAAGGTACTGAGATTTGGGAAAATCTTTGTAATCCTTTTCCACCCAGTAATTTGCTGTTAAGGGGTCAAAATTTAATGATTTGACCTGTGAGAACTCTACCAAACTCCGCCAATTTTGGGTCTAAAGACTTGAAATTTTAGATACAAGTTCCTTCACATGGATCTAACTTAATAACTTTATTTGAGCCCAAAACAATAAATATTAAGGGGTCATAATAGGCGTAAAAGTTTTAAAAAATTGACCTTTTTTTTGCTAATCTTACACCTCCAAACACCCGAGCAAGTCATGGCTGAAATGCTCGTCATCAAAAAATGCTAGATATTTCAACAGGACTATATCTTAAAATAACACCTGTATGGAGTGGATCTGTGTCAAGTTAGAAAATATCTGTTTATTTTCGTAAAGTGTCTCGTATAATTCTTTTTTTAGATTAAATTAATCTAGATATTGAATTCAATCTAATAATATTAATAACAATAAACAAAGATAATATTAATATTTGAATAACAATCTTAAAAATATTTAATTTCATTTAATTTTGCAGATGTTCCTGATTGGACGCTATTATTCAATTTTAATGGAGTGTCATTTTCCTAAGCATCATCCTATACACAATTATTACTTCATTTGAAAGAGAACACCGACATCTGCTGCAAGATTATACTTTTTTATGAATTTTGTGAAACATTGGTGAAAACATAACATCTTAAATGTAAAATATTTTTGTTGAATAGAGACAAAAGCTCATCAAATATCAAATTGAAGAAAAGTGTGTGTTTTTCTTTAAGAAGACAATTTTTTACAGCATCAGAAACTATAAAACTTATAAAAAGTTTGTAGAAGAAAAAGTGTGTGTTCTTCTTTAAGAAGACAATATTTTTTACAGCATCAGAAACTATAAAACTTATAAAAAATTTGTAGAAGAAAAGTGTGTGTTCTTCTTTAAGAAGACAATATTTTTTACAGCATCAGAAACTATAAAACTTCTAAAAAAGTTGTAGAAAAAAGTGTGTGTTCTTCTTTAAGAAGACAATATTTTTACAGAATCAGAAACTATAAAACTTATAAAAAATTGTAGAAGAAAAAGTGTGTGTTCTTCTTTAAGAAGACAATATTTTTACAGCATCAGAAACTATAAAACTTATAAAAAAATTGTAGAAGAAAAAGTGTGTTCTTCTTTAAGAAGACAATATTTTTACAGCACTCGAAACTATTAAACAAAGAAAAATTTTGTAGAAAGAAAAGTATGTGGCTTTAAGACGACAATATTTTTTAATACACTCGAAACTATTAAACTAAGAAAAATGTTGTCGAAAGAAAAGTATGTGGCTTTAAGAAAACAATATTTTTACAGCATTATATTTTTTTGGTACTAAAACTATATTTTTACAGCGGTGTAGTTTTATAGCGATAAGAAAAATTTTGTAAAAAGAAAAGTATGTGGTGTTAAGAGACAATATATATGAAAATTCACACTCCAGAAAAGCCATATACTTGTGAGGTGTGTGGATATTCTCGTTCAACAAAATATATACTTAGTCATACATATGAGAACTCACACTAAGGAAAAGCGCCATTTGTGTGTAGTGTGTGGATATTCCTGTTCCAAAAGCACAATTTTAGTGAAACATATGGGAAATCACAGTGAGGAAAAACCACATATCTGTGAAGTGTGTCAATATTCTTGTTCTGAAAAATCACACTTAGTCATCATATCTTTTTTTTCAAGTAAACCAGTCTTAGTTTAACATGAGATAACTCACACTAGGGAAAAAACATATCTGTGAAGTGTGTGAATCTTTTTTTTTTCAAGTAGTTTAACATGAGATAAATCACACTGGGGAAAAGCCACATAGTTGTGAAGTGTGTGGATATTCTTGTTTTCAAAAATCAAGCTTAGTCCGGCATAAGATAACTCACACCAGAGAAAAGTCACATACTTGTGAAGTGTGTGGATATTCTTGTTCTTAAAGATCAGAGTTAGCAAGATATATGAGAACTCACACTGGGGAAAAGCCACATACTTGTGAAGTGTGTCAATATTCTTGTTCTGAAAAATCACACTTAGTCATACATATGAGAACTCACATTGGAAAAAAGTCGCATAGTTGTGACGTGTGTGGATCTTCTTTTTCTCGAAAATCAGGCTTAGTCCTACATATGAGAACTCACACTGGGGAAAAGCCACATATTTGCGAAGTGTGTGGATCTTCTTTTTCTCAAAAATCACACTTAGTTATACATAGTAGAACTCACACTGGGGAAAAGCCACATACCTGTGAAGTGTGTGGAGCTTCTTTTTCCCGAAAATCAGGCTTAGTAAGCCATAATCTAACTCACACTGGGAAAAAGCCACATGCTTGTAAAGTGTGTGGATCTTCTTATTCTAAAAAATCAAACTTAGTGAGACATGAGAGAACTCACACTGGGGAAAAACCACATATTTGCGAAGTTTGTGGATATTCTTCTTCTGAAAATTCAGATCTATTCACACATATGAGAACTTACACTGGGGAAAAGCCACAGAGTTGTGAAATGTGTGGATCTTCTTTTTGTCGAAAATCAGGCTTAGTCAGCTATAAGAAAATTCACATTAGGGAAAAGCCACATGCTTGTGAAGTGTGTGGATCTTCTTTTTCTAAAAAATCAGGGTTAGTCAGACATGTTAGAACTCACACTGGGGAAAAGCCACATACTTGCGAAATGTGTGGATATTCTTGTTCAGAAAAATCAGATTTAGTATCACATATGAGAACTCACACTGGGGAAAAGCCACATACGTGTGAAGTGTGTGGATCTTCTTTTACTCAAAAATATGTCTTAGTCACACATATGAGAACTCACACTGGGGAAAAGCCACATTCTTGTGAAGTGTGTGGATCTTCTTTTTCTCAAAAATCAAGCTTAATCAGCCATATGATAACTCACACTGGGGAAAAGCCACATACTTGTGAAGTGTGTGGATCTTCTTTTTGTCGAAAATCAGAGTTGGTCAGGCATATGAGAACTCACACTGGGGAAAGACCACACACCTGTGAAGTGTGTGGATCTTCTTTTACTCAAAAACATGTTTTAGTAACACATATGAGAACTCATACTGGGGAAAAGCCGCATTCTTGTGAAGTGTGCGGATCTTCTTTTACTCAAAAATCAAGCTTAGTCAGCCATATGAAAACTCACACTGGGGAAAAGCTACATACTTGCAAAGTGTGTGGATCTTCTTTTTGTCGAAAATCAGACTTAGTCAGACATATGAGAACTCACACCGGGGAAAAGCCACATACTTGTGAAGTGTGTGGATCTTCTTTTACTCAAAAATCAAGCTTAGTCAGCCATAAGATAACTCACACTGGGTGAAAACCCACATACTTGCGAAGTGTGTGCATCTTCTTTTTTTCGAAATTCAGACTTAGTCAGACATAAGTAACTCACACAGAGGTGGTACATGTGTCGCCGGCCTAGAGCAGACGGGGAAAAGATAACAAAATATCAGCACCTAAAAATTGATCTAAAAACACATTTTTGTGAAGTGGGTGTATATTCTTGCTTTAAAAAAAATCAATGTTATTTATGCATATTAGAACTCACACTACAGGACCGTAAAAATGATCTTAAAATGACATGGTCTCTGAAAGAAATAAACATTATACCCGTTTTGACGGGAGCAACTGGCCTAATAAAAAAGAACCTTCAGAAATAGAAGCAATCCCTGAAAAATCAAGCTGCAAGGAAATACATATAGCAGCTATAAAGGGAACAGTGTCTATTCTTAAAAGAGCCCTCGGATATAAATTTAAAACTGTAATAGTATCAAGTGTTAGCCTCAGGAAGAAGCCCTTTATATCCTCACACTAACAAAAGTAAAAAAAAACTAAAAAAAAACGGAAAAGCCACATGTGAAGTGTGTGGATATTCTTGTTCTAAAAAAAACAAATTTTGTGAGACACATGAGAACTCACTGTTGTGCTGTATCCTCAAGCCATACAGAGCGTCCCCAGGTTGCGGATAGGGGAAACCCCTCTATTTATAGGGGGTAGCTTTGAATATTAAATCAAAAGCCGCTAACAATGAGGAAATAAAATGAAAATGCATACCAAAAATAATACATACTGGCTGGCCGTCTCCCAGGATAAAAAGGGTCCCTTACCTCGTTCACACACCAGACGAGAAAAGGTATTTGAAGGTGTGAACCCTCTTACCTCAGATAATGGCACTACCATGACAGAGGTCCACTTGGATCAGCCAACAGATCGTGAATTAGATCCTGGCCCCAAACCATCATGTGCAACTTCAAGAAAAGGAAACAGAAGAGGCCTAAAAACCCAACCCTGGACAGTTGCACAAAAGAAGGTATTATTATATTGCTACCATAATTCAAAGTTTGAAAAATGGAGCAGAACGTTGAATGAGATCCTACAAGAGAAAATCAAGAATTCTGACCTCCCTGAAGACAATAACAAACACTTGCTGATTCTGCCACACAGAAGTAGAGAATGTTAGCTTCTTGACATCTAATTGTTGGGGAACGACTATTATACAATGTTACATAATGTAGTGTGTAAATAACTCCACTGTAAAATCTTGAATATTTCATGTATTAGCAAGTCTTGGGAACATGTACCAGAAACAACAGTTGGTAATAAGTCATACACCATCCATTATGACTACAAAATTTCAACATCTACATACATAGAAAACGGGATATTAAGCCGGACATGTTGATATGGGACAAGAGGGAGAAAGTAGCAACTCAAGTTAAAGTAAGCATCCCTAATGATGCTGGCCTGAACAGAGCTGATAGGAAGAAAATATCAAAATAGCAAGGACTTATGTACGACATGAAAAGAAACTGGAATCAAAAGATCTGTCATTCCACTCATTATAGGAACAACCAGGCTATTGAAAAAGAATTTCAAAAACTATCTGGAAAATATACTCGGTGAACCAAGTGAAAAAGAAATACAAACAATTGCACAACAATGGACGGTTATAATCTTTAAAAGATCTTTCAGTTGGAGTAACTAAACTAATTGGAGAATGTTTCGCATCTGGTGGAAGGCTACAGTCCCACCAAAAACAAAGTGATAAGAAAATAAGAAGATAAAAAGCCACATTCTTGTGAAACGTGTGCCTTTTTCTTATAGATAATGAAAAGTTATTTAAACACATGAGAACCCAACATTGGGAAATTCATATTTTAGTGTAAATCACAATTAGTAACAGATATTTTTTTGCAAAATATGTTTATAGTCTTATTCTAAGAATTTGCATTTATTTACATGAGAACTTCAAACTAGACAACATTACATCGAACACACTTGAAAGGACTGTTGATTGATGCAACAATTCCAAATGAATATTGTCATAATAAAGAGAAAAAGAGAATAATATAATATTAGTAAATAAATAATCACAAAGAATATAATTGGGTGCAACTGAGAGAAAAGTCTCAAACATGGAATAAAGTTATATAATAATATATATTTGTGTTATAGTGTTTCGTTCAGAAGAAGGTGTATTTCTTGTAAGGTAAAAACCCCCAAGAGAGCGAAGGTCAATGGGATAAGGTATGTTTCCCTTTTGTGTGATGTGCAATGCAAAAATGTCTATTCGTCATGTTAAAAGAACTGTCTCGCATACGATATTTGTTCCGGTTGTAAACAATGTTGATATGTGTATGCACCCACACAGGGAAAATAACAGAGGCTGTATACTAACAAAAAATGAAAAGAAAACATTATACATACATTAAGAGATAATTTTACATGAACACGGTTACATAGACACAATACAACCTGACACGTACATATGCACGTTATGTATATGTATATATGCACTTGTATACTACAACGCATGCTCTCTAATCTGTCCCATGGCCTACTAATATGTACAGTCGAACATATCACATTAGAGAACACCTTTCTTACAGGTCATTGAAATGAGAACAAGACAGATGATTAAGGTCGCTTCAAACATTTTTTCAGATATAATAAATGAAAAAAAATGCTTAATGTATACACACGGAGAGCAATGTGACTTTATATTATTATACTATAATATATATATATATATATATATATATATATATATATATATATATATATATATATATATATATAAATCATCAATGCCTCATTCTTTCAATCATAATCCAGTTCCACTACACAGCCACGTAACTTTATAGAAAGCATATAGCAACAATGCGACACTCTGGCAAACCTAATCGAATTCACTTACATAAAAGAGATAAACTTACATGAACACGTATGCACGTTATCTATATAAGTATATACACCAGTATATAACAATGCATGCTTTTACCTGTCCTATGGCCTACTAATATGTACAGTCGAACCACCTTTCTTAGATGAAAATTGAAATGAAAACAAGGGAACTGATTCAGGTCAGATATTAATAACTGAAATAATGATTAATGAATTCTGTCTACATATGTTTATGTCAAGATGTTTAAAGTAAATTGTTTAATATTAATACGTGGTGGTTATATATCTTCTTTCCTTTTATTTTCTTATAATAAATAAAACAAATCAATTGTGAATTGTCTTCCCTTACTCTGTGCATAATTAACTTGTTTACAAATATGAACAAAATATTTGAATAGATAATAACAGATTATGTTATTAAATATTTTATTAGAATATCTTTTATTGAGAAATATTAATATATTTTTTACACAGGAATCACCACTTATCAAGGCTCGGAGGCCACTTGAGGATAATGGCTAATGGGTGTACATTAGTCAATGTGGTCATAGCATAGTAAACATAAAGTGTAGGAATTTTATAAATTGGATTACTTAGGGGGGCGGCTCATCAAAAACTTGTTTACATTGGACTTGAAGACAATCAGATTGTAGTCAGCTGGAAAGCAGCAGAGCAGAAAAGAGTTCCACGGGCAGTTTAAAAGAAAGAAGCTTTGTTCATGGAATGCACATTTAGGTTTAGGCACAGATAAAGAGTGTAGGAAATTATTGATAGTGTTTTTGGCTAGATGAGTGTTTTTCGTGAAGGTTTGGTGAGGGGGGACCATAGATTGAAGCTCACATGATCACTTGCCATGAAAATAACGATAAAGCAGAGACAGTCTTGCAATGTTTATTCTGTGGGAAAGAGGTTGCAGGGAAGAGAAAAGGGCATCCCCAACTAAGCTACGAAGTCTATTTTGAACTCTGTCAAGGCAGGATAAGCTGCTTCTAGCAGCCCCTGCCTAGATGAGGCAACAGTACTCCATCATTGGATATACCTGGCTTTTATATAGGTAGAGAATTGCATCAGGAGTGAGAGATCTACCGGAGTGTTAGAAATATTCAACAATTTTCCAGCGAGCTTGGCAATGGATTTGATATACGTGTTCCATTTCAGATCGGGACTAAAGGTCAAACCCAGAAGCTTGTCAAAACATGAAGCCTCCCCAAGACGAAAGAAGTTCATTTCAATTGATGCTAGATGGGAATCATCGTTGATTTACAAAAAGAACATGAATACAAATATTGAAAATAAAATAAATTGCTTTTCACTCAGCCACATAATCATTCAGTGTCATTTTTTCTCATCAAAAAATGCTTTTATCTATCTTTACAAAACAAAAAAATCATTAAAAATTGTAAAAATAAAATAAAGATTAATATTTAACACTGGATTTTAATTTTATTTCGACCGTTACCGCTTTTAAAATATTTAATGAATCATTTCTAATTTCATCTGAAGAAATTTTTCACTTGTTCTAAAATATATTTATAACAATTTTGTTGCAAATTTATATGTTTTTCAATGGAGAATAAGTTTTCAATTTTTTTCTGTCTGATGACCTTATTTTTTGTGTGTGCTACCGTGCATAGTTTGATTTGTGTCTGTGTGTTCGAGCTAGACACAAAACATGTTGAGCGTTTAAACAATTCACTAATAATCCCTGCGATAGCTGGAACTAAAAGGAAAGAAAAATGGAAAAGAGTCTGAGCGGCACGTGTTTGCTCCAGCGATGTAGTTTGGTGTGAGTTGTTAATGTAGCTGTGAGTCGATAGAGTAAGTTCTCTACCATCTCGTTTGCGATTGTTGCTATGTGAGAAATTTTGAAGGATTGGCAAAGGTCTCAGAAGGTCTGTGATGTAAACTGGAAACATCTGTCAGTAGAAACAGTGGTGGGTACACCGAAGTTAGAGATCCAGTTTTCTACAAATGCATTGGCTATGGCGTCTGTTGAAATGTCATATAAAGAAATTACTACTGACCAACGTGTAAAACAGTCTACCATGGTGAGTATGTAGCGATGACCATCAGAAGGTTGCAGTGGTCTAACAATGCCCAGGTGATCATGGGAGAAACGTACGTCAGGTACAGAGAAGCTGCCTGGGGTAGAGTTTATATGACGATAAACTTTTGTAGTTTTGCATGAAATACGTGCATCACTTCATCCATGTATATTACTATTCATGCTAGGCCAAAAAGAAAATGAGCTGTTATAAGCGTGCCTGTTGCCTGCTTGCTGGGGTGTGTCAAGTCCTGAAAGTGTTGAAATATTTCTTACGGCAAGAAAGAGGTAAGTAGGGTTCTTGGTGTGCAACAGACATATCGCACAAGATTAGCTTTCTGAAAAAGGAATAGGAGTCTTTTTCAGCAGAATGTTTGATTTCCGCATAAAATGACGTGTGCCATTCGTGTTCAGTCGCGATATCATCTAAATCCAGTTGGTCAAAACTGTTGAGGTCACAGAAGTGGAAAAGGGTGTCAGTTACCTTATTCGTTTTTTTTCCTGGCAAATATTGAATGTCGGCAGAATATTGCGTCACAATTCTTTGGATATATGTTTACTAGAGGTTGAAGATGTAAGGGAAGCCATCAGAGGTTTGTTGTCTGTGAAAATTGTGAACTGTCCCCCTTCCAACATAAAACAAAAATACTTTACTGCTAAGTACATGGCGATTTGTTCTGGACCGAAAATGCTGTATTTTCGCTGAATAGTGTCCAGCTTAACAGAAGAGAAAGACAGTGGTCCTGCTTGACCATTCACCACCTGGTTGAGTACGACACCAACAGCTACATCAGAAGCATCTGTAGAAAGAAAGAGCTTAGCTGTCGGGTCGGGATCAAGGTAAAACGTCTTTGTGAAACTCACCAGAGCATTTTTTGGATGCGTGAAAAAATGTGAGGTTTCATCTGAGAGTCAATCTCTGAGTTTGGACAGGTGTTGTGAACAGTTTGGTATGAACTGGCGGTAGTAGTTCACAACTCCAATGTAATAACAAAGTTGACACAATGAAGTGGGTACGGGAAAATTCTGGATTGCTTGCACTTTTGAAGAACTGCCACTGAATTTGCAACATTGATTTTTAATCAAAAGCATTGTAAACATTGGGAGACTCTGTGTTCTACTTGTGTGGAGCTTGTGATCAGGATGTCGCCGATGCATGTATAGACTAAGGGTAGTTCATGAAGGACTTCATATGTGAATCTTTGGAATGCCTGGGCGGCATCACCCGGTTTAAAGGGTAGATGTATGAAAACTTTTTTGTGAAAAGAAAATGTGAAACTTTTTTTATATTTGTGATTGTTTTTTTTTATATTTGTGATTGTTTTTGTATATTT
Source organism: Euprymna scolopes (assembly GCF_053919585.1). Lineage (NCBI taxonomy): Eukaryota > Metazoa > Mollusca > Cephalopoda > Sepiida > Sepiolidae > Euprymna > Euprymna scolopes. Next base: position 163,187,291 of record NC_136527.1, on the reverse strand, counting down.
GTGATTGTTTCTTTTATATTTGTGATTCTTTTATATTTGTGATTGTTTTTTTTTTATATTTGTGATTCTTTTATATTTGTGATTGTTTCTTTTATATTTGTGATTCTTATATATTTGTGATTCTTTTATATTTGTGATTGTACTTTTTATATTTGTGATTGTTCTTTTATATTCCTGATTGTTTTTTATATTTGTGAGTGCTTGCATAATGTTATTCGTGTTTTTCTGTGCGCATGTGAGCTAAATAATTCAACAACAGGCAAAATACAGGAAAAAGGTTACAGCACGTGGTTAGGGTGTTGAATCTTGGTGTATTTATTTATTTGTCAGAGAGGAATACAAAGTTATTTGGTGTGAAATGCTTCCCTTTTGTTTAGTTTGATACTCGGTATAAGGAATGAAAAAGTGTTTATGGCAAAGTTTTGTAAGTTGAAGTCGAATTTTTGCGAGGCCACATAAAGCATGTTCACAACTTAGTAATAAGGAAAACCATTATACCAGATTATATATATATATATATATTTTAAAACAAAACAAAACAAAGGTGAAAGTTTATACATTGGTGCAATAATTTGGTAGTCACATAAGGACATGTGATTGTGGCTTGTACGTGTTGACCTCTGTTGAAATGTGCACAAATATAGGTTATAGATCATATTTTACACGGGCAATATATAGCTTAGTTATAAGTCCTGGATTGTTCATATTGTGTTAGCTCTGCATGTAAGCATCTTACAGGCAACGATGTTTGTACATAAAAAATGCAAGTCTTACATCACACGATGATGCATGTCTACAGAGCACGCGAATTTGCACTTGTGCACTGTTTGATGCCAAGCGAGAGAGAGGAAGAAGGAAACAGAAGGCTATGTCAGCAGTCACAGGAAATGCACGCGTATCAATTAGTCATGTCATGTTTGCACATGCCTCACTCCGTGCGTGTGTGAACTACTGCATGCAGCTTGCTCTGTGTCTGTATGTTTGATCTAGACAATTCGAATTTGCGACAGGTGTAACGGTTTACTATAATTTTATTGTTAAGTTACTATTACATGAGTTTCATATGTTAATTTTATTCAGAGTTCATGAAAAAATAAAGTAAAAAAAATGTAAATACTAATAAATTGCTAAACACTTGTCTTTAACAAAGTTATCTCTAACAGATGAAACAATAACTAAAAATATAAACAAGACCACAGATTTCATAAAATTTCTATTTAATCTTTTATTAGGTGGATAACAAATATTTATTAGTTGAAAAGGCAAAAACACATTACATATAATATAGTTCATCTACAAAAGTTTTGATACACTTGCAAAGATTCTGCATAATTTCAAATATTTTTCATTAGGACAATTAACCAAACCACAACAAGTATATTTCTTTCGTCATAGTTTACTTTGTTTTCAAGTTATTCCAAGATATTCAGAGTCCTTCTGTACCACGTGATTCGCCAAGATAAATTTATATTCGAAGTTTTTTTTACGCGCAACTTACCTTCTCTGAATATTAAGTAGAGATTGATATTACATTGTATATTGGTAAATGATATTATGTAGCGACAGCATTTCTCAGGTTTTTGTGTGAAGACAGATTCCTTCTTGATAAACTTATATCTGTAGGTTCTTTTTAAGGACAACTTACCTTCTCTTCATATTTATATTATGTAAAATGTATTATTTGTAATAGATTGTATATTGGTAAATGATATTATGTAGAGACAGCATTTTTAATGTTTTTTTGTGAAGACAATTCATGTTTTTGGCCAATCAATAATAAAACATCTATATTAAACGGCAGCTTTTGTCAGTTTATTGATGGCAGTTATTTTAAATGATATTATGTAGAGGCAGAATTTTTCAGGTTTTTGTGTGAACAGTGCAATTCATGTACCTTGCTGACCAATCAATAATGAAACATTCACAAAAAACAGCAGCTTTTATCAGGTATCTTAAGTGATATTGTTACAGGGAAAGGCTGTCCCCTTGCCATGTAAAAAAGAAGTATATTAGATAGGTTAATATACGTGGTTAAACATGAATGTTGACTGTTGGTGTCACAGAGAAATACAAAGTTATTTGGTGTGGAAATGCCTCCCCTTTTGTTTGGTTTGACACTCGGTATAAGGAATTAAAACGTCAGGGAAAAGCTGCCATCTTTCCATGTAAATAAAAATATATTAGATAAGTGAAAATGAGATTAGGATAAGCTTAGACTCGAAACTTGTAAGCAAAGTTAAGCATTGGAATGTTAAAATTTAGTCTACTGTTTACTTCTATTAGAAATAAATATTGTTTATATTGTAAAAAAGAATTGATTGTACATTCTTTTAGAATTGGAATATTTAAAAAAAGTGTGTTTCGAAAAACGTATTCATAGCCACGTGAATTCGCAAAAAAAAAGGGATTCTCAATATAGGAGCTAGAGTTAGTAAGATCAGAGGAGTCCAGAGTTGCAGATTTGAAGAGTTGAGTTAGCAGTTGAGTTGGGTTGAGTTTGTTTTTTTTATAGAGGTCACCACTTATCAAGGCTCGGAATCTTACTTAAGGGGGCGGTTCATCAGGGATAAGAGTTATTGTGTGTACAGTAATCAATGGGATAGTATTGTAGTAATCCTTAGTATTGGAGATTCATTAAAATGTCTTACTTAAGGGGGCGGTTCATCAGGAATTTGTTTATGTTGAAGACATCCAAGTTGTAGTCAGGTGGGAAACAGGCAAGTGGAAGAGAGTTCCACGAGCTTGCACTTCTCAGAAAGAAATATTGGAGCTGAAGTCAGTCCTTTGGAAGCGAAAGTCAGAACATCAAACTATGTAGATTCCCAAATTGTAATTCCTGACGTCATCATCATTCAGCCGGTCCGATGAATAAAGAATCATGATTGTGTTTTTGTAAAACTGTTGTCATGTGTCATCTTTCAACACCCAAAAGGCAATGTGTTAAACATGTTAATATGAACATTGTGTAAGCATTACTATGGTTCTCGTTAGATTTCGGTTCACTAATCAGGGGTTTTGAATTGTGGTGAACTACACTAATTGGGGTTTTGAGCGAACTGGCCATTGATTTGTTTAGCTCTAATTTTATTGTCTTTACCCCTGATCTGTTTAGTTAATCCATTAATTAAAGTTTCATATTCTGCTTTCTTTTCTAGAAGCTGATGATCTTCAATGTTATATTTTCTCTTCATTCTATTTATTGTTTATAGGAAATGTGACGATCTCGTTTGGTTCACAGTATAGGAAATTATTTGGGAGGCTTCTTTTCTGAAAGTATCTATTTTTCTTTGAAGCTTGATCCTCCACTTTGGTGTTACAGTTTTGACTCTCTCCCTCCTCATTTCCCCGTTTTTTCTTTTAATGTGTGTTCTGGGGCTAGCTTACTTTGCATATACCATGCTGCACTGACTTTAGCATGTTTTATGTCAGTTAATGTGGAATGTAGCAATGATATTTTAACCAGGTTCAGATTGACTTTTTCCAATAACTCTTTCAATTTCTTCCCTGTTTTGATCTTGATTAATTTGAGTCGCTCTTCAATCTCCATTGTTTTAGTCAGTTCGATTTTATTTGCAAGCTTCTCTATTTCTTGTTCAGTTGATTGGTTAATAATTAGCTTTTGATCCAAAGATCCTGGTGGTGATGGTCCTCTATTAAGTCTTGGTTGGGTTCTTCTTCTGTAAAGTAGACTAGGTTCAGTGTAATTTGGTTCTTGGCTACTACGCTTGGTGTTGTTAGTGGCTGTGACAGTGAACAGATGTTTTTTATCATGTTGGACATTTTTTCCTGCATATTTCTCAGTTTTTGAGATGTTTTGTGGTCTAATGCATTAGCCAGATTGCTGGTGGTGGAAATATATCCTCCCTCAGCATTGAGAAGAAGTTGCACCATAGCTTTCCTCACACACTTTGGTGCGTAAACGTGTTTTGGTGGCCTTTTTATACTGGGCAATGTCCCGGTAGTAGTTTTCCTTATTTGGGTTCACATTCATGATTTTTATGGAAGTTTTGTTCGGGTTCATAACTTGTGATACGTCCTCATAATGATAGCTCAGACCGTGAAAATCATGAAGGTAATCAGAAAGTACTCCTGTGAGTACATATGGTTAATTTAACTAGATTTTATAGCTATATTGAGGAGATCTTATTTGGTAGCATTTAATATAATTTAATACAATAAGTTTTAAGAAATCCTGGAACTAACACTTGATTCTGTTATGATTTCAATTTATATCCGAGGACTTTTCGTGTGAGTTCTCATATGAATAACTAAATATGACTGCGGAAAAAGAATATCCACACACTTGCACTTGGTTCACCGGATATATTCGCCAGATAGTTTTTGAAATTCTTTTTCCATTAGTCCACTTGCTCCTATAATGACTGGTATGATGTTTATATGTAAACTCAGCATCATTAGGGACGCTTACTTCAACAAGGGTTGCCACCTTCCTCTCTTGTCCCATATCACTATGTCATGCTTAATATCCCCATTTCTAGGTATGTAGCTGAAGGTGTTTGGTAGTCATAGCAGATGGTGTATGACTTATTTCGAACTGTTCTTTCTGGTAAACATATTACCAAGACTTACTACAACATTATATATTCAAGTTTTTACAGATTTTCCAGTGGACATATTTACACACACCATTGTATTGCATTGTATAATAGCCTCCCCCCAACAGGACTTTACAACTGTGTGGCAGCGTGAGTTCTCATATGACTCATTAAAATAGATTGTTGACGAAAAGAATATCCACAGACTCCACACGAATAAGGCTTTTCTCCAGTGTGCGTTCTTATATGTGTAGCTAAATTCGTTTTTTCAGAAAAAGATTGTCCACACATTTTACAAGAATGTGGCTTTTCCCCAGAGTGAGTTCTCATATGTCTTATTAATTTTGATTTTTCAGAAGAAGAATATTCACACAATTCACAAGAATGTGGCTTTTCCCCAGTGTGAGTTCTCATATGTCTTACTAATTTGGATTTTCCAGAGCAAGAATATCCACACACTTCACAGGAATGTGGCTTTTCTCCAGTGTGAGTTCTCATATGTGTCACTAACTTTGATTTTTTAGAACAAGAATATCCACACACTTCACAAGAATGTGGCTTTTCCTCAGTGTGAGTTCTCATATGTATATTTAACGATGATTTTACAGTAAAAGAAGATCCACATACTTCACAAGAATGTGGCTTTTCCCCAGTGTGAGTTCTCATGTGTATGATGAAATTCCATTTGATAGAAGAAGAATATCCACACACTTCACAAAAGTGTGGTTTTCCCCACGCGTGACTTCTCATATGTCTCACTAAATTCGATTTTGTAGAAGAAGAATAGCCACATACTTTACAAGAATGTGGCTTTCCATCAGGGTGAGTTTTCATATGTCTCACTAAATTCGATTTTCTTGAAAAAGAATAGCCACACACTTCACAAAAATGTGGCTTTCCCTCAGCATGAGTTCTCATATGTTTCATTAAATTCGATTTTTTAGAACAAAAATATCCACACACTTTACAATGATGTAGCTTTTCTTCACTGTGTGCAGACATATTTAAATAGAATTGATCCTGGAACAAGATGATCACTACTTACTTATAAGCAATACTGAATTCTTTCCTCAATTATTCTATTGTAATTCAGTTGTTGATGCGAGTTTGATTTTATTTTAAAGAAGCCTTAATTTGTATCATTTATCGTTTAATTGATGAGAGATATTTCATAGTGTAAAAGTTAAAATATTGACTTTTCTTACATTTGTGTGCATACGTTTTTGTTGTCTTCCGTGTAAGGCACAAATTGTCTATAGAATAATGTTTTAAGAAAATGATGATCATTAAAATTCTTTAAAAACGTTCAGGCAGGAACATCTGTAAAAAAATAAATAAAATTGCATATTTTAATATCATTGTTTATTTTAATCGTGTCAACAAAACAAGAAAATAACTTTTTAAAACATTTAAAAATCACAGAAATAAACATTTAATTCACATTCATATATTAATTTTATTTTTATTTCGGAATATTAGTCTCATCTTTATTAGTTGTTGTTTTTGGATCTTTTTATTGGTTCACAACGTTTCGGCCAACTTCCTCTGGCCTTCATCAGGTGGTAACCGCGACGGATAGGAACTTCGAATCTACTAACTGCATTCTCAGCCATCACTGCCATCCGTAGTTGTTGTCGTCTCACCACATTTTTGACCAATTACCTCTGGCACGCTTTGGGTGGGATTGAAACCGCTATCTTCAGACAATGTTCATCTGGAACCGTAGAGATTCAACGTCTCTATCAACTGCGCCCCGAAACGTTGTGAACCAATAAAAAGATCCAAAAACAACTACTAATAAAGATGAGACTAATAGTCTGAAATAAAAATAAAATTAACATATAATGCTCATCTCAAAAAATGAATTCCAATTAAGGAATAATATATATACACATTCATATACTTTAAATGTTTGATATTATTCATAGTATTTTGTAATAGATAAACGAATTATGCAACTAATAAAGTAAAATAAACAATAATATAGGCTCATTCCATGTCAAATCGATAAATTGGGGGGGCACAAACCATGTCCGACACGGAGTTTTGGTTTTATTTTTTTATTCAATTTTCACCTTCATCTTGTTTAAATGTTTAATACTATTCATAGTATTTTGTAATAGATAAAGAAATTATGCAACTAATAAAGTAAAATAAAAAATAATATAGGCTCATTCCATGTCAAATCGATAAATTGGGGGGAGGCACAAACCATATCCGACACGGATTTTTTAAAAATTTTCTACACTTATAGATCTCCATGAAAGAAATTGAATGGCACTTGTTAAACATCTCAAGGTAAAGGGATTTCTGCGATGTGGTTTTTTTTATTTTTTATTCAATTTTCACCCCAAACAAGGCACAGTGCCACTTTGAAGCAGGGGGATACTATCAGGGACTTAATTAGCAGGGTCATTATGAAGGGAGATGAGTGGAAAGATGTTTGTTAACATTACACTTGAACATCTGCATATCAGCGCAGTTGGGAAAGCAGAATCCCGGAAGGGAGTTCCAAAGACCCGCAGTTCTGGGGAAGAAACTATTGGAGTAAAAGGCTTTCTTGCACCTAGGGATCTCTACTGTAAATGAATGAGACTTAGTAGCTTGTAGGATTTGTCGGGGGTAGTTACGTCGGTGAGGTACAATTGTTTGCAGTTAGGCAGAGCATTCACCATTAAAGTATTTGTAGAACAGGCAGAGGGATAAAACATCTCGTCGATGGGACAGAGGCTGAAGTCTAGATGACAGTTCAGGACCGATCAGCTTGGCGACTATCTTTTGAACCTTGTCCAGGAGCGAGAGACAAGCAGCAGATGCACCAGCCCAGATGTGACAACAGTACTCCATACATGGGTGAACAGTGGCCTTATAAAGGTACAGGATACTGTCAGGCGTAAGTAGTTGTCTAGCACGGTAGAGGAAGCCAACCTTCCTTGCAGCAGCCTTGGCAATACTCTCAATGTATCTATTCCAGTTCATATTCCCTGTAAACGTTAGGCCGAGGACTTTAAAAGAAGTACTTTCAGGCAATGGGTTCTTGGCCATTGCTTTTGGTGGTAGAGAAGGTTTCTTGTAGTTATTGAATGAAACAAGCTTAGTCTTAGCAGCATTGAATGTGACCATCCATTTTTGTCCCCATTCCACTACTGATTGGAGGTCATCCTCTAGTGTTTCTGCCATTTCCTTGGATATGTGTTCATTTGTTTTCCCCTCATATATGTTATAGAGAGTGGTGTCATCGGCAAATATACCCATCTCCGAAACAATTTTATCGGGAGGTCATTTATGAATATCAGGAATAATAGAGGTCCAAGGATAGACCCCTGAGGTACTCCCGCATTTATGTCATATTGTTTAGATGTACGACCGTCGAGGACAACTTGGATTTTTCTCTTACTTAAGAAGGATTTAATTACATTATGAATTCTTCCAGTGATTCCATATGATCTATTTTTCCTTAGACGACCATCGTGCCATACCATGTCAAAAGCCTTCGATATATCAAGGGCTACCGCTCTACCCTCCCCTGTTTTGCCAATGAAGGGTATATACGTTCAGAAACTACAGTTAAGATATCTGCTGTTGAACGGGCTTGCCTGAATCCATATTGTTTGTCAGTCAGGAGTTTAGCAGCTGTTATGTGCTGGACTAGGGCTTGATTAACTAAGGACTCAAATAATTTGGCGAAAAGCGGGAGGAGGCTAATGGGGCGATAATTTAGTGGGTCAGTTCTTTCACCAGAATTCTTGAAGACTTGTACCACAGAGGCGGTTTTCCAGCAGTCAGTAAAGCAAGATTCGTTAAGGCATTTATTCTAAAGTTTGGAGAGAACTGGAGCAACCTCGGCAGAGCATTTTGTTAATAGCACAGCCGGGATGAGATCTGGTCCACATGCTTTTGAGGTGTCTAGGTTTCTTATAATAGCATGTACCTGAGAAGGGGTGATTTTCAAATCGTCTAGTGTGGCGTCTGTTCGCAGAGGAAAATCAGAGAGGGAGTGGTGTACCGGGTTTACTGTGGAGTTTGAAGCAAACCGACTGGCAAGCAGATTAGCCTTGTCAGTTGCCGTGCAAGCAACCTCATGATTGTTTGAGTGGGGGAATAGTTTATTTTTGGAATCGAATATACCGGATATTGTTTTCTTTTGTATCCTCAGCATCGTCATTCCAATTAAAACCAGAAGAACTGAAGAACCTACCGAACGACCTTTATCCACTATGTCGAGAGATTACAAGGCAAAACCTGGCGCAAAGGCTTACAACAAAGCTTTCGACTCTGATAACCTCATCAAGGCTGCAGCAGACATCAAGGGAGGAAAGTATCAACGTGAAGCCTGCAGGGCCTGAGTTGTGCAAAGCTGAAATACTACCTTCAGGTGACTTAGGGTGAAAGACCAATGCAGTCACCAGATGAACAGACCATCATTTCATCCCTAATGGAGAACGCCATTGTCGAGCACATGCTGGCTGTGTCAAAGTAGGGATTCCTATTCGACATCATCGATCTAGAAATGACTGTGAATAAATTCAAGGACAATGTCCCTGGTGAGAACTGGGTGCAGTCATTTATGAAGCGACACAAAGATCATATAAAGAACTGCATGTGTCAAAACATTTCAAAGAAAAGAGCTAGTGTTAGTGCTTGCTCGATCAACGAATATTTTGCAGAGTTGGCCAGGACACGAGAAGGAGTCCCTCCAGAGAATTTCATCAATGTACTGACAATACCCCTATACGCCACACATCTGTGCCAACCCCTTGCTGTGGCATTCTTTGGTCCAATGAAAAGGAAGTGAAGGTCTATCCTCACTGTGTGGAAACAATCAGGGAGCAAAACTGCAGTCACTCTTCCTCAATCGCGTGCCCAAGACTGCAGAATCTGAGGAGATTGACAGTTAACACCAGTCTCATAGAAGGGAGTTCCAAAGACCCGCAGTTCTGGGGAAGAAACTGTTGGAGTAAAAGTCTTTCTTGCACCTAAGGATCTCTACTGTAAATGAATGAGACTTAGTAGCTTGTCGGATTTGTCGGGGGTAGTTACGTCGGCGAGGTACAAGTGTTTTCAGTTTGGCAGAGCATTCACCATTAAAGTATTTGTAGAACAGGCAGAGGGATGCAACATCTCGTCGATGGGACAGAGGTTGAAGTCTAGATGACAGTTCAGGACCGATCAGGTTGGCGACTCTCTTTTGAACCTTGTCCAGGAGCGAGAGACAAGCAGCAGATGCACCAGTCCAGATGTGACAACAGTACTCCATATATGGGTGAATGGTGGCCTTATAGAGGTACAGGATACTGTCAGGCGTAAGTAGTTTTCTAGCACGGTAGAGGAAGCCAACCTTCCTTGCAGCAGCCTTGGCAATGCTCTCAATGTATCTATTCCAGTTCATATTCCTTGTAAACATTAGGCCGAGGACTTTACAATAAGTACTTTCAGGAAATGGGTTCTTGGCCATTGCTATTGGTGGTAGAGAAGTTTTTTGTAGTTGTTGAAGGAAACAAGCTTAGTCTTAGCAGCATTGAATGTGACCATCCATTTTTGTCCCCATTCCACTACAGATTGGAGGTCATCCTCTAGTGTTTCTGCCATTTCCTTGGATATGTGTTCATTTGTTTTCCCCTCATATCTGTTATAGAGAGTGGTGTCATCGGCAAATATACCCATCTCCAAAATAATTTGATCAGGGAGGTCATTTATGAATATCAGGAATAATAGAGGTCCAATGATAGACCCCTGAGGTACTCCCGCATTTATGTCATATTGTTTAGATGTACGACCGTCGAGGACAACTTTGATTTTCTCTTAAGAAGGATTTAATTACATTTGAGTTGTGCAAAGCTGCAATACTACCTTCATGTGACTTAGGGTGAAAGACCAGTGCAGTCATCAGGTGGACAGACCATCATTTCATCCCTAATGGAGAACGCCATTGTCGAGCACCTACTGGCTGTGTCAAAGTAGGGATTCCCATTCGACATCATCGATCTATGAATGATTGTGAATAAATTCAAGGACAATGTCCCTGGTGAGAACTGCGTGCAGTCATTTATGAAGCAGCACAAAGTTCATATAAAGAACCACATGTGTCAAAACATTTAAAAGAAAAGAGCTGATGTCAGTATTGGCTCGATCAACGAATATTTTGCAGAGTTGGCCAGGACACTAGAAGGAGTCCCTCCAGAGAATTTCATCAATTACAAGACAAACGTGGTGCAAAATACCCTGATCGTATCAACCACGTAATCAGATTTTACATGAATGTACTGACAATACCCCCATACGCCACACATCTGTGCCAACTCCTTGATGTGGCCTTCTTTGGTCCAATGAAAAGGAAGTGGAGGTATACTTCCTCACTGTGCGGAAACAATCAGGGAGCAAAAATGCAGTCAGTTCCTAAATACATTTCCAAAACTGCTCTGTTAATTAATGATTGAGCTCCCCAATCAAAGGGAGCACCTAATGGCAGGCTTTTGCAAATGTGGCTTTCACCCCATGGATCCACAGCCAGTCCTCAATCGCGTGCCCAAGACTGCAGAATCTGAGGAGATTGACAGTTAACACCAGTCTCATAGGTATTTCTAAACAACCTATCCAGGAATAAGGACGCTCCAGCAGCACCAGAGGATGAGGAAGTTGCTCAAGCAGCCTCAAAACAAAACTGTGACTGACTGAGGAGGAGGGAATTAACTCTGAGAATGAGACTGAAAGGCGGAACATTTTTGCAACTTTCAATTTTTGATGCCAGTATTAAAGTTATTATATTATGATTTTATGATTTGGTTTTTGTAAATTTATCAGAAAAACCTGCATATGTGGTTTTATTTTTGTTTGTTGTAATGGTATCCGTGTTGGTTTAGTTTTTTTAGCCATTTTCTGAACCTAACAATTCTGTCAGGCCATAAAAAGCTGATCATTTAAAGGGTCTTTTCAATGAGTTTGTCACCCCATAGGGAGGAAGGGTTACTAAAACCATGCAGTTTTAATAAGATTTATAAGAGAATTTGATAGTGTGGTCTTAGTCATCCCATGCCAGAGAGATTAAGACCGCACCAAAATGGGCATGTGCTACATAAAAATAAAAGAATTTACTCCTTGAAGCTATGCAGTTGATGCACACAATCAGTCACTCTAATATATATTTAAAAATTGAGTTTACAATGACTTTTGTTGATTTGGCACAATTATGAAGTTCAAAATGTTGTCTGAGTCAACCCAGTCTATGGTGCTCGGTTTTTACACTAAAACGATATAAATATTTACACTTGACTTTTACACTAAAACAATATAAATATTTACACTCGACTTTTACACTAAAACAATATAAATATTTACACTCGGCTTTTACACTAAAACAATATAAGTATTTAAACTCGGTTTTTACACTAAAACGATATAAATATTTACACTCCGCTTTTACTCTAAAACAATATAAATATTTAAACTCGACTTTTACACTAAAACAATATAAATATTTGCACTCTACTTTTACACTAAAACTGTTATGAAGTACGTAGCTACGGCTACAACTAAATATGAAACTGCGTGCGAAGCACACACAGCTCTGTACGAAGACATCTGCCGATAATAAAGCTTCTGGAGCTTAACATACAAACCATGGTTTTTGTCTTCTTTTGTTTACATTTCGCCTCATTACATGGTGTAAGTGGGATTTAATTTTGTTTTCCTTCCGGAACAACGTAAACACTGTGGATAATTATAATCGTTTAGAAAAACGTACATATTTTAGCTCGGACTTTGTGTTTACATATCCTGGCACGGAATTTATCAACCACGTGGATTCGGTCATTTTTATACATTTGTCGGCTACAACATGGCATATGCAATTCCACCACCAGTGAAAATGGAAATGGATGGCGATTTACGAGAGAACTGGGCCCTCTTCAAATTAACATGGGAAAATTATGCAGCTGACACGGAAATTGAAAAAAAAAAAGCAGCAAAAATACAGGTAGGAACTCTGCTTTCTATTATCGGTAAAGAATGCTTTGCAGATATATAAAAATCTGCCAATATCGGAAGAGGAACAAGCGAGTACAAAAAATATTTTGAAAAGGCTCACAGACTACTTTGAGCCTAAACAAAACACCATATACCAACGGTATATGTTTAATTCCTGCACACAGGAAGAGGACGAAAAATTTGACAGTTACTTAAATAAATTAAGAAACCTAGTTAAAACCTGCAAGTATGGTGTGCTTTAGGATGAATTACTGCGCGACCAAATTGTGATAGGTACCAGCAATAATAATGTATGGGCCAGACTCCTTAGCGAATCTGGACTTACGTTAGACCGGACAATAGATATTTGCCGAAGCACTGAACAGGCTGAACAACAGCTCGGCAAACTTAACAAATCAATAGAGAACATCCACTTCACAAAAGCTGACAAAAAAAGACATGCGAATTTATAAAGGACTGCGAATTCTGTGGACAGAGTCACGACAAAGGGAAATGTCAGTCCTATGGACTAACGTGTGCGATCTGCCTAAAGGGCAATCACATTGCCAGGGTATGCCAATCACAGACACAGCCCACCCCACCACAACGGCCAAACAAACCCATGACGCAACGAACTGCAAAAGTGCGCTATGTTGAAACAGAAGTGCCCAGCAGTGACGAAAGTATTTATGTTCTAGGGTCTCTGTCAGACCACAAACAGTAGCATGCAGACATTTATCTATCCATCCCAGGAGACAGTGCATAGACCACGTGTATATTCCAAATTGACACAGGAGCAAGCTGCAGCACCTTGGCCCTTGCTGACTATAAACATCTAAAAAAAACACCACTACAGCCTTCTCACACAAGGTTACGGCTTTACAATTCCATACAGCAACCCTTGGGCTTAGTAATACTTCATTGTGAGATAAATGGCATAAGAAAAAAAGTCAACTTTCAAGTGGCGGATGGCAACTCACCTTCACTACTTTCCGGATAGGCTAGCTCAGCTCTGAGGCTGATAGCTTTTAATACAGAATGTGTGCAAGCAAATACACAGCAAGCGCTCATAAATAAAAGACAGGTAGCAAAAAAATACTATTATAGACACAATAAACCTCTGCCGGACCTCACTATTGGACAGTCTGTTAGAGTAAAATGTCATCCGCAGATCCCTCACAGCGATTGGAAACCTGGCATCATCACTAGCAAAGAAGCACCACGCAGCTACGGAGTCCAAGTAAATGGGAAAAATCTACAGAAGAAACCAAATACACATTCGCCAACCAACCACCCGCTCAACCAATACACCCATCATACCTAATCATGTTCCCATGCCGCAAGCAGCAGAAGATAACGCTGACCAGACGAAACCAGTGCTGCAACAACTGTCAACACATGACAAACAACCTCGCAGGTCTAGTCGTGTTGTCAAACTCCCTACCCGACAAAGAGACTATACACTAGACAACAAACACACACAAAACATCAACAAAACACGAGAGACACAACACATTTAAAATGAATACACAAACACACAAATATCAGCAAAACACAACACATTTAAAAGTAATAAACAAAAACACACATAAACCCAGACTGCAATGGGTAATAAAAAAAACAATAAAACATTATTGAATAAGGGGGGTGTTATGAAGTACGTAGCTACGGCTACAACTAAATACGAAACTGCGTGCGAAGCACACACAGCTCTGTACGAAGACATCTGCCGATAATAAAGATTCTGGCGCTTAACATACAAACCACGGCCTTTGGCTTCTTTTGTTTTCATTTCGCCTCATTACAAAAACAATATAAATATTTACACTCAACTTTTACACTAAAACAATATAAATATTTACACTCGGTTTTTACACTAAAACAATATAAATATTTACACTCGGTTTTTACCCTAAAACAGCATAAATATTTACACTCGGCTTTCAGATTAAAACAATATAAATATTTACACTCGGTTTTTACACTAAAACAGCATAAATATTTACACTCGGCTTTCACATTGAAACAATATAAATATTTACACTCGGCTTTCACATTGAAACAATATAAATATTTACACTCGGCTTTTACACTAAAACAATATAAATATTTACACTCGGCTTTTACACTAAAACAATATAAATATTTACACGCGGGTTTACCCTAAAACAATATAAATATTTACACTCGGGTTTTACACTAAAACAATATAAATATTTACACTCGCGTTTTATACTAGAATAGTAAAAAAAACGCCTGACATAACACAGTCATCTGGGAGTCTCGATAATCATTGACGAATCGAACATTAAAAAAACTGCTCGAAGAAAGCCAACCAATAAATTGAATTGTGACACATCTGCATATGTAGTATGACAATGTTTAAACGGTATCTTGGTTTATTAAATTGTTAGGTGAAAGTACAGAATAGTTAACAACACTTGGGTTATTATCGTATTCCACTCAAATCAAAACAAAAATCGATACTAAGTCTTCCCGCCTGTCTTCCTCGCCACAAAAACTTTAAACTGAACGATTATATGTCTCGTTGACTGCGATTTGGACTTAAATTTTAAAGTAGGTGCTCAATTTAAGTTAAATTTATATAACAAAGTCTTAAATATTTATAATTTGTGTTTTTTATTCTATTTTTCGGGAGATTTTATAATGATTTTTCAGACGTAATGGCAAACAAAAAGGGATTTTTATTTTATGTTTTTTTTTTTAATCAGTAAAACTATGTTGGCTTCGATAGTAAATATTTATTAGTTTTTCGACATTAAGTTTCTGTTAATTGGTGATGGCCAATAAATGGGTGATCATTTTTATGTAAACTTTATTAAAGAAAGTGTTACTCATTTTATAATCTTAAATATTGAATAAAGCTTCACAATTTGCACAGAAAACCGTTTTTACAAATATTTTTTTAAAAATCAATTAAATACCAAATAAAAAAAAAATGAAAAACAAAGTTTTTTTGTGCTCAGTTGCCTAACAATTCAACCAACTTCGAATTAAATAATTTTGTTTATGGTAAACATTATTATTGTCTCAGAAATAACGTAAGTGTTACTTAAATAAACAAATTTGTGACATTTAAATCTAATTGTCAGAGTGACTATATTTTAAGAAAAAAAGGTTCAATCATAAATTTTTATTCACGTTTGTTATAAAGCATAGCGGAATCAATATTTTTATTGGATTGCAATAAAAATAACCCTTTTTTTAATATCAATTTTTTAAAAAATAATATTACTGAAGGGGTGGAAAAACGAACTGGCTTTCTGTTTCAGATTATTTTAAAATTTATTCAACTGGATTTTTAAATCGTAAAAAGAACTAACCTTTCGCATTGAATTACAATAAAAATAAACTTTTTTTAATATTTAAGATTATTTTTAAGTTGTTGAATGATAGTTTTTTAAAAATGTTTTAAAAAAGAAACTTACCTTTCATTCAGGGAATTAAATACGAGAAAAGTCGTTTTTTTTTTTTCATTTGTGTTCAAAACAAAGTTGTTTTGTTTGTAAGGATTTCTTTAGTAAATTGATACAACTTTTGTTTTGTGTGTTGAATTCATTAAGAAATAAAATGTATGAAAATATAAAAGAATCAAAATTAAAAGATGAAAAACACGATTTAAACGTGAAATTATTTAAAGAAAAAATCAACTGCTAAAGAACAAAGGACTTAAGGTCATCGTAATAACACGGTGTAATCATTATTTTGTTCCTTGTGTAAAAATGGCTGTTGGGTTAGTTAAATGTGCCGAACTGTTTTCCTATCAAGTTTAGATTATATTTGCCAATTCTTAAGCTTTTTGGGTACTTGTATTGTGAATTTCTATTTCGTATTCAATTCATTTAAAAATCAAATATACGAAGCTTTAAAAATCATAACATCCAAGGCGAGAACAATATTCCGAATAATCCAAAAAATCCTCATATAAAAATATTGTAAAACTGAATATTTCACACAAACAATTCAAATAAAAGGAAGGAATTACACGAAAAGTGAAGTCAGTCAAATGACAAAAATAGATTTTGACCAAGAAATTAAACTATGACCACATGATTACATAATGGGACTTGAAAGTTATTGTTATCAAACTCGATTCGGTTAAACCTACGATAACTTGCACTCATGTTTCCAGACTTAAACCTGCTAATTAGCCTGTTTTACATAAAATCATCATTAAACGAACAACGATTAAAGTGTAGAACGTGTTTCTTATTTGTTTGTTCATTTCAATCATGTTTCGCGTTATCATGATTGCACCTATTTACTATGCCTCCCCACGGGACAGAGTTAGACACCAGGGTCGTTTTTTAACGTGGAGAAAAGGTACAAAAATAAGAACTGTCTCAGTCGTGAAGGATTTCTCCTCCACCGAAAGAGAACAAGAAATAGAAGTGCAGCCTGCAGCATCTGGAGAACAGATACTACACTTTGATCTTTTTATTTATTTGCTTCCCCACTGAGCAAATTAGGCAGGAGGCCGTTTTTTAATGTGGAGATGGGGGGAAGGGGGAGGGAAAGAGGGGATCCAGCTCCCGAGAGGTGGGAAGTGGGAGCTGGATTATAAACTGTTGGTATGAAGGGTTGCCCCTTCAGTGACCAAGGTCAGATATGTGGGGTTATCTCCACATATGGTCTTTGCTAGTCATAGCTGGTCTTTGCTAGTCTTAGCTTTGCAGCATCTGTCGGAACAGATGCTACACTTTGATCTTGTCCCGAAGGCCAAATCGGTTCTTATACTATACCATGCAATAACGCCTTCTTTGATGAGGAAGTAGTATAATGTGGTAAAATGCTTCGGCTTCCGAGTGTGAATATGCGAGAAAATAGATCAAAACACAAATCGATATTTAACTCCTACTTGTCGTACAACTTGATCAAACGCGATTTTATTTACGCGATATATATTTTGGCAGGGGGAGGTAACTATTCTTGGAGTTATGCCCCTTTAATTGCAAACACTACATTTTTTTTTCAATTCGTGGAATTCGTGGTGGAATAATATATATACTCGTAGCCAAATTGAATATTGAAATGCTCATATCTGGTTCCATGGGACGAAACTGCATAACAATTTGCAGGCTTTTTGAAGATTATTATACTATTCTGTGGTTAAAATTTTTATGACAATTGGTTAAAAAAACAAAAAAAACAACTATTTTCAAACCAAAGAATTATACTTAAATCTGCATACATTTGTATATATAGTGTCCAGGTACGCTACAACAGAACACCGACTACTCTCACTTAGTTTTGTTAGGGTATTCGATGTCGCTGACATCCAATCTGAAAATTAAACCTGTCGCAAATTTACCGTTTGCATGGTATCAACCCCTGAAGCCAGGGACTATTTTTCGCTAATTTTACAGCTTCTGTTAAATGTGCCTTCGCGTAGTAAACCGCTTAGCGTACGTATTTAAAAATATGTGAAAAAGAAATAAAACAAGAAGAATTTTTTTTTTTTTTTTCAAAACAGAATTTTCAATTTTTTTTTTTTTTTTTTTCAGAACGGAGAATTTTCCAATTTTTGTTTTTTTTATTGGGGCACAATTTAAAATTAGAGGAAAAAGTTGTCTAAAACAAATGTTTTTTTTTTTTAATGCATTATAGCACTTTTGGGGGGAATTTTTCCTTTATTTTGTCTTACCGATTAGAATACTATTTAACATTTTTAGGAGATTTTACTGTTTTCTGTTTAAATTGGAGAGGAGGAGGGGTGTTGGACCGCCCAAACCATAACTCCTACCCCAATGTAAACAAAAAACAGTAAAATCTCCTAAAAATGTTGAATGGTATTCTAATCGGTAAATGTTGGCGCATTACTTACGGGAAAATGGTTAATTAAACTGCAGAAGCACCTGTTAGGCCACACAAGTTTATCATTGAATCCCCTCTAGAAAAGAACGAAAAATATAGAAATGTTTAGTGCTTATGTTTTTGTAACCCGCTTGCTTTAGATCAATTTAAATGCATTAAAAACTACATAAGACAAAAAGAAAAATGCTTTAGATCAATTTAAA
>NC_136527.1:163066235-163163735 GCF_053919585.1 Euprymna scolopes | reverse complement strand
GCTTTTTATAGGGCCTAGATTAGGGTAGTATGCGTGTGGATCCTGTTCCCATAGCTTTTTATTTTTTGATAGATTGGCACTAGGAGAGCTTCCAAAGATGCCCAAAAGTCCACTTGTTTTATTTTGTCCCAGGCCTATTTTGCCCATTACGTACATTATCTTGGAAGACGCCATCCATCCCTATTATCCCCAACCCTAATTTATTTTCCATACATGTCCCTAGTTCCTCCACTCCCCTTTAGGGAACGACCTGCTTGCTTTCACCCTTTCCCCCCGGGGGAAGAGGACCGGAAGACAGTGGGCGTTTCATATGACAGACCAGCCGTTAGGTAGGGAGGGTCCCCTTACTAACCCGCCCCCATAGGCATTTTGTTAATTTGTTTTCTTTTTATTTCTTTTTGGGTGTATTCTAGTTTGCCCCCCTCCCCATCATCTCACCCCCATTACAAAAAAAAAAAAAAAAAAAAAAAAAAACCTCTTTAGTTTGTAGATATTTTTCCTTTTAATTTCTTGTATATAATGTTATATGTTCTTCTTTTATCACAGCGTGAATGTCGCCTGCCATCCCGTAAGCTGGGGAGCTGTTATTTTAAGTAGGTCCGGGTAAGAATGTTAGGCGAAACAGTGCGTGATAGAAACTCTAGTATAGGTTTTATAATAAAGTACTTGCTATCTTACGCAAGTCTAGCTAAGGACTAGAAAAGACCCCTTTTTTTCCCCACTCCCCCTTACTGGCCTTTGTGCCTAAGCTTCTTCGTACCCCAAATGAGGCCTTGGCAGTAGATAATGCCAAGGCCGGGGACGAAGGGCTAAATATAATACTTACCTTGCATAGAGCAACGTAGTCATGATCAAAGTGTAGTATCTGTTCCAAGACACGCACTAGACCAGACGAAGTTCTCGAAAGCAGGTGCCCACTTGGTCAGCCTTTTGACCACTTAAGGGCTTTTCTCTTTGTCCAGCCTAAAAGGAATGACCCCTTCTTTGGGTGAGTGGTCCTTTCGGCCAACTAACTGTTTGCTTTTCTTTCTTTTTTGCAGGTCCGTCCAGTGTCTGGATCCGACTTAAGCAGCCGGCAGGACTAGAAGTAACCGACGTGCCATTAGGCGAAGGCCCTCTAGCTCCAAATCGGCGGGTCGGTGAAGGGCACTGGGCCAACAAAAAAAGAGGCAGGCCTCTGCCTCTAACACCATGGGGGACGCCCCTGGTGTTGTGACGAGGAGGGGGAGTGCCACATCCGGTGACACCCCAGTGCCGAGAAGGGGGGGGTGTCACATCCGGTGACACCCCAGTGCCCAGAAGGGGGGTTGTCACATCCGGTGACACCCCAGTGCCGAGAAGGGGGGGTGTCACATCCGGTGACACCCCAGTGCCGAGAAGGGGGGGTGTCACACCCGGTGACACCCCAGTGCCGATACCTGGGTATATCACCTTTGGTGATATCCCAGTGACGTTGACGGGGGGCACCACGCTCGGTGGTGCTCCAGTACAGTGGAAGGTCCCGGGGGTCGTCACCCCCAGTTCGGAAGGGTCGCAAGCGTTCGGTAGTGTTGCGGGCAGTGTTGCAGATGAGGGGATCGCCACCCAGGAAGGCGCCCCCGGGACGAGCGAACGGGTCTCTGTGGTCGACACTAACAGGCCATGGATGCCGCCTACAACCGGGAGCCGCGAGGAAGTCGTCAAGGCCTGGAGTGACTTCATCAAGCAGACTCCAGGCGGAGAGGAGGAAGATATATCCAAGGCAGCGGCGGCGGCTAAGAAAAAGAAAAGGAGGCCTGTAAAACGTTGGTGGGTGCTCGATAACGAGACACCAACAGTACCGGAACAAACACAGTCGGCAAGGAGCAGCCCCCAAAAGTCGGCCACAGAGACCCGCAGAAGAACTAAATCAGCGGAGGTCATTGTTGTGGATGGGTGCTCCCCGGGGGGGTGGAAACCAAAAAGCGTGGAGCCGGCTAAGAACGAGGAGTGGCCAGCTCTCGCAGGTACAGACTCACCAATCCCAGAGGAGCAAAGAACACCACCTTCAACTCCTGTGGCAGCAGTGTGGGACGGAAAAGTCGCAGCGGAACAACGGAGCTGGGGTCCCCAACCCAAAGAAACTAGACGCCCCCAGTACTACAAGCAGCTCTTCGACGAGAAATATAGTAGCTACGTCGAGGGGAACAACATCAAAGTCGTCCCGGAAGCCCTTGAAAAAATACGGGAAAGATCGGTATCCCTGTTGACCTTAGACGCGAAAGGGAAAGGACTCAAAGGTGTGCCAAAGGATACAATGATGGAGCTGCTGGGCGAACTCAACATCATGGCCCAGTACGCGGTCCGGCGTTTCAACGCCATGTGGGAGGTCCTATTGCCGACAAAAGAAGACGCTGAGAAGCTGGCAAGAGGTGACGTCGTGTGGAGAGATATCAAAATTCGACCGGAATATCTCTCCAAGAGGAGAACGACCGTAACGGTAACAGGGGTACCGTGCTTCCTCGTCGAAGAGCAGCTGGGGGCCATCCTGTCCCAATATGGTGATGTGGAAGAAATTGAGGCCCTAAAAGGACCTAGAAATATCCACACCGGGGACTACCGGCTCCAGATGCGGCTAACCCGCAAAGAATTCCACGGGATCCCAGCCCAATTTACCTGCGAGGGCTGGTCGATGATCGTCATAGTTGAGGGCAGAAGACCACAATGCTGGCATTGCCAGAAAACGGGTCACGTTGCACGATTCTGCCCTCAAAAGAAGACAACAACGGTGGCGACCAAGAAAACCGAGGAGGAAGCAGGAAGAAAATCAAGGGAGGAGAAGAAAGAGGACGAAGCTGGGACCAGTAAGTGGAGCACCGTAACAGCCAGGACAGCCAAGAAAGCAGAGCCGGCTCCACAAACCGTATCACGACCTACGGCGACTACTGCTAAAAGGAAGCTCAGGGGCAGCTCCTCGGGCTCTGAGAGTGACGATGACAAACACCAGGAGAAGAGAGAAAGAAAGGAAGATCAAAAAGACCAGCACCCTGAGCTTCTAGAAAAAACCACCCCCCAGGAAGAAGTTCAGCTTACCCCTCCCCTTTTCACTACCCAGGATTCAGAGATGGAGCAACAAGGAGCTCCGGAGAACAACATCATAGAGGACCCAGAAGTTGAAATACCAGAACCGAGAAAGTCGGCGGCCCCTAGGGAAGAAAGGACCAGGAAACTCCCTTTCTGGCCTGGGGAAAAAATATGCACCGCCGACCTAAGCCATACGGTCAGTGACCTCAACGGCCGACAGAAAAAACATATGAAAGAACTGGAAGCCCTCTAGGTGGTCGATGGAAAGGAGGTCACTGACCCGAAGAATTTCAGCAACGCTCCATCTCTCATTACCTTCGTCCGGGTGAACAGGGGAGGTAGAGCTAAAGCCCTCTGGAGGATGATCGAGGAGGGAAAGACAGCCTTCTCAGGATTCAAAATTGTAGACGGGGAGCACCCATCACTCAGCAAAATAGCCAACCAATGTGAAGGGAGGGTCCCACTTTACGTTCACCCTTCCTTTTATAGGGCACTAAAGATGACGTTCCCCCTGGACGTGGGAGGCCTGGCTCGAGACGGACGGCTTACGTCCGACCTGCTCACGGGCAGTCTCGGTCAGGCCTTCGACGTCCTGACCCCCGAGGACTTTAGACCCCTAGTAGAGGAATACTACTAGGTAGTGGAAACATGGAAACGAGCCTAAATTTAGCTAGTTTAAATGCGAGGGGCATGAGATCCCGAAGCAAGGCTGTTCGCGTGCTGAGGGATCTCGTGGCCCTTGAGGTAGATGTAGCCACCTTGCAAGAGACCCACTTTGTTGGGGCCGGGGACTGCGATGTGCTGGTGAACGATTTTGATGTTTACTCAGCATATGGCAGTCTCTATAGCCGGGGGGTCTCTGTACTAGTGAGTCGCACTCTGTCTGCGACGGTTACACTTGTCCACGCGGACGCTCATGGGAGGCTGGTCGTGGTCGATGTTGCCGTTAAAAGCGGCGCGTTTCGGATCGTGGCAGTTTATGCGCCTAACATCCCCAGCGAGAGGGTTTCCTTTTTTCGGCGGGTGGAGGTGTTTCTCTCTTCGGGTCCGGAGCGGGTAGTTTTAATGGGGGACTGGAATGCCATCCTGGACCCCAGCATAGATAAGGTCGGGGGGGTTAGAGGGTCGGGAGGGTGTGAAAGCAGCCTGTCTGACCTGATGGCCTCGTGCGATCTGGTCGATAGGTTCCGTCTGGATCACCCCGGGAGGGAGATGTGGACGTGGCAATCTAGCTCGGCCGCCTTTACAAGTTCATACTTGGACAGGATGTTAATTAGAAGGGGCGACACAGATTTCCTATCTTGTCCCACGTTCCACTGGTTAGGTCATTCGGACCACAAACTTGTTTTGGCCCGTTTGAAATTAGGTAATAGGCCTAGGTTGGCTGGCTACTGGAAGATGAACGCCTCCTTATTGGAGTCGGTCGACTTCCGGGAGCAGCTGACATTACTAATTCAGAGGGAGTTAGTGGGGGCGGTTACCGGGAGTAGATGGTGGGTTAACCTTAAGGCTACCATTAGGCGCTTTTGTGTCCAATACAGCCAACGCCTCGCGTTAACTAGGGCTCGGACCAAAAGGCACTTAGAGGATAGATTGACCCGGGCGGTGGCAGGGGGGGATTGCCTAGAACTAGCTCTAGTTAAGGGGGACCTCAATCGCTTGGCTAGCGAGCGATATGAAGGTCAGTTAATTAGGGCTAGGTTAGAAAGAGTTTCCAACGAAGCCGTGAACGTTGACGCTGTTGAGCGTAAGGCTGCCCTAAGACGTGGCTCGGACGGGTACATTCGGGAGGTGAATAACCTGGGAGGGCGTCCTCTCATGTCGACACGGGAGATCTGCAATGGGTTTCGGCAACATTTGGAGGAGCGCTTCACCAAACTACCCAGACTCCGCGGCCAGGAGTTTGGCAGCTATTTAGCTGGCTCGCCCCGCCTTACTGCGGCCCGAGCGGCTAGCTGCGAGGGGATGGTTACGGAGCGTGAGGTCATTACTGCGTTGAAGCAGGTTGGCCGCAACAAATCTCCGGGGCTCGATGGTTTACCTTACGAACTGTTCTTGAGGCTGTCGCCCATGTTTGTGCCCCTTCTGACGGGCGTGTTTAACCACTGGTTTGCCCAGGACTCGATCCCGAGGCAGGTAACCAAAGGAGTGGTCACGCTTCTGAAGAAGGGGAACCAACATGGAGGGGGGAATCTAGATGACTATAGGCCCATCACTCTGCTTAACGCAGATTTCAAGATTTTGTCCCGCGTTCTTGCGAATCGACTGCAGGCTGTTATCGGCGACTTGGTCGAACCGGATCAGAACTACGCTGTGAAGGATCGATCGATTCAAAACAATCTGCACTTGATTCGCACGATCTTAGAGGGGGTAGAAGACGACACAGAAGCCGCGCTGATCAATTTAGATCAGTCCAAGGCGTTCGACAGGGTGGACCATGGGTTCCTGAGGGCTGTTGTGGAAACCGTCGGCTTTGGTCCGGACTTCCGCAAGTGGATCTCCGCCCTGTATCGTGATCCCGCGGTGGTGGTGCAAGTTAATGGTAGGTTGTCGGAGTCCTTTGGGGTCTCCCGGTCGGTGCGGCAGGGTTGTCCGCTGTCGCCTCTGCTTTATGTCCTGGCGTTGGAGCCCTTCCTTCGCAAATTAAGGGACGAGGCGGCGAGACCAGTCCTACACGGCATAGCTCTGCCTGGCGGCAAAGTGGCCAGGGTGTCCGCGTACGCCGATGACGTCACCGTGTTCGTCGCACGACGAACCGACATTGAAGCGGTGGTAGAGGCGATCGCTGAGTATGAAGTTGTCACAGGGGCCGTGATCAATCGCAGCAAGTCCGTTGGCCGGCGGTTGGGCGCCTGGACCGGGGTAAACTCGCTTCCAGGTGCGTTCGGCTGGACAGATGGCCCAGTAAAGATCCTCGGTGTGTGGTTCGGGCCGGACCTCCAGCTGGACAAGAATTGGTCGGAAGTACAGACTAAGGTCGAGTCGTCAGTAGGGACTTGGATTCGGAGGAAATTGTCCTTGAAGGGTCGTGCGGAGGCATGTGCTACATACGTGTTTCCGCTGATCCTTTACCGTTTATCTGTTCTTCCCCTGCCTGCGGACCGCTGTAAGGCTTTAGAGCAACTCCTATTCAAACTTCTTTGGGTAGGAGGAAAGCCGTATGTCCGTAGACAGGTCTGTACACAGAAGCTTAGCGAGGGAGGCTTGGGGATGCCTGATCTGCTAAGTCACAAGCACGCAGAAAGATTGGCATTCCTGAGTCGGACACTGATGGAGGAAACGCCCTGGGTACCAGTCGTGGAGCAAGCTTTCCCACGGCTCATATCCAACCCTGCCGCTGAAGGTCGCAGAAGACCGGTGGGGGAAAGGTGTTTCCTGACCGAATGCCGAGCCGCCCTTAGGGCATTGCCGGGGTCCAGTGACCTTGCACGGCCTAGATGGTTGCTATATAGGGATGTAGTGGAGGGGACTGCGAAAGACCCGCTGGTGGAGCGGCTACATCTGTCGAGGGGGGAAGTTCTCTCGCTGTGGAGTTGGGCGCCTGCCAGTAGCTACATCAACAACGCTGAATTTTCTATTACGTGGAGGCTAGTCCGAGACGCGCTGCCACTCTTTGGCAAACTAGCCGGGGACGATCATGATAGGGATTATTACTATCCCCCGTGCCCACGCTGCAATGATGAAGAAGAGGAGGAAACGAGAGAACACGCGTTCTTTCTTTGCAGCGGGGTGCGGAGTCTCTGGGAGTATGTCGAAGGGGTAACGGCTCGCATCGACCCCGAGCAGTCGGTGCCACTTGATTTAGCGTACGTAGTCGATAATGTGGATCCGCCGTTTGACAGGGAGAAACGGTTGGGGTTTCTAGCGATCCTAGCGGTGGCTAGGTTAGTGACGTGGGTTTCACGTCTGGACATTGTCTATAGGGGGCAGTCTGTTTCGGATCACGATCTGGTTGTTCGTTTTAAGCATCAACTTAAAACGAAAATCAGATGTGATTGGAAAAGATTGCCCCACATCGACTTTGATAGAAGATGGGTGCACAACACTAGTTTGTGCATCCGACGAGGCGCTAGATTTAAGTTCGTGTTTCCACCCTAGTGGTATTGGTCCTAGGGTGCTGAGGTTTCTTTTTTCTCGGAACCCAGCCAAATCAAGACAAGTAATATAAGGTTTACCTTATAATATTGGGTAGTTTTAAGGCTAGATAGGCAGTAACCACCAAGAGTGGATAGCTTGTGCTTTTTATAGGGCCTAGATTAGGGTAGTATGCGTGTGGATCCTGTTCCCATAGCTTTTTTATTTTTTGATAGATTGGCACTAGGAGAGCTTCCAAAGATGCCCAAAAGTCCACTTGTTTTATTTTGTCCCAGGCCTATTTTGCCCATTACGTACATTATCTTGGAAGACGCCATCCATCCCTATTATCCCCGACCCTAATTTATTTTCCATACATGTCCCTAGTTCCTCCACTCCCCTTTAGGGAACGACCTGCTTGCTTTCACCCTTTCCCCCCGGGGGAAGAGGACCGGAAGACAGTGGGCGTTTCATATGACAGACCAGCCGTTAGGTAGGGAGGGTCCCCTTACTAACCCGCCCCCATAGGCATTTTGTTAATTTGTTTTTTTTTTCTTTCTTTTTGGGTGTATTTTAGCTTGCCCCCCTCCCCATCATCTCACCCCCATTACAAAAAAAAAAAAAAAAAAAAAAAAAAATGCCAAGGCCGGGGACGAAGGGCTAAATATAATACTTACCTTGCATAGAGCAACGTAGTCATGATCAAAGTGTAGTATCTGTTCCAAGACACGCACTAGACCAGACAAAGTTCTTGAAAGCAGGTGCCCACTTGGTCAGCCTTTTGACCACTTAAGGGTTTTATTTGTCCAGCCAAAAAGGACCGACCCCTTCTTTGGGTGAGTGGTCCTTTCGGCCAACTAACCGTTTGCTTTTCTTTCTTTTTTGCAGGTCCGTCCAGTGTCTGGATCCGACTTAAGCAGCCGGCAGGACTAGAGGTAACCGACGTGCCATTAGGCGAAGGCCCTCTAGCTCCGAATCGGCGGGTCGGTGAAGGGCACTGGGCCAACAAAAAAAAAAACAGGCAGGCCTCTGCCTCTAACACCATGGGGGACGCCCCTGGTGTTGTGACGAGGAGGGGGAGTGCCACATCCGATGGCACTCCAGTGACGAGAAGGGGGGGTGTCACATCCGGTGACACCCCAGTGCCGAGAAGGGGGGGTGTCACACCCGGTGACACCCCAGTGCCGAGAAGGGGGGGGGGTGTCACATCCGGTGACACCCCAGTGCCGAGAAGGGGGGGTGTCACATCCGGTGACACCCCAGTGCCGAGAAGGGGGGGTGTCACACCCGGTGACACCCCAGTGCCGATACCTGGGGATATCACCTTTGGTGATATCCCAGCGACGCTGACGGGGGGCACAACACTCGGTAGTGCTCCAGTACAGTGGAAGGTCCCGGGGGTCGTCACCCCCAGTTCGGAAGGGTCGCAAGCGTTCGGTAGTGCTGCGGGCAGTGTTGCAAATGAGGGGATGTCCACCCAGGAAGGCGCCCCCGGGACGAGCGAACGGGTCTCTGTGGTCGACACTAACAGGCCATGGATGCCGCCTACAACCGGGAGCCGCGAGGAAGTCGTCAAGGCCTGGAGCGACTTCATCAAGCAAACTCCAGGCGGAGAGGAGGAAGATATATCCAAGGCAGCGGCGGCGGCTAAGAAAAAGAAAAGGAGGCCTGTAAAACGTTGGTGGGTGCTCGATAACGAGACACAACAGTACCGGAACAAACACAGTCGGCAAGGAGCAGCCCCCAAAAGTCGGCCACAGAGACCCGCAGAAGAACTAAATCAGCGGAGGTCATTGTTGTGGATGGGTGCTCCCCGGGGGGGTCGAAACCAAAAAGCGTGGAGCCGGCTAAGAACGAGGAGTGGCCAGCTCTCGCAGGTACAGACTCACCAATCCCAGAGGAGCAAAGAACACCACCTTCAACTCCTGTGGCAGCAGTGTGGGACGGAAAAGTCGCAGCGGAACAACGGAGCTGGGGTCCCCAACCCAAAGAAACTAGACGCCCCCAGTACTACAAGCAGCTCTTCGACGAGAAATATAGTAGCTACGTCGAGGGGAACAACATCAAAGTCGTCCCGGAAGCCCTTGAAAAAATACGGGAAAGATCGGTATCCCTGTTGACCTTGGACGCGAAAGGGAAAGGACTCAAAGGTGTGCCAAAGGATACAATGATGGAGCTGCTGGGCGAACTCAACATCATGGCCCAGTACGCGGTCCGGCGTTTCAACGCCATGTGGGAGGTCCTATTGCCGACAAAAGAAGACGCTGAGAAGCTGGCAAGAGGTGACGTCGTGTGGAGAGATATCAAAATTCGACCGGAATATCTCTCCAAGAGGAGAACGACCATAACGGTAACAGGGGTACCGTGCTTCCTCGTCGAAGAGCAGCTGGGGGCCATCCTGTCCCAATATGGCGATGTGGAAGAAATTGAGGCCATAAAAGGACCTAGAAATATCCACACCGGGGACTAACGGCTCCAGATGCGGCTAACCCGCAAAGAATTCCACGGGATCCCAGCCCAATTTACCTGCGAGGGCTGGTCGATGATCGTCATAGTTGAGGGCAGAAGACCACAATGCTGGCATTGCCAGAAAACGGGTCACGTTGCACGATTCTGCCCTCAAAAGAAGACAACAACGGTGGCGACCAAGAAAACCGAGGAGGAAGCAGGAAGAAAATCAAGGGAGGAGAAGAAAGAGGACGAAGCTGGGACCAGTAAGTGGAGCACCGTAACAGCCAGGACAGCCAAGAAAGCAGAGCCGGCTCCACAAACCGTATCACGACCTACGGCGACTACTGCTAAAAGGAAGCTCAGGGGCAGCTCCTCGGGCTCTGAGAGCGACAATGACAAACACCAGGAGAAGAGAGAAAGAAAGGAAGATCAAAAAGACCAGCACCCTGAGCTTCCGGAAAAAACCACCCCCCAGGAAGAAGTTCAGCTTACCCCTCCCCTTTTCACTACCCAGGATTCAGAGATGGAGCAACAAGGAGCTCCGGAAAACAACATCATAGAGGACCCAGAAGTCGAAACACCAGAACACAGAAAGTCGGCGGCCCCTAGGGAAGAAAGGACCAGGAAACTCCCTTTCTGGCCTGGGGAAAAATATGCACCGCCGACCTAAGCCATACGGTCAGTGACCTCAACGGTCGACAGAAAAAACATATGAAAGAACTGGAAGCCCTCAAGGTGGTCGATGGAAAGGAGGTCACTGACCCGAAGAATTTCAGCAACGCTCCATCTCTCATTACCTTCGTCCGGGTGAACAGGGGAGGTAGAGCTAAAGCCCTCTGGAGGATGATCGAGGAGGGAAAGACAGCCTTCTCAGGATTCAAAATTGTAGACGGGGAGCACCCATCACTCAGCAAAATAGCCAACCAATGTGAAGGGAGGGTCCCACTTTACGTTCACCCTTCCTTTTATAGGGCACTAAAGATGACGTTTCCCCTGGACGTAGGAGGCCTGGCTCGAGACGGACGGCTTACGTCCGACCTGCTCACGGGCAGTCTCGGTCAGGCCTTCGACGTCCTGACTCCCGAGGACTTTAGACCCCTAGTAGAGGAATACTACTAGATAGTGGAAACATGGAAACGAGCTTAAATTTAGCTAGTTTAAATGCGAGGGGCATGAGATCCCGAAGCAAGGCTGTTCGCGTGCTGAGGGATCTCGTGGCCCTTGAGGTAGATATAGCCACCTTGCAAGAGACCCACTTTGTTAGGGCCGGGGACTGCGATGTGCTGGTGAACGATTTTGATGTTTACTCAGCATATGGCAGTCTCTATAGCCGGGGGGTTTCTATACTAGTGAGTCGCACTCTGTCTGCGACGGTTACACTTGTCCACGCGGACGCTCATGGGAGGTTGGTCGTGGTCGATGTTGCCGTTAAAAGCGGCGCGTTTCGGATCGTGGCAGTTTATGCGCCCAACATCCCCAGCGAGAGGGTTTCCTTTTTTCGGACGGTGGAGGTGTTTCTCTCTTCGGGTCCGGAGCGGGTAGTTTTAATGGGGGACTGGAATGCCATCCTGGACCCCAATATAGATAAGGTCGGGGGGGTTAGAGGGTCGGGAGGGTGTGAAAGCAGCCTGTCTGACCTGATGGCCTCGTGCGATCTGGTCGATAGGTTCCGTCTGGATCACCCCGGGAGGGAGATGTGGACGTGGCAATCTAGCTCGGCCGCCTTTACAAGTTCATACTTGGACAGGATGTTAATTAGAAGGGGCGACACAGATTTCCTATCTTGTCCCACGTTCCACTGGTTAGGTCATTCGGACCACAAACTTGTTTTGGCCCGTTTGAAATTAGGTAATAGGCCTAGGTTGGCAGGCTACTGGAAGATGAACGCCTCCTTATTGGAGTCGGTCGACTTCCGGGAGCAGCTGACATTACTAATTCAGAGGGAGTTAGTGGGGGCGGTTACCGGGAGTAGATGGTGGGTTAACCTTAAGGCTACCATTAGGCGCTTTTGTGTCCAATACAGCCAACGCCTCGCGTTAACTAGGGCTCGGACCAAAAGGCACTTAGAGGATAGATTGACCCGGGCGGTGGCAGGGGGGGATTCCCTAGAACTAGCTCTAGTTAAGGGGGACCTCAATCGCTTGGCTAGCGAGCGATATGAAGGTCAGTTAATTAGGGCTAGGTTAGAAAGAGTTTCCAACGAAGCCGTGAACGTTGACGCTGTTGAGCGTAAGGCTGCCCTAAGACGTGGCTCGGACGGGTACATTCGGGAGGTGAATAACCTGGGAGGGCGTCCTCTCGTGTCGACACGGGAGATCTGCAATGGGTTTCGGCAACATTTGGAGGAGCGCTTCACCAAACTACCCAGACTCCGCGGCCAGGAGTTTGGCAGCTATTTAGCTGGCTCGCCCCGCCTTACTGCGGCCCGAGCGGCTAGCTGCGAGGGGATGGTTACGGAGCGTGAGGTCATTACTGCGTTGAAGCAGGTTGGCCGCAACAAATCTCCGGGGCTCGATGGTTTACCTTACGAACTGTTCTTGAGGCTGTCGCCCATGTTTGTGCCCCTTCTGACGGGCGTGTTTAACCACTGGTTTGCCCAGGACTCGATCCCGAGGCAGGTAACCAAAGGAGTGGTCACGCTTCTGAAGAAGGGGAACCAACATGGAGGGGGGAATCTAGATGACTATAGGCCCATCACTCTGCTTAACGCAGATTTCAAGATTTTGTCCCGCGTTCTTGCGAATCGACTGCAGGCTGTTATCGGCGACTTGGTCGAACCGGATCAGAACTACGCTGTGAAGGATCGATCGATTCAAAACAATCTGCACTTGATTCGCACGATCTTAGAGGGGGTAGAAGACGACACAGAAGCCGCGCTGATCAATTTAGATCAGTCCAAGGCGTTCGACAGGGTGGACCATGGGTTCCTGAGGGCTGTTGTGGAAACCGCCGGCTTTGGTCCGGACTTCCGCAAGTGGATCTCCGCCCTGTATCGTGATCCCGCGGTGGTGGTGCAAGTTAATGGTAGGTTGTCGGAGTCCTTTGGGGTCTCCCGGTCGGTGCGGCAGGGTTGTCCGCTGTCGCCTCTGCTTTATGTCCTGGCGTTGGAGCCCTTCCTTCGAAAATTAAGGGACGAGGCGGCGAGACCAGTCCTACGCGGCATAGCTCTGCCTGGCGGCAAAGTGGCCAGGGTGTCCGCGTACGCCGATGACGTCACCGTGTTCGTCGCACGACGAACCGACATTAAAGCGGTGATAGAGGCGATCGCTGAGTATGAAGTTGTCACAGGGGCCGTGATCAATCGCAGCAAGTCCGTTGGCCTGCGGTTGGGCGCCTGGACCGGGGTAAACTCGCTTCCAGGTGCGTTCGGCTGGACAGATGGCCCAGTAAAGATCCTCGGTGTGTGGTTCGGGCCGGACCTCCAGCTGGACAAGAATTGGTCGGAAGTACAGACTAAGGTCGAGTCGTCAGTAGGGACTTGGATTCGGAGGAAATTGTCCTTGAAGGGTCGTGCGGAGGCATGTGCTACATACGTGTTTCCGCTGATCCTTTACCGTTTATCTGTTCTTCCCCTGCCTGCGGACCGCTGTAAGGCTTTGGAGCAACTCCTATTCAAACTTCTTTGGGTAGGAGGAAAGCCGTATGTCCGTAGACAGGTCTGTACACAGAAGCTTAGCGAGGGAGGCTTGGGGATGCCTGATCTGCTAAGTCACACGCACGCAGAAAGATTGGCATTCCTGAGTCGGACACTGATGGAGGAAACGCCCTGGGTACCAGTCGTGGAGCAAGCTTTCCCACGGCTCATATCCAACCCTGCCGCTGAAGGTCGCAGAAGACCGGCGGGGGAAAGGTGTTTCCTGACCGAATGCCGAGCCGCCCTTAGGGCATTGCCGGGGTCCAGTGACCTTGCACGGCCTAGGTGGTTGCTATATAGGGATGTAGTGGAGGGGACTGCAAAAGACCCGCTGGTGGAGCGGCTACATCTGTCGAGGGGGGAAGTTCTCTCGCTGTGGAGTTGGGCGCCTGCCAGTAGCTAAATCAACAACGCTGAATTTTCTATTACGTGGAGGCTAGTCCGAGACGCGCTGCCACTCTTCGGCAAACTAGCCAGGGATGATCATGATAGGGATTATTACTATCCCCCGTGCCCACGCTGCAATGATGAAGAAGAGGAGGAGACGAGAGAACACGCGTTCTTTCTTTTCAGCGGGGTGCGGAGTCTCTGGGAGTATGTCGAGGGGGTAACGGCTCGCATCGACCCCGAGCGGTCGGTGCCACTTGATTTAGCGTACGTAGTCGACAATGTGGATCCGCCGTTTGACAGGGAGAAACGGTTGGGGTTTCTAGCGATCCTAGCGGTGGCTAGGTTAGTGACGTGGGTTTCACGTCTGGACATTGTCTATAGGGGGCAGTCTGTTTCGGATCACGATCTGGTTGTTCGTTTTAAGCATCAACTTAAAACGAAAATCAGATGTGATTGGAAAAGATTGCCCCACATCGACTTTGATAGAAGATGGGTGCACAACACTAGTTTGTGCATCCGACGAGGCGCTAGATTGTGGTTCGTGTTTCCACCCTAGTGGTATTGGTCCTAGGGTGCTGAGGTTTCTTTTTTCTCGGAACCCAGCCCAATCAAGACAAGTAACATAAGGTTTACCTTATAATATTGGTTAGTTTTAAGGCTAGATAGGCAGTAACCACCAAGAGTGGATAGCTTGTGCTTTTTATAGGGCCTAGATTAGGGTAGTATGCGTGTGGATCCTGTTCCCATAGCTTTTTATTTTTTGATAGATTGGCACTAGGAGAGCTTCCAAAGATGCCCAAAAGTCCACTTGTTTTATTTTGTCCCAGGCCTATTTTGCCCATTACGTACATTATCTTGGAAGACGCCATCCATCCCTATTATCCCCGACCCTAATTTATTTTCCATACATGTCCCTAGTTCCTCCACTCCCCTTTAGGGAACGACCTGCTTGCTTTCACCCTTTCCCCCCGGGGGAAGAGGACCGGAAGACAGTGGGCGTTTCATATGACAGACCAGCCGTTAGGTAGGGAGGGTCCCCTTACTAACCCGCCCCCATAGGCATTTTGTTAATTTGTTTTCTTTTTATTTCTTTTTGGGTGTATTCTAGTTTGCCCCCCTCCCCATCATCTCACCCCCATTAAAAAAAAAAAAAAAAAAATTAAAACTCTTTAGTTTGTACATATTTTTCCTTTTAATTTCTTGTATATAATGTTATATGTTCTTCTTTTATCACAGCGTGAATGTCGCCTGCCATCCCGTAAGCTGGGGAGCTGTTATTTTAAGTAGGTCCGGGTAAGAATGTTAGGCGAAACAGTGCGTGATAGAAACTCTAGTATAGGTTTTATAATAAAGTACTTGCTATCTTACGCAAGTCTAGCTAAGGACTAGAAAAGACCCCTTTTTTCCCCCACTCCCCCCTTACTGGCCTTTGTGCCTAAGCTTCTTCGTACCCCAAATGAGGCCTTGGCAGTAGATAATGCCAAGGCCGGGGACGAAGGGCTAAATATAATACTTACCTTGCATAGAGCAACGTAGTCATGATCAAAGTGTAGTATCTGTTCCAAGACACGCACTAGACCAGACGAAGTTCTCGAAAGCAGGTGCCCACTTGGTCAGCCTTTTGACCACTTAAGGGTTTTATTCTTTGTCCAGCCTAAAAGGACCGACCCCTTCTTTGGGAGTGTGGTCCTTTCGGCTCACTAACTGCCTTTGATTTTCTTTCTTTTTTTGCAGGTCCGTCCAGTGTCTGGATCCGACTTAAGCAGCCGGCAGGACTAGAGGTAACCGACGTGCCATTAGGCGAAGGCCCTCTAGCTCCGAATCGGCGGGTCGGTGAAGGGCACTGGGCCAACAAAAAAAGAGGCAGGCCTCTGCCTCTAACACCATGGGGGACGCCCCTGGTGTTGTGACGAGGAGGGGGAGTGCCACATCCGGTGGCACTCCAGTGACGAGAAGGGGGGGTGTCACATCCGGTGACACCCCAGTGCCGAGAAGGGGGGTTGTCACACCCGGTGACACCCCAGTGCCGAGAAGGGGGGCTGTCACACCCGGTGACACCCCAGTGCCGAGAAGGGGGGCTGTCACACCCGGTGACACCCCAGTGCCGATACCTGGGGACATCACCTTTGGTGATATCCCTGTGCCGATGACAGGGGGCACCACACCCGGTGGTGCTCCAGTGCAGTGGGCTGTCCCGGGGGTCGCCACCCCCAGTTCGAGAGCGGTACCAGGGGTCGTTAAGTCGAAAGCTAGTTCGGGGGCTGCTGCCTGGGTGGACCTCGACAGGCCAGAAACATCTTCCCCATCATTAGTCGACACCACGAGGGAGGACGAGCTGGCTGCGTGGAGGAAACTCGTCCAGGGCACACCTGGTTGAGAAGGCGCACCCGGCAAGAAGAGGAGACCAGTAAAGAAATGGTGGGCCCTGGACGACCAAGCAGCCATTAGGCCATCTCAGTCGGAAGCCAGCAGCCCCCAGAAAGTCGAAACCGACCTCAGGAAGACCAGGTCACTGGATGTTATTGTGGTTGATGGGTGCTCCCCGGGGGGGGTGGAAAGCCAAAAGCGTCGAGCCGGCAGGAAAGGAGGAGTGGCCAGTCCTCGCAGACACAGATTCGCCTCCAATACCACAGGAACAAAGGACACCACCGGCAACCCCTGCGGCGCCAGGGTGGACAACACAACAACAACAACAAGAACAGCGGAGCTGGGGTCCCCAACCAAAGGAAACAAGATCCCCCCAGTATTACAAGCAGCTCTTCGATGAGAAATACAAGAACTACGTCGAGGGCAACAACATCTCAGTCGTCCCGGAAGCCCTCGACAAGATCCGGGAAAGGTCCGTATCCCTGTTGACCTTAGACGCCAAGGGCAAGGGGTTAAAAGGAGTGCCCAAGGATAGGATGATGGTGCTACTGGGCGAACTAAACATCAACGCCCAATATGCAGTAAGGCGTTTCAATGCAATGTGGGAGGTACTCTTGCCGACAAAAGAAGATGCCGAGAAATTGGCCAGAGGAGACGTCGTCTGGCAAGACATTAAGATTCGCCCAGAGTACCTCTCCAAGAGGAGAACGACCATAACGGTAACAGGGGTACCGTGCTTCCTCATCGAGGAGCAGCTGGGGGCCATCTTATCCCAATATGGGGACGTGGAAGACATTCAACCCATAAAAGGACCCAGAAACATCCACACCGGGGACTACCAGCTCCAGATGCGGTTGACCCGCAAAGAATTCTTTGCAATCCCAGCACAATTTACCTGCGAGGGCTGGTCGATGGTCGTCATTGTAGAGGGCAGAAGGCCACAATGCTGGCAATGCCAGAAAACGGGCCACGTTGCCATATTCTGCCCTCTAAAGAAGACAACGGCCGAGACGACCAAAAAGAAAGAAGAAGCTGATGGAAAAGAAGAAACACTAAAAGAGGCCGAAGCTAGCACCAGCAAATGGAGTACGGTCGCAGCAAAAAAATCGAAGAAGGCCGAGCCGGCTCCACAATCACCACCACGACCGACGGCAACCACGACAAAAAGAAAACAAAGGGGCAGCTCCTCCGGCTCCGAGAGTGAAGAAGACCAGCACCAGGAGAAAAGAGAGAGAAAGGAGGAGCAAAAAGACCAGCGCCCTGAGCTTCCTGATAAAACCACCCCCCAGAAAGAAGTTCAGCCCACCCCTCCCCTGTTCACCACCCAGGATTCAGAGATGGAGCAATCGGGAGCTCCTGAAAATCCGAAACCCACCATAGAAGCACCGAAAGAAAAAGAACTGACAAAGCCGGCGGCCCCGAGTGAGGAAAGGACCAGGAAACTCCCTTTCTGGCCCGGGGAAAAAATCTGCTCCGCCGACTTAAGCCACACGGTCAGTGACCTCAACGGCCGTCAGAAAAAATTTTTAAAAGAACTGGAAGCTCTAAAGATCGTTGATGGGAAGGAGGTCACTGACCCAAAGAATTTCAGTGAGGCTCCATCTCTTATAACCTTCGTCCGTGTGAACAGGGGAGGCAGAGCAAAAGCTCTTTGGAAAATGATAGAAGAAGGCAAAAAGGCCTTCAAAGAATGTAAAATTGTCGACGGGGAGCACCCATCACTAGGCAAGATAGCCAAACAGTGTGAAGGGAGGGTCCCACTTTATGTTCACCCTTCCTTTTATAGGGCACTAAAGATGACGTTCCCCCTGGACGTGGGAGGCCTGGCTCGAGACGGACGGCTTACGTCCGACCTGCTCACGGGCAGTCTCGGTCAGGCCTTCGACGTCCTGACCCCCGAGGACTTTAGACCCCTAGTAGAGGAATACTACTAGGTAGTGGAAACATGGAAACGAGCTTAAATTTAGCTAGTTTAAATGCGAGGGGCATGAGATCCCGAAGCAAGGCTGTTCGCGTGCTGAGGGATCTCGTGGCCCTTGAGGTAGACATAGCCACCTTGCAAGAGACCCACTTTGTTGGGGCCGGGGACTGCGATGTGCTGGTGAACGATTTTGATGTTTACTCAGCATATGGCAGTCTCTATAGCCGGGGGGTTTCTGTACTAGTGAGTCGCACTCTGTCTGCGACGGTTACACTTGTCCACGCGGATGCTCATGGGAGGTTGGTCGTGGTCGATGTTGCCGTTAAAAGCGGCGCGTTTCGGATCGTGGCAGTTTATGCGCCTAACATCCCCAGCGAGAGGGTTTCCTTTTTTCGGCGGGTGGAGGTGTTTCTCTCTTCGGGTCCGGAGCGGGTAGTTTTAATGGGGGACTGGAATGCCATCCTGGACCCCAGCATAGATAGGGTCGGGGGGGTTAGAGGGTCGGGAGGGTGTGAAAGCAGCCTGTCTGACCTGATGGCCTCGTGCGATCTGGTCGATAGGTTCCGTCTGGATCACCCCGGGAGGGAGATGTGGACGTGGCAATCTAGCTCGGCCGCCTTTACAAGTTCATACTTGGACAGGATGTTAATTAGAAGGGGCGACACAGATTTCCTATCTTGTCCCACGTTCCACTGGTTAGGTCATTCGGACCACAAACTTGTTTTGGCCCGTTTGAAATTAGGTAATAGGCCTAGGTTGGCAGGCTACTGGAAGATGAACGCCTCCTTATTGGAGTCGGTCGACTTCCGGGAGCAGCTGACATTACTAATTCAGAGGGAGTTAGTGGGGGCGGTTACCGGGAGTAGATGGTGGGTTAACCTTAAGGCTACCATTAGGCGCTTTTGTGTCCAATACAGCCAACGCCTCGCGTTAACTAGGGCTCGGACCAAAAGGCACTTAGAGGATAGATTGACCCGGGCGGTGGCAGGGGGGGATTCCCTAGAACTAGCTCTAGTTAAGGGGGACCTCAATCGCTTGGCTAGCGAGCGATATGAAGGTCAGTTAATTAGGGCTAGGTTAGAAAGAGTTTCCAACGAAGCCGTGAACGTTGACGCTGTTGAGCGTAAGGCTGCCCTAAGACGTGGCTCGGACGGGTACATTCGGGAGGTGAATAACCTGGGAGGGCGTCCTCTCGTGTCGACACGGGAGATCTGCAATGGGTTTCGGCAACATTTGGAGGAGCGCTTCACCAAACTACCCAGACTCCGCGGCCAGGAGTTTGGCAGCTATTTAGCTGGCTCGCCCCGCCTTACTGCGGCCCGAGCGGCTAGCTGCGAGGGGATGGTTACGGAGCGTGAGGTCATTACTGCGTTGAAGCAGGTTGGCCGCAACAAATCTCCGGGGCTCGATGGTTTACCTTACGAACTGTTCTTGAGGCTGTCGCCCATGTTTGTGCCCCTTCTGACGGGCGTGTTTAACCACTGGTTTGCCCAGGACTCGATCCCGAGGCAGGTAACCAAAGGAGTGGTCACGCTTCTGAAGAAGGGGAACCAACATGGAGGGGGGAATCTAGATGACTATAGGCCCATCACTCTGCTTAACGCAGACTTCAAGATTTTGTCCCGCGTTCTTGCGAATCGACTGCAGGCTGTTATCGGCGACTTGGTCGAACCGGATCAGAACTACGCTGTGAAGGATCGATCGATTCAAAACAATCTGCACTTGATTCGCACGATCTTAGAGGGGGTAGAAGACGACACAGAAGCCGCGCTGATCAATTTAGATCAGTCCAAGGCGTTCGACAGGGTGGACCATGGGTTCCTGAGGGCTGTTGTGGAAACCGCCGGCTTTGGTCCGGACTTCCGCAAGTGGATCTCCGCCCTGTATCGTGATCCCGCGGTGGTGGTGCAAGTTAATGGTAGGTTGTCGGAGTCCTTTGGGGTCTCCCGGTCGGTGCGGCAGGGTTGTCCGCTGTCGCCTCTGCTTTATGTCCTGGCGTTGGAGCCCTTCCTTCGCAAATTAAGGGACGAGGCGGCGAGACCAGTCCTACGCGGCATAGCTCTGCCTGGCGGCAAAGTTGCCAGGGTGTCCGCGTACGCCGATGACGTCACCGTGTTCGTCGCACGACGAACCGACATTAAAGCGGTGATAGAGGCGATCGCTGAGTATGAAGTTGTCACAGGGGCCGTGATCAATCGCAGCAAGTCCGTTGGCCTGCGGTTGGGCGCCTGGACCGGGGTAAACTCGCTTCCAGGTGCGTTCGGCTGGACAGATGGCCCAGTAAAGATCCTCGGTGTGTGGTTCGGGCCGGACCTCCAGCTGGACAAGAATTGGTCGGAAGTACAGACTAAGGTCGAGTCGGCAGTAGGGACTTGGATTCGGAGGAAATTGCCCTTGAAGGGTCGTGCGGAGGCATGTGCTACATACGTGTTTCCGCTGATCCTTTACCGTTTATCTGTTCTTCCCCTGCCTGCGGACCGCTGTAAGGCTTTAGAGCAACTCCTATTCAAACTTCTTTGGGTAGGAGGAAAGCCGTATGTCCGTAGACAGGTCTGTACACAGAAGCTTAGCGAGGGAGGCTTGGGGATGCCTGATCTGCTAAGTCACAAGCACGCAGAAAGATTGGCATTCCTGAGTCGGACACTGATGGAGGAAACGCCCTGGGTACCAGTCGTGGAGCAAGCTTTCCCACGGCTCATATCCAACCCTGCCGCTGAAGGTCGCAGAAGACCGGCGGGGGAAAGGTGTTTCCTGACCGAATGCCGAGCCGCCCTTAGGGCATTGCCGGGGTCCAGTGACCTTGCACGGCCTAGGTGGTTGCTATATAGGGATGTAGTGGAGGGGACTGCGAAAGACCCGCTGGTGGAGCGGCTACATCTGTCGAGGGGGGAAGTTCTCTCGCTGTGGAGTTGGGCGCCTGCCAGTAGCTATATCAACAATGCTGAATTTTCTCTTACGTGGAGGCTAGT
Organism: Euprymna scolopes; assembly: GCF_053919585.1. Classification (NCBI taxonomy): domain Eukaryota; kingdom Metazoa; phylum Mollusca; class Cephalopoda; order Sepiida; family Sepiolidae; genus Euprymna; species Euprymna scolopes. The sequence continues at coordinate 163,142,887 of NC_136527.1, read as the reverse complement.
CCGAGACGCGCTGCCACTCTTTGGCAAACTAGCCAGGGACGATTATGATAGGGATTATTACTATCCCCCGTGCCCACGCTGCGATGATGAAGAAGAGGAGGAGACGAGAGAACACGCGTTCTTTCTTTGCAGCGGGGTGCGGAGTCTCTGGGAGTATGTCGAAGGGGTAACGGCTCGCATCGACCCCGAGCGGTCGGTGCCACTTGATTTAGCGTACGTAGTCGACAATGTGGATCCGCCGTTTGATAGGGAGAAACGGTTGGGGTTTCTAGCGATCCTAGCGGTGGCTAGGTTAGTGACGTGGGTTTCACGTCTGGACATTGTCTATAGGGGGCAATCCGTTTCTGATCACGATCTGGTTGTTCGGTTTAAGCATCAACTTAAAACGAAAATTAGATGTGATTGGAAAAGATTGCCCCACATCGACTTTGATAGAAGATGGGTGCACAACACTAGTTTGTGCATCCGACGAGGCGCTAGATTTAAGTTCGTGTTTCCACCCTAGTGGTATTGGTCCTAGGGTGCTGAGGTTTCTTTTTTCTCGGAACCCAGCCCCATCAAGACAAGTAATATAAGGTTCACCTTATAATATTGGGTAGTGAGAGTGGAGAGCTTGTGCTTTTTATAGGGCCTAGATTAAGGTAGTATGCGTGTGGATCCTGTTCCCATAGCTTTTTATTTTTTGATAGATTGGCACTAGGAGAGCTTCCAAAGATGCCCAAAAGTCCACTTGTTTTATTTTGTCCCAGGCCTATTTCGCCCATTACGTACTTTATCTTGGAAGACGCCATCAATCCCTATTATCCCCGACCCTAATTTATTTTTTCATACATGTCCCTAGTTCCTCAACTCCCCTTTAGGGAACGACCTGCTTGCTTTCACCCTTTACCCCCGGGGGAAGAGGACCGGAAGACAGTGGGCGTTTCATAACGACAGACCAGCCGTTAGGTAGGGAGGGTCCCCTTACTAACCCGCCCCCATAGGCATTTTGCTAATTTGTTTTCTTTTTCTTTCTTTTTGGGTGTATTCTAGCTGCCCCCCTCCCCATCATCTCACCCCCATCACAAAAAAAAATAAAAAAATATTAAAACTCTTTAGTTTGTACATATCTTTCCCTTTTAGTTTTTTTTGTATATAATGTTACATGTTTTTTCCTCTTTTTTTATCACAGCGTGAATGTCGCCTGCCATCCCGTAAGCTGGGGAGCTGTTATTTTAAGTAGGTCCGGGTAAGAATGTTAGGCGAAACAGTGCATGATAGAAACTCTAGTGTAGGTTTTATAATAAAGTACTTGCTATCTTACGCAAGTCTAGCTAAGGATTAGAAAAGACCCCTTTTTTCCCCACTCCCCCTTACTGGCCTTAGTGCCTAAGCTTCCTCGTACCCCAAATGAGGCCTTGGCAGTAGATAATGTCAAGGCCGGGGACGAGGGGCTAAATATTATACTTACCTGGCGTAAAGGTCAACGATGATCATTTAGGTCGTTCCTTCAAAGTGAGGCCCTTCCATTGCACTGCGGTTGGGTTGACCTTTGCGATCGTCTCAAATGTGGACGACTCGGACGCATTATTTCTAAGTGTGGGGTCTGCGTCCGCGCTCACCCCAATAATATAATCAAAATCAGAAATTCCACCATGTTTCTCCTTCTGAGCAGAAAACTACTTTAATTCCCAGCTACCTCCTGTCTGTATGTCCTCGGCTTTCACAGACGTGTGTAAGGACGTCCTTGTTTCTGTTTTCCCAATCGCCCGTCTCTATACACGCCACAAAAAGGCCAATTCTCTCGACCAGTTTATCATCCACTTCAATCGCAACGTTCTGATATAATCTAATCTGCATGTATACATTACCAACGTTTGCTCTGAACATATCAATCTCGTAAGCGTAAGAAATCTGCCGAGCTGTCGCCTTCAACAACTGCAAGTGTCTTCTTTCGATATTGATTGATGAATGAAAACCTCTGGAAAACTACCGCATAATTAGTGTGTCAATTGATTGAATCCCACCCATCACCTCGAAAATTGGTCATCCAAACAAAGTTGAATGATGTGCACGGGTATTTTTCGTTACCAAAATTATGAAAATGATTAAATATATTTTATTGGTACTTGTACAGTTGAACCAAGACATTAAAAAATGAAAATATCGGAAAAAGGTTATATTGTACGCATCCGTTTTGGACTGAAGTTCTCTGAAAAAAAATTCAGAGAAGTTATTTATTTATTTTTTTTTTTACAGCGGGGAAACATGTTAATATGACAGCGCGTTGAAGATGGCCGTGTTTGGATTGTTAGAATACGTCACGGGGAGATAACTCAGTTTAAAGTGCCGATACATCTTTTCGAATTTTAAATAATAGATTTTCTTCTTAAAAATCGAAACACGGCTACCTTTTGAGGCAGTGTTGTACTTTGTCCCGAAAATGTTCGATAACTCTTAGCGGTTCACAATTTACTATGACACCGTCTAAGCAGGTACGCGTTCATATTAATTTGATTTTATGCAAATGATATTGAATAAAATACACCGTCTAAACAGCACGCGGTCGCTTTTTCATTAAAGTTTCGATAAATTTGCACGTTTTTTTAAATACGCACGTTAAAGTTATTTCAATTTATTACAAATACACAATTAATTTATTTAATTTGCACGTTTTAATTTTTTAAGTTCTTTCTAGTTATTACAAATTAATTAATTTATCTTTATATTATTTATTTATTTTTTATTTATCTGTTCAATATGAGAACAGAAATTGTTAACCGTGTGTTAACAATTGCCGAAATACATGAAACGAGTTGGACATTTGCAAAGTTTACCGAAGTCATTGGAACTGATCAGACGCTGCAGCTTCTTTAGGCCTGATACAGAATACCAGCGTATGCCAAAGTTGCAACAATCGTAGGGTTCTGCATAAACGGTCAAAAACTTCTGATGGATATGTGTGGAATTGTCCCTCAGATTCTTGCAAATCCACAGCCACTGTCAGGAAAGGCTCCTTCTTCGAAAGAAGCCACTTGCCAATAAGTAAGTTGCTGACATTAATATTCTGGTGGAGTTGGAGTGGTGGAGCATGGAAATGATCCAGCGCAGAATAAAAGATGAATTCGGTGTATCGGAACATACAATAGTTAACTGGATGTCTTTCATCCGAGAAGTCTGTGAAAAAGATATCATAGACAACCCAACTGGGTGGAATGCAAATAGACAAATGTACCAAAAGAAGTTGAGATCGACGAGTCTCTATTCTTCAGAAGGAAATATAATAGAGGGAGAGCAAAAAATGGAGTGTGGGTTTTTGGAGCCGTAGAAAGAGGAAGTAGTCGATGCAACCTTACAGTGGTAGAACGAAGGGATCGGGACACACTACTTCCAATTATAAGATCTTGGATTCTGCCAGGGACCAGGATCATCAGTGACGGATGGGCGGCCTACGGAAGTATGCCCAGCAGCAGCAGTCACGATAAGGTGCTCCACGAACAAAATTTCATAAATCCAGTAGACTCATCAGTCCACACACAAACTGTGGAGGGATTTTGGTCCCACATAAAAAGAAAACTTAGGAGAGTTAGCGACAAATGAGAATTTGTTCCACTCATCTCATGGAAGAGTTGTGTAGACGACGTGAGAAGGAGCATGCATTTCCTCGCATCATTAAATGCATTCGAGAGCAATATGCTTAAACAAATGTTCTTAAATAATTATCATTTTATTCAATATTTTGTTTGTTCGTGTTAAATAAATTTTATTCAATATTTTTCATTTTTTAATGTCTATGCAAAACTGCACAAGTACCATTTTATTCAATATTTTGTTTCGAGAGCAAGATGCTTAATAAAAATGTTCCTGTTAAATAATTTTCCTGTTATTCAATATTTTGTTAGTTCGTGTTAAATAATTTTTATTCAAAAACTTAATACAATTGTCATTTTATTCAATATTTTCTTTGTTCGAAATTAATTTATTTGTAATAACTTGAAATAACTTAAAAAAAATTAAAACGTGAAAATTAAAAATAAATTAAATAATTTTGTATTTGTAATAACTTGAAATAACTTTAACGTGCGTATTAAAAAAAAAGTGCAAATTTATCGAAACTTTAATGAAAAAGCGTCGGGTTATTTATTCAAATTCGTCTGTGTAAAATTAAATTAATATGAACGCGCACCTGCTTAGACGGTGTCATAGTAAATTGTGAACCGCCAAGAGTTATCGAACATTTTCGGGACAAAGTACAACACTGCCCCTTTTGATTGGTCTCATAACAAATTGTTTGTTTTTTTTAGCAAAGAAAAAAACAAAACAAAAAAACTACTTGACCAAATTAAGTGAAAGTTTTTCCAGAGAACTTCATTCCATAATGGATACGTACAATATAACCTCTTTTATTTTCTCGATATTTTCATTTTTAATGTCTTTAATAAACTGTACGAGTACACATTTTATTTTATACTTTAAAATGAAAAAAACATTGAGCAATAAAAATTAAATATTAGGTAGTTATGTATTTTTGGTGCCGAGCTGAAATAATACCGTTATTATTTTGAAAACCATTCTTAATATGAGGAGGTGATGGTGTTTTGTAACTAATTTATGCTTCCACATTACAACTTTATGTAATAAAAAAAAAAATCTTGAAACTTGAATTTAAACTGAAAAAATAAAAACTATATAAAAATAGCACGGTACCATTTGCCGACATATGCATCCGAGAAAAATATCTATTGTAAAATTAAATCAAAATTTGATGCTTGTGCATTTTTGTTACCGCGCTATTTTTGAATAGTTTTTCAGGTTTACTTAAAGTTTTACGATATCTTTTTTTTTTCTTTTTTAATTGTATGGTGGAATCACAGAATAGTTACAAATCACCCTCCCCATGTTAAGAATGGCTTTCAATAAAATAACAATATCATTTCAGCAGCACAGTACTAACAATACATAAGTACTGAAAATGTTATTTTTATTGTTCAACGTTTTTCATTTTAAATTATAAAATAAAACACGTTTAATCATTTTAAAACTTCATCTTTCATTATTTTTTAAAATTTGTTTAACACCGTGGTTAAAAAAATTAAATTTTAATCACATGATCACATTTTCAATAATTACGTGATTATATTTTAGCCATTTAAACTTTGTGAAACATGTAAACAAACTTCTGCTCGATACCGGTGTTGACCTTTAAGAGTACCTTTTAGTGATTATATGGTTCGAGGCTATTTGTACAACTAAACGGTAAATCTACTGATTATTTTGACTACATTTCTCATCTTGGATGTTAACAGTAGTTTGACTAATTCAATTATTAATGAAATGTTCAGTCTTCAAAAAATAAATAAATAAAAATAAAATAAAATAAACCTGATTTTTAAATCTTCATGTATCTTATTTTTTTTTATTTTAATAAATGAGACATACAAAAAAAAAACAAAAAAAAAAAAAACGAAAAGACATTTTATAAAGAAATTCCCAAACATTGACAAATACAATCTAAATTTGATATGGAAACAATTCGACACATTTAACTAATAAACGGACATTTTTTACACGAGGAACGAAATAATGATGACACCGTGTTATTACGATGACCTTAAGTTCTTTGTTCTTTAGCAGTTGATTTTCTATTTAAATAATTTCACGTTTAAATTATGTTTTTCCTCTTTTAATTTTGATTCTTTTATATTTTCATATATTTTATCTCTTGAAAATCTTGAATTGAAAACACAAAACAAAATTTGTTTCAATTTACTAAAGAAATCTTAAAAAAAAAAAAAAAACAATTTTTGTGTTTTGAACACAAAAGAAAAACGAATTCATCCCGATGTTTTTTTTTTTTCGTATTGAAATCCTGGAAATATACGTAAGTTTGTATCTTTTTTTCTTTTTTTTTTTCACTAAAAAATCCAATCTATAACTTTTGATATAATCTTAACCATCAAAATAAGTTCATTTATTTTTGTTTTTGCAATCCAATAAAATATGATAATAATAGTATGATTTTAAAAAAATATCTTTAAAATATTTTATTCAATGTGATATTTAGATTTTTCTTAAAAATATGATTATTTTTGTAAAACTTGTGTGATTTCTGAGAAAATAATTTAATTTGAAGTTGATTGAATTAAGCTTTTTGTTAATACATCTGATCACGAAAACTTTTTTTTTTTTATATTTCATTGTTTTAAGATTTAAAGAAATATATTATATCATTGGAGAATTCCGTTTTAATTTTTATGTTTCATCCAATATGTAATATTTTAAAAGATGCGTCATTGTCTTTTATAAAGTTCACACAAAATGATCAATTATCATCAATTAACACTTACTTAATATAGAAAACAATATTCGTAAGTCTTTACAATCTAACCCAGCATAGTTTAACCCTTTAAAAAAATGAGTTTATTTTTTGCTATTACGTTTATACAGCCTTAACAATATCCACTAAAGGAATTATAAATTAATAATACTTATTTCAGATTTTAGAGTGGGGATCACTTTCCTATTTTATTTAATGTAAAATTAACACTCACTTTATGACCAGTTACCAGTCAATGGTACTTGTAATCGTTCGCAGTTTCAAATTTTTGTTGCAGGGGAGGAGACGGGGGATTCATATTAGTTTTTGGTTCCTTACGTTTTTTAGATGGGGATTAGATGACATATGATGTTAACTATTCTGTACTTTCACTTCATAATTTGAAAAAAAAAAAGCAAAAAAAAAAAAAATATTGTAAAAATCGTTTGACATAACATTTTGCAAAAACTGTCATCCTGATTCTTATTGTTTTCTATAAGTATTTTTTGTTTTTGCAATTTTTTGGACGATTATCGGGACTTCCGAGATGATCATTTTTGTATCAACCATTTTTTCTTCTAACGTAACGTAAAGTACTATTAAAAAAAATAAATAAGTCATCACACAGAAAATGTCCGTATATTTATTTGTTGGGTGAAAGTATAAATTAATAAGCAAGGACCTCCTTTTTCGTGGTAAGAATAGCTTTCTAAATGATAACATTATTACTAATGAGAGGCGCTGTTTTTTTTTTTTATTGAAAACAGAAAAAATAGAATTTATTTAAAATTTATTATTAATGAGCGGGGTGTTTTTTATATTTAAAACCACAAAAAGTAGAATTTAAATTGAAATTTTATTATTAATGAGGGGGGTGTTTTTTTTATTTAAAACCACAAAAATAGAATTTAAATTGAAATTGTATTACCTATGAAGGGAGGTGTTTATTTAAAACAATAAAAAATAGAATTTAAATTGAAATTTTATTATTTATGATGGCATGTGTTTTTTATTTAAAACCACAAAACATAGAATGTATTATTAATACATGCACTCTCTCCAAACAACACACAGGCTGTTATCCCTCCTTAAAAAAACAAAGGAAAGCCAAAAAGATAAAATTTTAAGATGAAAAAACCAAACGGTTTATCTATTAAATTTAATTTAAACTGTTTATCTAGCCGCATGCACGTTAAGTGTTTCACATAAAAACCTGTTTACATTGGTGATCGTAAAAAAAGTGGGAAACAATTTTTTACATTTAGTTTAATTACTTACGGTGCCTTCATTTGTATGCCTCTCTCTCACATAGCATCCAATTATGTCTCAATGCTCTTTATTTGGTGTGAATGTAAATTGTTTATTAAGTAAATAACAATGTATTAGAAGTATCTTATTAATGATTAACTATTTTAATCAGCAGTTGTTACACTAACGTTTAGATTTGAATCCAATAAAATACGTATTAAAAATATATAACATTATCAGGATTGCATTACATTTAAAAAATGATTTTAATTCTAAAAAGTTTCAGTTTGAAATTACTTCGTCAAGTAACTTATCTCTATATATGTCAATATATTCATTTAAATCTTAAAAGCATCATCATCATCGGTACACAACTTTGCACATTGGCTCCTAATTTGTTCGCACAGTTTAGGTGTAGTATCTCTTGCGCATCCAAAAAACATCCTCTGAACCTCCAATGCTCATTTTCAGGTGAGCAAAACCGCAACGAATGGCAGCAGAGGAGGCCACAGCTTCTGGTCGAAAATAATCTCAGTGAGCTAGACAGCCACCCTATCGTGTCCGCTACTACGCCTTTTCTTTCTGGATGGAGTTGGTAGTAGGGGTTGGTAGTGTGCCATGGCATGCCCATACATCGGTGGGCCATAACACACTATCTCACGGGTCCCCTACTATGAGATATCCTACAGGTTTAGCCTGGGGCCGCAAGGAACACAGTTACCGTGTGTGGCTAACATGGAGGCACTGTAGGAGTCTTGATGAGCGAGAGGATATGTACTAGCTATGCAGAGCTGCTCCCATGAGTTTAGCCAGTGGTGTTAAAAGTATATAAATATTATAAAATATAACATCACGATGTTAGTTTGTGTAGGGATTGAGTTATGTTTGATAAAAGTCCATTTTAATTGTTTTAATTAACTTTGCAATAAACACATCAATAATCTATGTTCTACAATGTCGTCTATCATTTTCTCCCTCTCTCCCAAATTTTTGAATAATTGCATACAACACAAATAAGACGTTAAACGTATTTTTGTGTTCAACTAATAAATGCAAGTTCTATAAACTTGAGCGTTTCAAAATTAACGTTATTTATTATCAGTTGTAAACTAACATTTTAATTAATGAAAATGCTTCAAATATTTTTTGGAAAATACAAAAAACGTCTTTATGCTGTGATAAAAGGATTGAAAACAATTGACAACGATATACCAATCTTCGTGTAGGATTTAGAGTATTTTTATAGAATAGGAATAAACTATTTACAAGTTTAAAAAGCTTTTAAATTGATATAATTTTTTGTTTGGGGTTCATAGATTAACGGTTACTTGATGCTCACAAAACAAATTATAAACAGAAGCAGATATACAGGAATATATGAATGGAAATAACAAAGATCTAACATAGATGTGTAAAATTACAAACAGAAAATTATTTCATTCGCAAAAATATATCAGAATTACAATTGTCTTAAATTTACTAAAACGTTTTAACTGTTCTTTAAAAAGTAACTATTAAAATGTCCGTTTAGCTGGTGTCACAAATTTGATTGCAACATATTTCAACATTTCCTGAAGACATGATATGTGAAACGCATACAATTCTCAGTCACATAATCTTAATTTAATGAGTGATTAAGTGTTCTGTAAGAGGATAATAAATTACAATATGGGTATTCAGTGTTTGTTGAATTTTGAGAGTGTTGCTGAAACTGTCTTGCAATATCGTTGCGACACCAGGTCCCACCTCTACCCAAAGCACTGGTGTCTATCCTGAATAATTTGTGCTCTACTTCGAATCAAATAATTTTATACATTCGCAGTCTTATAAATCACACACATAGTGGCATATTCAAATTTGTTATGTAAACCTGTCTTAATCAATACACATTACATAAGGTAATATTATTATTACGTGAAGGAGACACAATAATTTAATACATTTCAAATCTTATAAACAACACACAAAATAGTGGCATAGACAAAAATTGTTATGTAACCCTGTCTTATCCAATGCACACTACATACTGTATTATTATTATTATGTGAAGGGGAAACAATAATTTCATATGTTTGAAGTCTTATAAACAACACACAGAATAGTGGCATGTACAAAATAGAAAAAAAAAATCTTGAGACAATACTTAAACAAGTATTGATGGGACACAAACAAAATATTGTAACGACACTTTGAATCATACCTTCAAAGTGAATTCTAAAAACGCAATGATCTAATGAATTAATTATTACAATCTACTAAGAAATATGGGAGTAGAGAGATGTCATTTAAATTGCTTCGTTTTAACCAGAGAAGCCAGAAATAGGAAAGGAATTTAAAATCGTTTTTGAGCGAGGGATGTAGCTATTTGTGTAAAAGGATTTCCGGAAAATTTAGACATCAACAAGGAAGGTGTGTGCTTTTGCTGCTTGTTGGGTTATTAGGAAGTATGTACATAGAGGGGTACAATTACTATAAATTCATAAGAGCAAATTCTATAAAATTGAAAAATACACTTTTCAATACGTTTTGTAATATTCTCAAATTATTTGATAATTAAAAAAACACAACTGATAAGATAAAAGTATGCAGTTACAAATAATGTATATTCAAGTGAATGAACGAATATATTTCATCAAAGAAACCTAAGACTAATACAGTTAAGAAAATTGACAAATAGATGAGACAAACAATAAAACAGTATAAATAACTACCTTCCTGAGAATTATTCCTTAAAACTTCTTGGCTTAATATGTACAAGAAATATGAACGTGAACATATACATTGAGCACATTGTGAAGGTTGCCACAAGGAAGATGGCTCCTTCTATCATGTTTAGGTGTAGTATCTCTTGCACATCAGATAAACACCCTCTGAACTTCCAATGCTCATTTCCAGGTGAGCAAAACCGCGACACCTTCTCTTTCTGGATGGGGTTCCATAGCCTTTTAAGGAAAACTGGAACAAATACATTGAGCACATTGTGAAGGTTGCCACAAGGAAGATGGCTCCTACTATCATGTTTAGGTCTAGTATCTCTTGCGCATCAGATAAACATCCTCTGAACCTCCAATGCTCATTTCCAGGTGAGCAAAACCACGACACCTTCTCTTTCTGGATGGGGTTCCATAGCCTTTTAAGGAAAACTGGAACAAATGCATTGAGCACATTGTGAAGGTTGCCACAAGTAAGATGGCTCCTTCTATCATGTTTAGGTGTAGTATCTCTTGCGCATCAGATAAACACCCTCTGAACATCCAATGCTCATTTCCAGGTGAGCAAAACCGCGACACCTTCTCTTTCTGGATGGGGTTCCATAGCCTTTTAAGGAAAACTGGAACAAATACATTGAGCACATTGTGAAGGTTGCCACAAGGAAGATGGCTCCTACTATGTTTAGGTCTAGTATCTCTTGCGCATCAGATAAACATCCTCTGAACCTCCAATGCTCATTTCCAGGTGAGCAAAACCGTGACACCTTCTCTTTCTGGATGGGGTTCCATAGCCTTTTAAGGAAAACTGGAACAAATACATTGAGCACATTGTGAAGGTTGCCACAAGGAAGATGGCTCCTACTATGTTTAGGTCTAGTATCTCTTGCGCATCAGATAAACATCCTCTGAACCTCCAATGCTCATTTCCAGGTGAGCAAAACCGTGACACCTTCTCTTTCTGGATGGGGTTCCATAGCCTTTTAAGGAAAACTGGAACAAATACATTGAGCACATTGTGAAGGTTGCCACAAGGAAGATGGCTCCTACTATCATGTTTAGGTCTAGTATCTCTTGCGCATCAGATAAACATCCTCTGAACCTCCAATGCTCATTTCCAGGTGAGCAAAACCACGACACCTTCTCTTTCTGGATGGGGTTCCATAGCCTTTTAAGGAAAACTGGAACAAATGCATTGAGCACATTGTGAAGGTTGCCACAAGTAAGATGGCTCCTTCTATCATGTTTAGGTGTAGTATCTCTTGCGCATCAGATAAACACCCTCTGAACATCCAATGCTCATTTCCAGGTGAGCAAAACCGCGACACCTTCTCTTTCTGGATGGGGTTCCATAGCCTTTTAAGGAAAACTGGAACAAATACATTGAGCACATTGTGAAGGTTGCCACAAGGAAGATGGCTCCTACTATGTTTAGGTCTAGTATCTCTTGCGCATCAGATAAACATCCTCTGAACCTCCAATGCTCATTTCCAGGTGAGCAAAACCGTGACACCTTCTCTTTCTGGATGGGGTTCCATAGCCTTTTAAGGAAAACTGGAACAAATACATTGAGCACATTGTGAAGGTTGCCACAAGGAAGATGGCTCCTACTATGTTTAGGTCTAGTATCTCTTGCGCATCAGATAAACATCCTCTGAACCTCCAATGCTCATTTCCAGGTGAGCAAAACCGTGACACCTTCTCTTTCTGGATGGGGTTCCATAGCCTTTTAAGGAAAACTGGAACAAATACATTGAGCACATTGTGAAGGTTGCCACAAGGAAGATGGCTCCTACTATGTTTAGGTCTAGTATCTCTTGCGCATCAGATAAACATCCTCTGAACCTCCAATGCTCATTTCCAGGTGAGCAAAACCGTGACACCTTCTCTTTCTGGATGGGGTTCCATAGCCTTTTAAGGAAAACTGGAACAAATACATTGAGCACATTGTGAAGGTTGCCACAAGGAAGATGGCTCCTACTATCATGTTTAGGTCTAGTATCTCTTGCGCATCAGATAAACATCCTCTGAACCTCCAATGCTCATTTCCAGGTGAGCAAAACCACGACACCTTCTCTTTCTGGATGGGGTTCCATAGCCTTTTAAGGAAAACTGGAACAAATGCATTGAGCACATTGTGAAGGTTGCCACAAGTAAGATGGCTCCTTCTATCATGTTTAGGTGTAGTATCTCTTGCGCATCAGATAAACACCCTCTGAACATCCAATGCTCATTTCCAGGTGAGCAAAACCGCGACACCTTCTCTTTCTGGATGGGGTTCCATAGCCTTTTAAGGAAAACTGGAACAAATACATTGAGCACATTGTGAAGGTTGCCACAAGGAAGATGGCTCCTACTATGTTTAGGTCTAGTATCTCTTGCGCATCAGATGAACATCCTCTGAACCTCCAATGCTCATTTCCAGGTGAGCAAAACCGTGACACCTTCTCTTTCTGGATGGGGTTCCATAGCCTTTTAAGGAAAACTGGAACAAATACATTGAGCACATTGTGAAGGTTGCCACAAGGAAGATGGCTCCTACTATGTTTAGGTCTAGTATCTCTTGCGCATCAGATAAACATCCTCTGAACCTCCAATGCTCATTTCCAGGTGAGCAAAACCGTGACACCTTCTCTTTCTGGATGGGGTTCCATAGCCTTTTAAGGAAAACTGGAACAAATACATTGAGCACATTGTGAAGGTTGCCACAAGGAAGATGGCTCCTACTATCATGTTTAGGTCTAGTATCTCTTGCGCATCAGATAAACATCCTCTGAACCTCCAATGCTCATTTCCAGGTGAGCAAAACCACGACACCTTCTCTTTCTGGATGGGGTTCCATAGCCTTTTAAGGAAAACTGGAACAAATGCATTGAGCACATTGTGAAGGTTGCCACAAGTAAGATGGCTCCTTCTATCATGTTTAGGTGTAGTATCTCTTGCGCATCAGATAAACACCCTCTGAACATCCAATGCTCATTTCCAGGTGAGCAAAACCGCGACACCTTCTCTTTCTGGATGGGGTTCCATAGCCTTTTAAGGAAAACTGGAACAAATACATTGAGCACATTGTGAAGGTTGCCACAAGGAAGATGGCTCCTACTATGTTTAGGTCTAGTATCTCTTGCGCATCAGATAAACATCCTCTGAACCTCCAATGCTCATTTCCAGGTGAGCAAAACCGTGACACCTTCTCTTTCTGGATGGGGTTCCATAGCCTTTTAAGGAAAACTGGAACAAATACATTGAGCACATTGTGAAGGTTGCCACAAGGAAGATGGCTCCTACTATGTTTAGGTCTAGTATCTCTTGCGCATCAGATAAACATCCTCTGAACCTCCAATGCTCATTTCCAGGTGAGCAAAACCGTGACACCTTCTCTTTCTGGATGGGGTTCCATAGCCTTTTAAGGAAAACTGGAACAAATACATTGAGCACATTGTGAAGGTTGCCACAAGGAAGATGGCTCCTACTATGTTTAGGTCTAGTATCTCTTGCGCATCAGATAAACATCCTCTGAACCTCCAATGCTCATTTCCAGGTGAGCAAAACCGTGACACCTTCTCTTTCTGGATGGGGTTCCATAGCCTTTTAAGGAAAACTGGAACAAATACATTGAGCACATTGTGAAGGTTGCCACAAGGAAGATGGCTCCTACTATCATGTTTAGGTCTAGTATCTCTTGCGCATCAGATAAACATCCTCTGAACCGCCAATGCTCATTTCCAGGTGAGCAAAACCACGACACCTTCTCTTTCTGGATGGGGTTCCATAGCCTTTTAAGGAAAACTGGAACAAATGCATTGAGCACATTGTGAAGGTTGCCACAAGTAAGATGGCTCCTTCTATCATGTTTAGGTGTAGTATCTCTTGCGCATCAGATAAACACCCTCTGAACATCCAATGCTCATTTCCAGGTGAGCAAAACCGCGACACCTTCTCTTTCTGGATGGGGTTCCATAGCCTTTTAAGGAAAACTGGAACAAATACATTGAGCACATTGTGAAGGTTGCCACAAGGAAGATGGCTCCTACTATGTTTAGGTCTAGTATCTCTTGCGCATCAGATAAACATCCTCTGAACCTCCAATGCTCATTTCCAGGTGAGCAAAACCGTGACACCTTCTCTTTCTGGATGGGGTTCCATAGCCTTTTAAGGAAAACTGGAACAAATACATTGAGCACATTGTGAAGGTTGCCACAAGGAAGATGGCTCCTACTATCATGTTTAGGTCTAGTATCTCTTGCGCATCAGATAAACATCCTCTGAACCTCCAATGCTCATTTCCAGGTGAGCAAAACCACGACACCTTCTCTTTCTGGATGGGGTTCCATAGCCTTTTAAGGAAAACTGGAACAAATGCATTGAGCACATTGTGAAGGTTGCCACAAGTAAGATGGCTCCTTCTATCATGTTTAGGTGTAGTATCTCTTGCGCATCAGATAAACACCCTCTGAACATCCAATGCTCATTTCCAGGTGAGCAAAACCGCGACACCTTCTCTTTCTGGATGGGGTTCCATAGCCTTTTAAGGAAAACTGGAACAAATACATTGAGCACATTGTGAAGGTTGCCACAAGGAAGATGGCTCCTACTATGTTTAGGTCTAGTATCTCTTGCGCATCAGATAAACATCCTCTGAACCTCCAATGCTCATTTCCAGGTGAGCAAAACCGTGACACCTTCTCTTTCTGGATGGGGTTCCATAGCCTTTTAAGGAAAACTGGAACAAATACATTGAGCACATTGTGAAGGTTGCCACAAGGAAGATGGCTCCTACTATGTTTAGGTCTAGTATCTCTTGCGCATCAGATAAACATCCTCTGAACCTCCAATGCTCATTTCCAGGTGAGCAAAACCGTGACACCTTCTCTTTCTGGATGGGGTTCCATAGCCTTTTAAGGAAAACTGGAACAAATACATTGAGCACATTGTGAAGGTTGCCACAAGGAAGATGGCTCCTACTATGTTTAGGTCTAGTATCTCTTGCGCATCAGATAAACATCCTCTGAACCTCCAATGCTCATTTCCAGGTGAGCAAAACCGTGACACCTTCTCTTTCTGGATGGGGTTCCATAGCCTTTTAAGGAAAACTGGAACAAATACATTGAGCACATTGTGAAGGTTGCCACAAGGAAGATGGCTCCTACTATCATGTTTAGGTCTAGTATCTCTTGCGCATCAGATAAACATCCTCTGAACCTCCAATGCTCATTTCCAGGTGAGCAAAACCACGACACCTTCTCTTTCTGGATGGGGTTCCATAGCCTTTTAAGGAAAACTGGAACAAATGCATTGAGCACATTGTGAAGGTTGCCACAAGTAAGATGGCTCCTTCTATCATGTTTAGGTGTAGTATCTCTTGCGCATCAGATAAACACCCTCTGAACATCCAATGCTCATTTCCAGGTGAGCAAAACCGCGACACCTTCTCTTTCTGGATGGGGTTCCATAGCCTTTTAAGGAAAACTGGAACAAATACATTGAGCACATTGTGAAGGTTGCCACAAGGAAGATGGCTCCTACTATGTTTAGGTCTAGTATCTCTTGCGCATCAGATAAACATCCTCTGAAACTCCAATGCTCATTTCCAGGTGAGCAAAACCGTGACACCTTCTCTTTCTGGATGGGGTTCCATAGCCTTTTAAGGAAAACTGGAACAAATACATTGAGCACATTGTGAAGGTTGCCACAAGGAAGATGGCTCCTACTATGTTTAGGTCTAGTATCTCTTGCGCATCAGATAAACATCCTCTGAACCTCCAATGCTCATTTCCAGGTGAGCAAAACCGTGACACCTTCTCTTTCTGGATGGGGTTCCATAGCCTTTTAAGGAAAACTGGAACAAATACATTGAGCACATTGTGAAGGTTGCCACAAGGAAGATGGCTCCTTCTATCATGTTCAGGTGTAGTATCTCTTGCGCATCAGATAAACACCCTCTGAACCTCCAATGCTCATCTCCAGATGAGCAAAACCGTGACACCTTCTCTTTCTGGATGGGGTTCCATAGCCTTTTAAGGAAAATTTGAACAAATACATTGAGCACATTGTGAAGGTTGCCACAAGGAAGATGGCTCCTTCTATCATGCTCGAAAACTACTCACACCAAAGAGAATCCTGTACTTTTACATTCTTGCAATGTTGCAGCCTAGTGCCTGTTTTATAAGCATGTTTAATGGAATGTGCTCTGATGAACTCATTACATGTGTGCCCTTTCGACGTTCATATCCACAACAAATCCGCTTCACAACAAAATCACATCCTTTCACTGTTGAGGTTCTTGAATGCCAGAAAGCTTCCTACTTTAATAGCTTCTTCCTTAGAACAGCTAGTCTTCATGCTGCCTGTTTCACTAACTGTACTGATAGACAGAAGTATAAATGTAATGTAAATCAACATCTTTATTATCCGTGTGTTCTCAATCACTAATCCCCTTACGTCCAAGTGCTTTTTTTCAGGTGAGAATTAGTAAAAAAAAAATTAAAATTATAATTTATAGAATGTCAAAAAAATTACAGTCATATATTTATATTCAGATGAATAAACGGCTTTATATACTCGAACAAACCTAAGATGAACTAAAAATTTACAAATATATACGAAAAAATAACACAAAAATAAAAAAAATAAAAATTTTCACAAGTGGGGAAGTATAAAACAAACACAGATTAAGGAAATGTTTCAATATATTTTTTATACTTTTGCATATTCATATATCAATTATGTTCTTGGACAAGGCACATTTTCATGGACTTATTGTAATTTACACTTATTGTATCATTAATATATATATATATGTGTGTGTGTGTGTGTATGTATTCTCACTAAGATGAAATACAACAAAACGCTAGATACAATGTCAATTAGACTATTATAGCGTAAAAAAGCGATTAACTCTGTGCCAAATTTGAAAATATCCGGTCATATTTGTCATGTTATATTAATCATTAAGATTAAATTAATCTACATGTATTGAGTTCAATTTAATAATACTGACAACAATAAACAAACACATATCTGAATGCAAATACTAAAAATATTGAATTTATTTATATTTTCCAGATGATCCGGATTGAACCCTATTATTCAATGTGAATGAAGTATCATGACCCATAAACATTAAGGTGTAAACATCTATTACTTTATTTGCAACACTACAGTAACATCTGTGAGAAAATTATTATACTGGACATTACTTTTTAAGGAATTTTTGAAAACAACGAAATGGTGAAAACAAACCACGGCATGAAGGTAACATAAATGTTTGTGAAAAAGATATTTAATGTTCAAATAAATCAAAAGGTAATAAGAAATCGAATCACAAATTACAGACAAGTAATGTTTAAAATTACTATTTCAAAGACAATATATAATTTAAAAAGAAATATCTCGGTGTAAATATATGTAATAGTTATAGGTGTTTGGCATCTGTATAGTGCCTCAGCTTGAATTATAAAAAAAATTAAAATAAAAAAAGACGTGTGTGTGGAAGAAAACTTTTGCAATAAAGATAGATACACAAGCTGGTGAAAAAACCTACATTCTTGTTTTTATAAATAGACATTAGTAAGCAATATGAGAACTCACACTAGAGATAAGTCACATGCTTGTGAAGTGTGTGGATTTTCTTGTTCTCGAAAATCATATTTAGTGAGGCATATGAGAATTCATACTGGAGAAAAACCATATTCTTGTGGCGTGTGTGGATATTCTTGTTCTGATAAATCAAATTTACTGAGACATATGAGATCTCACACTAGGGAAAAGCCACATTCTTGTGAAGTGTGTGGATATTCATTTTATCGAAAATCACTTTTAGTGAGACATATGAGAACTCACACTCGGGAAATGCCACATTCTTGTAAAGTGTGTGGATATTCTTGTCATCAAAAATCAACATTAGTGAGACATATGAGAACTCACACTGGGGAAAAGCCACACTCTTGTGAAGTGTGTGGATATTCTTTTTCTCTAAAATCACTTTTAGTCACACATATGAGAACTCACACTGGGGAAAAGCCACATTCTTGTGAAGTGTGTGGATATTCTTTTTCTCAAAAATCACAATTAGCGAACCATATGAGAACTCACACTGGGGAAAAGCCACATTCTTGTAGAATGTGTGGATATTCTTGTTCTGTCAAATCAAACTTAGTGAAACATATGAGAACTCACACTGGGGAAAAGCCATATTCTTGTGAAGTATGCGGACATTCTTTTTCTCAAAAATCAATATTAGTGAGACATATGAGAACTCACACTGGCGAAAAGGCATATTCATGTGAAGTGTGCGGATATTCTTTTTCTCAAAAATCAAAGTTAGTGGAGCATATGAAAACTCACACTGGGGAAAAGCCATATTCGTGTGAAGTATTTTACTAAAAAATTAACATTAGTTTGACATATGAGAACTCACACTCACCAGACTTGATAAATTCTTGTCATGGAATCCAGTATAATCAAGAGACCAAAATCAAAGATATAATACAATGTATGAAAATGGTAAATTGGGGAGAAGAAAATTATGTTCACAATTCCTTAACTAACTTTACTAACTTTGAGAGAAGTTTAATGGAACATTCGAATATCTAAGTATCTCATATAGAGTTCAAGTGTTGGCCCCAGGTCGTGGGCCTGTTGATTTCTGAGAACTTCGACTGAAGTAAAATAAAATAAAAAAGGGAAAAGTCATATTCTTGCGAAGTGTGTTGATATTCTTGTTTTGATGTGAAATGTGTGTATATTCTTGTTCTGAAAATTCGACATTAGTGATACATATGAGAACTCACGAATTAATATTGGACTCTGGTATGAGGATACTTTCAATTTTCAATTTAAAGTAAACTCTGAACAAATATTCGAATTTAAATGAAAATGAAAAATAAAACTAAATCAAGCAACTGGCAGAATGTCGCCCGGGATAAACAGATCCCTTCAATATGGTCATATGAGGAAAATAACGGTGAGACATATGAGAACTCACACTCACCAGACTTGATAAATTCTTGTCATGGAATCCAGTATAACCAAGAGACCAAAATAAAAGATATACTGCATAACCAAGAGACCAAATGAAATATACAACTTATAAAAATGGTTAATTGGGGAGAATAAAACTATGTTCTCAATTTCTTTACTAACTCAGTGTTTGAGAGATAAAGAACTTTAATGGAACATTCGCATATCTATATATCTCATATAGACTTCAAGTGTTAGCCCCAGGTTATGGCCTCTTGATTTCTGAGAACTTCGACTGAAGGAAAATAAAACCAAAAAGGAAAAAGACATATTCTTGTGAAGTGTGTGGATATTCTTATTCTCAAAATTCGACATTAGTGACACATGAAAACGCACACTCGGGGGAAAATTGAATGCCTACGAGACACCAACCTCGGGTGTCTTCAGTCTCTCTGTATAAGGGATTTACACTGGACTCTGGTATGAGGACATTTTCAATTTTCAATTTAAAGTAAATCCTGAACAAATATTCGAATTTAAATGAAAATGAAAAATAAAACTAAATCAAAAAGCTAGCAGGATGTCGCCCAGGATACAAACGTACATTCAGTATGGTCATGTGAAGAAAATAACGGTGCACCCTCTAGTGATGTTGCTATAAGTAACAACACTAAGCTGGACACTTCACCAGACCAATCAAATTCTAGTCCTGGAATCCGGCAAGACCAAACAAGAACCACTAAGAAAAGACACTATAACCAAGTAAAGTGGTCTCTTGAGGAGAAAAAATATTCTTCACTGTTTCGCATACTCCAGGAATGAGAAATAGGGGAGGAATAAAAAACAGTATTTGAGGCTCAAATAAAATCTTCACCCTTGATAAAAGAAAAACCATCGCTAACTACAACTAAGAACTTTCAATTGTATCTGAAGTACATCAATATCTCCCAAAAGATGTTAGAGAGTCAATTGAGAAGAAAGCTCTTAGTGAAGTGACGATTGATTTCACCAAATCTAACACTGCTGAATTTGCCCAAACACAGTGGAATAGGAAGAAAAATGGACATTGATTTGGTCAATGGAATATGTAAAAATAAAATATCAAAAATTAACAGAAGTTATAAGCAATGGCAAAAGATTTTTAAGCACCACTGCCCAAATAAGAAGTAGATTGAGAAAGAAATCTTACTACGTCAGAAATTTAATTTTCTGAGGAACAATGTGTGAAATGTTTTTGACTCCTGATGGGGGAGTATGAGACCAATTATTTTGTTTCAGTCTCTATATTTTTATTTACGTCGATTTCAATGGGAGTTGTCCGCGGTTTGCAATCTTGCATTTCGAACTTGAGCAGAATTTTTTCAATGTATCGTGATTGATTCATGGTTATCGTTTCATTTTCACAGGTAAATTTTATACCGAGGAACCACGACAGTCTTCCAAGATCGACCATTTTAAATTTTTTATTTATTTATTTTTAACATCTTTTAAAGTATTGTCACAGTTTGAGGCGAGTAATATATCGTCAACCCAAAAAACCAAAATCAATAGTTTATTACCTACATATTTTCTACATATGCACGAGTTTACGGGACATTGCATGAGTAAATTCCAATTATGAGCACTTTGTCTTAGTCCATATAACGATTTTTTCTGTTTCTACACGAAATTTTTATTTTTCATTTTAAATCCCTCTGAAGGGTGAATATCGATTTCATAGTAATCGGAGCATTATAATAACAATTTTTTACATCCATTTGATGTATTTTTAAATTGTATTGAGCGACAAGTTGTAATAAAATTCTAATTGTCGTTAAATTTGTCGTTGGTGAAAATGTTGCAAAATATTCCACTCCAGAAATTTGTGAAAAACCTTTTGCAACAAATCTTGCTTTAAAAGTGTCACTGTCAGAAGCTGTTAAGTTTTTGGAAAAAACTCAGCATGAAGAAATAATATTTTAATCAGTTGGTTTTGCCACTATTTCGTAGGTGTTATTTTCAGATAAAGTTTTCAATTCGGACATCATAGCTTGTTCCCATTCTTGATGATTTTCTGAATTAATCGCCTTATTATAACTTTCCGGTGCGTTTTTCAACGAGTAACAGTCATCCACTGCGTAGTCTTGTATCTTTCATGTTGTTCATCCACTGAATCGCCATTTTTAAAATTTAATGTATCATTGAATTTTACACATCTAACCCTTTTATGGCATTTTAGGCTGGAAAGTAGATTAAATATGCTGGACTCTTTTTATCGTAACCTACGAAAATAACTTTTTCGGTTTTAGTATTTAGTTTACTGGTATTTTCTATAAATGCAAAACAATCTGAACCAAATATATGCATTCGGTTGATTTTGGGTTTTACACCGCAAAACGCTTCACACAGTGGTTTGCCTAATATTCTATTGAACGATCTATTTCTTATATATGCTGCTGCTATTAAAGCGTATGTCGATAAAGTATGCACTAATTTCGATTCGATAAATAGACATTTTGTCATCTCCAAAAGGGTTCGCCATGCCATTTTGGAAAGGGGAATACAGCGCAGATTTCTCGTGTTTAATACGGTGGTTAATTAATAGAAGTTTTAAGTCTTTACTAGTAAATTCAGTCCCATTGTCTGAGCGAATACATTTTACTGAACCGTACGGGGCAACATCAGCTAAATATTTCTTAGTGGCGAGGATAGTGTCGGATTTGTTTTTTAGAAAATAAACTATAATTAAACCGGAAAAATCATCAATAAGGTTTAAAACGTACCTTAGATTGTTTCTCCCCATCGGATTGATCGGACCTGCTAAGTCACAATGCACAAGTAAGAGAATTTTCGTAGTTTTTTTGTCTGGCGTTCAGCTTATATCTTTTGTCATTTTCCCCTGTGCACACACATCACAATTTGAGAGATCGTCTGAAGGTATTATTTTCATGCCTTCGACTACATTTGGTTATTTTTTAATATCAGATGTATTGCACTGTCCTAAAATTTTATGCCAGGTTTCCAAGTCGTGACAGGCAGTTTTTGCGGGAACCATACATTTTAAATTATATAGTCGGCCATTTTCTTTAATGTCAAATACAGTTCCATTGGGGTATGCCAATTTTGATTTATTTTGGCCAAATTGTATATTCGCGCCTTGTTTAATTGCAGACTGCACGGAAAATATGTCTTGCTTAAGAAAGAGCATTTTTTAGTTACAGATTTCGCCTTTATTATTTTTTAGGAATATTTTAGCATCGCCTCTTTTCAAGACTATATCATTTATTTCACTGCCGTCGGCAAGTTCGGCAAAATGACTTTGAGGATTAAAGTTTGAATCAAAATTAATAAAATCAGATTCCTTGGTGATAACGTGCGCTGTAGCACCACAGTCTACAAGGAGATTTTTTCCGTTTGTGTCAAAGTTACATGTGAATAGAAATGTATGTTCTTCCTCAAAGTTCTCAACGTTTTTTACCGAGTCCATTTTAGAGCGTTTATATTGGCATTGGAGATTTTTGTGGTTGGGTCGTCCACAATTATACCAGATAATTTTCTTTTTCTTGGGAAAATTACTTTTGGAGAATACGTTGCGGTGAGTTGCGTAATTTGGTGGTGTCTGCTTTCGAGAAGCATTTTTGAACTTCATAATATTGCTGGAGTTATTATTGTCCACGAGCATACAATTAGTCTCTTCGTAACTGCGCAATGCCACTTTAAATTTGCTGAAATTTATGGGTTTGTCTTTCTGAGTTATAACAGTTGTAAATGGTTTAAAATCGGCTGGAAGTCCCTTGAGGGTCATCGATATCAAGAAGCTATCGCTTATTATTTCACCTGAGAGTTTTAAGGCATTGGCGATTGTTTCTGCCCTTATGACGTAGTCGGTGATCGTTTCATCCTCGTTACGTTTCAGAGACGTTAGTTCGGTATATAAGGATATAATTTTCATTTTCCCTTTTGATAAATAATGTTCTCTTAATATGTTCTATGCTTTTCGTCCATCAACCAAGGCGTCTCTTATAATCAGAGAAAGACTACTATCGTCTAAACATTGAATCAGTTCTGCAAAAACAGTCACGTTCTTTTCGAGAAATTCGGCTCGTTTGAGATTGTATCACTTTGTGTAGTTTTCGAATCCTTAGATATCCCGGAAATTTTAACTGCCACAATTCGATTTTAGATTCCGATCCGTCAAAGAAAAGATGATGGCTGGGCCCATAACCTGTTAAGTTTTAAGACATTGTGTTGAACAAAGATGGCGGCGTTGTTCAGATCAGTAACCAAGATGGCGGTCAAGAATCAAATGCGGTCTGTGGCGTGGTTAACAGCAAACTGATTGAATCCAAAATTCGACAATTTTTATAATAATTTTGCGACGTTTTGATTGGTTGTTTAGCACAGCCGTTGGTTAAAAAAATGATTGGCGAATCCATTCGTCTCATACCCCCATCACAAGTAAAAAACATTTTACAGGTTAAATGATACTCCACTCTAAAATGTTTGTCATTTTTTATCAATTATTTATTTTGTGAATAAATTGTGGCTTTTTTTAAACGTAATAAAATCGATTTTTATTTATTCAGATTTACCATTTTTTTACATTAAGTTTCTGCTAATTGGTTGTGACAGATACAAGAATGCTCAGTTGATGTAAATTTTATAAAAGAAAGTGATCAGCACTCTAAAATATACAATATTGGATGAACTATAAACAAGCTAATTGAATTTTTAAGCCACATAATAGATAAGTGTAAACAGAAAAAAGCTTTTAAACATGTTAAAACAAATTCATTTATTTTTTGTGTTCAGTTTGTTTATAATTCGACTAACTTTGAATGAAATTATTGTGTTTATAGTAAAAACACACACACACACATATATATATATATATATATATATATATATATATCAAATATTCTACAATAATATATTTTTAGATTTTTTTGAGGAGATATTTAGGTAAGTGTAAAAAACATCAAATTATTTTTTCTACTTAATTGACTAACAATTCGAGCAACTTAAAATTAAACTATTTTTTATGGTAAACATTATTATGTTTGATATGTAGTTTGCTTGAGCATTGTGTGGGATAGGTATGTAATAGAGGTTTCGAAGGCTGTCACGATGCGAGAAATGAATTATAGTCGTTGTTGGTAAGAGGAGACGAGAACAAGTGGCGATTTACAAATCAATAAGTACATATATATATTTTTTAGGCTCTCGCTCCTGGGCAAAGTTCACAAGAGAGTCGCCAACCTGATAGGTTGTGAACTGTCATCTAAGCTTCAGCCTCTGTCCCATCAACGACATGTTGCATCCCCTTGCCTGTTCTACAAGTATTTTAATGCCGAATGCTCCGACGAACTACAAGACCTTGCACCCCTCGACGTAAATACCTCCAACAGATCAATCAAGCAGATAAATCTCACCCCTACACAGAAGAGATAAGAAGGCCGTCTACTATAATAGTTTCTTCCCCCGGAACTGCTAGACTTTTGAACTCCCTTCCGGGTTTTTGCTTTCCCAACTGTACTGACCTGCAGAAGTTTAAGTGTAATGTGAACAGATATTTTGCTGCTCAACTCCCTACATAGTATCTCTGAAACATATTGCCCCTACATCAAAGTGGCACTGTACCTTGTTTGGGGTGAAAATGGAAATTTAAAAAAAGTTTTTTTATATCTTCATATAATTTATTTTTTAATGAAGTTGACACACAAAAAAAATTCACTGAAGAAATTTAACAAATATCATTCAAACTTGATAGGAAAACAAATCCGAACACTGAACTAACCTAATAAGCTTTAATCATTGGCAAATATAATTTTAACTTCATATGGAAACAAATTCGGCACACTTACCTAATGAACGAACATTTTTACACGAAGACCGAAATCATGATTACACCGTGTTGCGATAACCTAAATTCTTTGTTCTTTAGCAATTGATTTTCTCTTTAAATAATTTCACGTTTAAATCGTGATTTTCATCTTTTAATTTGGATTCTTTTATATTTTCATATATTTTTTTTCTTAATGAATTAGACACACAAAACAAAAGTTGTATCAATTTATTAAAGAAATCATAGCAAGAAAAACAAATCGAACAAAGAATTAATTCCGATTTTTTTCGTATTGAATTCCTGGAATGAAAGGTAAGGTTTTTTTTTACAATTTAAATACATTCAATTAAGTAACTTTTAAAATAGTTTTAAATATTATAACAAGTTTGTTTTCAATGTAACCGATCAAAAAATAATATTGCTTTATAACAGACGCCAATAATAATAATAATAATAATAATAATAATAATAAAAAGCTTCTAGTGCACTTATTGATCCGCAATAATTTTTAGATAGTTTTTTTTTGTATTAGAGTTTTATGATATCTGTTTTTATTATATATATATATATATATTTTTTTTTTCAGTTGTATTGGTAAAATGTCTTACTTGTTAGTCTCTGCGACGTATTCCATTATTAATGTCGGAAATTTTCCCTTTTCAAATGGTGTGCGTAACAGGTCGATTCAAAGCATGCTGGATGATGGAGCGGAAATTGTGTAGGACTCGGGGCAAATGTGAGTAAGGGATTTGTGTAAGGTATGGTGTGGTAATTAATATGTTTATGATTTTATTATTTTTATTTATTTGTCTTTATTTTTTGTTTATAACTTGTTGTTTTAGCGTGAGCTTTTTTTAATGTTCTCTGTTATGTTGTCTTTATTATTATTACTATTATTTATTTATTTTTTCTGCTGACGTGTGCGGTGTCTCTGCTTTTCTGCCTCACGTAAATCGCCACTGGACTGTGTCCGGTCGACTACTGTAGGGGTCGGATGTGAGAGAGGAGGGAGGTGGGGTGCGGGGTGATGTGTTCTCGGTCGGCAGCTGGGTGTTTAGGTTAGTGTTGCTGGGGGTAGGAAAATAGGTGAGGGGAAGGGGAGTGGAATAGGGATGACATTCCTTGGGAGTTGTTAATTTATTTATTTTCATGAGTGGTAGATTTTTTTTTAGTTGGTTTGTATTACTTCAGCTAGCTATATTTTAATTTTAATTTTTTTTTCGTTTAAATATATACTGCTGTTTATTTATTAAGTTTCTAGAGTGGGCTAGTTGCATATTGAGACCCTCTCTTCTGATAGCCCTGCAGATAGCCGTTGTGATCTTGTCGCTGAGATGGGGCATTTTAAGGAAGCAAGTATTAGTGGAGAAACCTCTTACATGTTTTCTCGTGTTCCAAAGGTGTTTAATGACAGTGCTGGGTTATCCGTTAGCCTCTAGGACCTGGTGGAACCGTTTTGTGCATTCTGTCTTGTTTTTTGGCTTGCTGCATTTGCTTTGGATGCGGGTTATCTCATTCCTAGCATATTTGATGATGACCTTAGTAGGGAGGGCAGACTTGTAGTGTATAAATATACTTCGGCTGGCTGGTTTTCGGTAGAATTTAGTAATGCTGGCCCCGTCATCTGATATTTTTAGGTTGAAGTCTAGGAGTGATAGGGATCCGTCATCGCTGGGGTATTCGATGGTGAATTCTATGTGTTGGTCAGAATCAGAGAAGATAGCGTAGATGTTCTCAGCGTCGGTGCGTGATGATGTGAGGATCAGAACATCAACATATCTCGAGAGGAATATGATAGAGTTGCACGTGTTGAGGGCTCGGCGTTCGAGTCTGTCCATGTATGAGATGGCCAATATTCCTGAGAGGCTGGAACCTATGGGCAGCATTGTAATTTGTCTGTATTTTTGGCGTTGGTAGGTGAAGTATGTGTTGTCTACTATTATAAGTAGGAGTTTGCGGATGTCTGAGGGAATCAGGCCGAAGCAGTGTAAGTTGTAGGAGGAGATGTGGTCGGTGATTAGGGCTACTGCTGAGGCTCTTAAGTGTGCAGCGTTGTTTATATGAGATGTTTTGTCTAACGCTTCCTTGTTCGTGTTTTATAGTGTCGAATATCCTTCTATGTAGGGAGTTGAGTAGCAAGATATCTGTTCACATTACACTTGAACATCTGCATGTCAGTACAGTTGGGAAAACAAAAACCCGGAAGCGAGTTCAAAAGTCTAGCAGTTCCAGGGGAAGAAACTATTATAGTAGACGGCCTTCTTATCTCTTCTGTGTAGGGGTGAGATTTATCTGCTTGATTGGTCTGTTGGAGGTATTTACGTCGAGGGGTGCAAGGTCTTGTAGTTCGTCGGAGCATTCACCATTAAAATACTTGTAGAACAGGCAGAGGGATGCAACATTTCGTCGATGGGACAGAGGCTGAAACTTAGATGACAGTCCACAACCTATCAGGTTGGCGACTCTCTTGTGAACTCTGCCCAAAATGAGAAGTAGCTAATTTTAATATACTGAGGGTCCGTAATGCTAACATGCCCTCGTTTTTTTTTATTTCGAATGAGAATGCCCCTTCGATTAAGTATCTATTCCCATATTAATAATATCATGATCTTATGTTCCCTTATCATATATATATATATATATATATATATATATATATATATATATATATATATATATATATAATATTTTCTGGTTTGCCCTTTTCAGATGCTTGCAAAATTATATCTATACCTGACAATTCTTTTGTTGTTCTCAAAATCAAAGCAGACAACTGTTTTCACTTTACAAGTTTTTATTGTTCTTTATTTGGCATTAAGCAATTCTAACTTCCCAACCTGAAATGTAAGCTTTTCTTTGTTTTCGGTGATAATTACAATTCAGGTCATTTTTATAGGCCAGTAAAAAATCTGGCGTGTGCATACACCTTCGATTTTACCGGCGTCGCCCCGGCTCAATATCCACCATTCGAAACCCTCATTTACAAAAAAAAATATTTTATATTTTTTATCATTCCAATTTTTAAATATTTACATCAACAAAACAAATAAATTATTTAAAACAAGGCATTCCATATTTTCAAAAATAATACAAAATATCACATTAGTATTTTTTCCAATTGAATCGATGATTTTCTGTCTTTTTCTTTGTTTTTCTGTTTTCTGTTATACAGTTTTATCTTTTTTCCTCGTGTGTGTGTGTGTGTTCATCACAATTTCTATAACGGGTTTTAATTTAAAAACACACCAGTCTTTATATTTTACAGACAATAAAACAAGTCCAGTTTTTTAGGGGAGGTGGTTATTTTCGTACTTTGTTTGTTTCTGGAGATATCTCTGACGTATATTCATTAAGCATCAATAGTAACCGCGTTGCATTTGTTAAATTTATACCAGTTAAATAACATTTGATATCCGCAAGTTAATTTCTGTAATGTCTATCTTAGAATAGAGAATAATATAGAATCAGAATTTATAATCTTTACCCATCCTTAGCAATTCCCTTTCTCCGGATCCTTCCCTTTCTCCTGGTCTATCTGATTCCCTCTTTCTCAGTGCCACTCCTATTTATCTCCGTTTGAACCATAATACTATTGCTACATGAGGAGGGGACAGACCCCAGTAATTAAATAGATATGTTTGAAGATGATATTTGAAAAGGATAGAATCGAACCCAGTAAGCAAAGTTTAAACAGATAATGGATATTCAATTTAGGAATGCAGCGATTGTTCATTCTTTTAGAAATAACTGGATATTAAATATGTCAGTTAAAAGAATGGACAATACGAGGTTAGAAATAATGATTAACAAAATAGGTTAAAAACGATACAATTCAATTTAGGAATTTCTTTGTTTACCAAAGGCATGTGAATGCATGTTCAAAGCACACGTGTAATTTGAAACGTGAAGAAACCACACTGATGCCGGAAAATGGAATTCCCAATATATTGAGATGTGTTCGAGTCAGTTGAAAGACAGGTTAGGAGAGAGCAGGCAAGATCGACCAGAGGAGTCCGTCAGACTGGGAGCTGATGTCCGTTGGAGGCGAAGGAGGGAAAATGAGACCATGTAGCCATAAAAGCTTGAGTTTCTGGCATCATCTCATCCGGATGAAGAATAAACTTGTCTATAATATACACTCTTTCGTTCTCTATGCCCCCGCCAATATAGACACGAATAATATATATAAACACTCTGAAATATACATGCACACACGAATGACGGTTCTCAGTATGGAATGACTATTTAACGCTATCAATTTGCTCTGATAATGACGCAAATAGGAGACAACTTACATCTAAGTTATTTACCGAAATGCTATTTACCGTCATGAGTTTTTATTCCGTAATCAGATTAATATAATCAACAAAAAATTACGACCAAAGAACAAACAAATAATATACGACTTCGTCTACTATAAAGTTTTTTGTTCCATGTTGGACGGTTTCCCGATTTTCATTCGTCTTTTTAAATCTCGAATTTTATTATCGTCCTCCTTTTCCCTAATTAATACTCGATAACGTTATTGCTTTACCGCTGCATTCTTATTCATGCAAACTTCACATTCTTATAAGATGCAAACCCCATCGACGAGATTCGAGTGTATTGCTGATTTGACAAATGACGTTTTTAGCCATTTCATGGATATTTTTTTAGTTGGAACATTTGCTAAACAGGACAGACATTGTTCCTCAAAGAATTAGACTTCTGACATGTTAACTTTTCCTTCTCAAAGCTTGCTTACAACTTTCTGCGAATTTTTGATATTTTATATTTGCGTATTCCATTGACCAAATCACTGTCCAATCTTTCTCCCTATTCCACTGGCTTTGGGCAATTTCAGCAGTGTTAAATTTGGTGAAATCAATCGTTGCTTCACTAAAATCTTTCTTAATGTACTCTCTAACATATTTTTGGAGATATTTATGTATTTTAGATATAATTGAAAGTATGTTCTTACTTGTATTTAGTAATGTTTTTTCTTTTGTCAAGGGATAAGTTTTTAATTGAACCTCAAATACCGTTTCTTCCTCCTCCATTTTTCATACCTTGAATATGCGAAACAATGAAAAATAATTTTCGTCTCCTCAATAGATCACTTACTTGGTTATAGTGTCTTTTCCTAGTAGTCTTTGTTTTATCTTGCCGGATTTCAGGACTAGAATTTGACTTGTCTGGTGGAGTGTCCAGCTTAGTGTTGTTACTTGTGGAAACATCACTAGAAGAAGGTGCACCGTTATTTTTCTCATATAACCCAGTAAATAGCAAAGCTAAAGGGATTTTTCTTTATTTTGGACGACGTCCTGCCAGTTTATTGATTTAGTTTTATTTTTTTTATTTTCATTTAAATTTTAATATATGATCAAGGTTTACATAAATGACAATTGACAGTTTCTCCATACCAGAGTTCATGGTAGACCCCTATACCAAGAGACTGAAACCCGAGGTTGGTGTCTAGTACGCATTCAATTCCCCCCAGTATGAGTTCTAGTATGACTCACTAAATTTGATTTTTGAGAACAAGAATATCCACACACTTTACAAGAATGTGGCTTTTCCCTTGTGTGAGTTCTCATATGTTTAACTTAGGTTGATTTTTTAGAACAAGAATATCCACACACTTTACAAGAATGTGGCTTTTCCCTTGTGTGAGTTCTCATATGTTTAACTAAGGTTGATTTTTGAGAACAAGAATATCCACACACTTTACAAGAATGTGGTTTTTCTCTTTTTTTTTATTTTTCTTCCTTTGAAGATTGTAATGCTGGGTATGGGGCAGCCAAACCAGCTGCCAACATTGCCCCGCTTTTTTATTGAAACCAACCTAGAGCTCTTTTTAGTGTCCTCGCTGTTCCCTTAAGTGCAATTGTCTGAATCTCTTTTGCACTTGGTTCACCAGGAATATTAGTTAGGTAGGACTTCAGGTTCTTCTTCATAAGTCCTGTGGCACCTATGATAACTGGTATGATCGATATCCCCTTAGGTTCCAGTTTCTTTTCATATCATACATGAGACCTTGGTATTTGGTCTGTTTCTCTCTTTCAGCTCTGTTAAGACCGCCATCATTAGGAACACTCACTTCAATCAAGGTTGCAACTCTCTCTGACTTATTCCATATAACTATGTCAGGTTTCACAGCAGCATTTTCAAGGTAGGTGGCTGTAGGGATTACATGGTCGTAATGTATGGTATATAAATCATTACCAACTGTTTTTTCAGGTTGGTGTTCCCAGGACTTGCTGCTACACTGGATGTTTAATTTTTTACAGATGATCCAGTGGAGGTACTTGCATACTCCATCATGTCTCGCTGTATAGTAGCCGTCCCCTAGAAGAACTTTGCAACTTGATATCAGATGACCAATACTTTCCAATTCTGTGTGGCAGAATCTGCATTTATTGTCATTACTGATCCCTGCCATCTTCTTGAATGCATTGGTCATCAATCCCTGGTCTTGGGACGCGATTATGACCCTTTCCTGATCGTGGTGGAGGGATCCTCTTTTGAGCCAGTCCAAAGAACCTTCTTTATCTATGTATTCCCGAGAAAGTTCCCCCAGAAAATACTTTGCACGCTGATGTTGTTCCCATTATTTAAGGTTCATCTGTTGAAAGGTCTCGGTATATTTCTGACGGCTCTTTCTTGCTATTTCTGTGGCACACTTGTTTGGTGTTTCGTCCTCATCTGAGAGACAACTCTTACCAAAATGTTTGGTCAGCTGGGTGACTGATGTTGTTCTGCTGGCTCTTGTCTCCTGATGTTCATATACTATTGAGAGGGTGTCATTCTGGGAGCTTCTCAGATACTGACCGGTGCTCACAATAGTTGCCCTATGTTGATGATTAATCTCTGAGAGTCCCAGACCTCCTTCTCCCCTGGGCACATACAGCCTTGGTAGACACTGATTTCTATATATTATTTTATGAAGCGTTAGTAGCTTCCGTGTCTTTACATCTAGCCGGTTGATGTATTTTTGTGGCCAGTCAATGATACCAAAGCTGTATGTTATTACTGGCATAGCAAGCTGGTTTATGGCAGTAATTTTATTTTTATTGGTGAGCTGGGTTTTGCATATTTTCCTCACCCGGCGTACATATTCTTTACTAATCTTCTCCCTCATCTTGGCATGTTGTATGTTCTCGTTTTCCTCAATGGCAAGGTACTTGTAAGGCTCATCTCCGGTGTGAGTTCTCATATATCTAACTAAATTTGATCTATTAGTAAAGGAATATCCACACACTTCACAGGAATGTGGTTTTCCCTTTTTTTTAATTTTTATTTTTTATTTTTCTTCCTTTGAAGATTGTAATGTCGGGTATGGGGCAGCCAAACCAGCTGCCAACATTGCCCCGCTTTTTTATTAAAACCAACCGAGAGCTCTTTTTAGTATCCTCGCTGTTCCCTTAAGTGCGATTGTCTGAATCTCTTTTGCACTTGGTTCACCAGGAATATTAGTTAGGTAGGACTTCAGGTTCTTCTTCATAAGTCCTGTGGCACCTATGATAACTGGTATGATCGATATCCCCTTAGGTTCCAGTTTCTTTTCATATCATACATGAGATCTTGGTATTTGGTCTGTTTCTCTCTTTCAGCTCTGTTAAGACCGCCATCATTAGGAACACTCACTTCAATCAAGGTTGCAACTCTCTCTGACTTATTCCATATAACTATGTCAGGTTTCACAGCAGCATTTTCAAGGTAGGTGGCTGTAGGGATTACATGGTCGTAATGTATGGTATATAAATCATTTCCAACTGTTTTTTCAGGTTGGTGTTCCCCAGGACTTGCTGTTACACAGGATGTTTAATTTTTTACAGATGATCCAGTGGAGGCACTTGCATACTCCATCATGTCTCGCTGTATAGTAGCCGTCCCCTAGAAGAACTTTGCAACTTGATATCAGAATACCAACACCAATGTTGATTTTTCAGTAAAAAAATATCCACACACTTCACAAATATGTGGCTTTTCCCCAGTGTGAGTTCTCATATGACTCAGTAAATCTGATTTTTCAGTAAACGAATATCCACACACTTTACAAGAATGTGGCTTTTCCCCAGTGTGAGTTTTCATATGTCTCACTAATTTTGATTTTTCAGTAAAAGAATATCCACACACTTTACAAGAATGTGGTTTTTCCCTTTTTTTTATTTATTTTACTTCAGTAAGTATTAAGAGATCAAGGGACTCCCTCCTGGAGCTAACAATTGATTCTGCTATGATTTAAATTTATATCTGAGGGCTCTTTTAAGAATAGATGCTGTTCCCTTTATGGCTGCTATTTGCTATTTTCACAGTGTGAGTTCCCATATGTCTCAGTAAATCTGATTTTTGAATAGACGAATATCCACACACTTCACAAGAATGTGGCTTTTCCCCAGTATGAGTTTTCATATGCTTCACTACGTTTGATTTTTCAGTAAAAGAATGTCCACACACTTTACAAGAATGTGGCTTTTCCCCAGTGTGAGTTCTCATATGTCTCACTAATTTTGATTTTTGAATAGACGAATATCCACACACTTCACAAGAATGTGGCTTTTCCCCAGTGTGTGTTCTCATATGTGTAACTAATGTTGATTTTTGAATAGACGAATAACCACACACTTCACAAGAATGTGGTTTTTCCCCAGTGTGTGTTCTCATATGTCTAACTAATGTTGATTTTTGAGAAAAAGAATATGCACACACTCTACAAGAATGTGGCTTTTCCCCAGTGTGAGTTCTCATATGCCTCACTAAATTTGATTTTTGAGTAAACGAATATCCACATACTTTACAAGAATGTGGGTTTTCCCCAGTGTGAGTTCTCATGTGTATCACTAATTTCGATTTTTCAGTAAAAGAATATCCACACACTTTACAAGAATGCGGTTTTTCTCCGGTGTGAGTTCTCATATGTCTTACTAAATGTGATTTATTAGTAAAGGAATATCCACACACTTCACAAGAATGTGGCTTTTCCCCAGTGTGAGTTCTCATATGTGTCACTAAATTTGATTTTTGAGTAAACGAATATCCACACACTTTACAAGAATGTGGCTTTCCCTTCAGATGTATATTCATATTTAAACATAAATTGCTCCTGGTGCAAGATTATAACTTCCAAGTTATAAACAACATTTTAATCTGAGTTGTTGATGCAAGTTAGATTTTATACTAAAGAAATTTCAATTTGTATCACTTACTTTATTTGATAAGATATATGTCGTTGTGTAAAAGTTAAAATATTCTATTTTGTAAATTAGGAGATTCTTCTGAAATGTTAAATTCGATATCTTATGATTTATTAAAACATTAAACAAAAATTTCACAAATTGAATTATGTGTGATGTTCTTATCACTATTTGCTAAACAATCCAGATAAAATAACTCTTCACACATATCTTTCTAATAAAGTTGTGTGCAGACGTTTTCTGTTGACAGCTACGTAAAGATATAATTGTGTAAAGAATACTCTTTAAGGAGTAAGGTGATCCTTTAATATCCATTAAAACGTTCAAGCAGGAACATCTGTAAGTAAAAACAAATTAAATTAAATATTTTAATATCATTGTTTATTTTAATCGTACCAACAAAACAAGAAACATAACCTTATAAAACATTTCCAAATCACAAAAACTCTTAATTCACATTCATATTGTTGTAATATTTAATACTATTCATAGTATTTTGTAATAGATAAATGAATTATGCAATTAATAAAGTAAAATAAACAATAATAGTAAGAATTGTAGGAACAGTACCCATACAACTACCATAGTTGCTACTGATAATAATAAAAATATATTGCAAACAATAGAAATATTATAAGTTTATATTACAGGAAAATTGAATTTAAATACTCATTAAATTAAAGTTAATAATACAAATCAATATATAATCTAGTTACTTAGCAATGGATACTAATATGGTCTTTTAAAATAGCTTTCGTTTTAAGTCATATGTGTGGAAATATAACCGCTTATTTCTAATGTGTTTGATATTAAACTGAATATTTTCATAACATTACATATTTATTAATATTCATAATAATTTAATGCAACAGAATTAGGTTCTTATTTTTTGTACTTTTTTTAGAAATCAACAGTTTTTCATTCAACGAATTATTTTATCGAACGCTTGTGAATGCATTACTATAATTCCTATATTTTATTATCCCACTGATATAAACCGTTTTAATAATCGATTAGTGCAGTTTTATTTATTTATTTTAATAATCGATTAGTGCAGTTTTATTTTTTAATTAACGTCTGATAATACATATTAATATACCTTAAAAAGCTCTCGAAGCTGTAAATTGGTTACCTTACCTCCATTACAGAACTGATATTCTTAGTAGTTACTTTTTTAATTTTTATTAAAATAAGTATTTTTGTATTGCAATTTAAGAAATTATTTAATTCAACTTTTTTAGCATATTTTTGTTATTCATATATTTTTTGTTTCTTTATGATATTTTATTCTGATTATTTTCACCTTCTGATAGTATAAATTATTAAAATGTATTAATGTTGAAAGTTTAGTATAAATTTAAATATGGCCTGTAAAATGAGTCTATTCAATTCATGCTCTACGAACTAAACGTCTTTCTTCTGCATATCAGTATGTCTTTAATGTTTTATATATAACATGTCTTACTGTCTTTAATGTTTTATATATAACAAGTCTTACTGTCTTTAATGTTTTATATATAACAAGTCTTACTGTCTTTAATGTTTTATATATAACAAGTCTTACTGTCTTTAATGTTTTATATATAACAAGTTTTACTGTCTTTAATGTTTTATATATAACAAGTCTTACTGTCTTTAATGTTTTATATATAACAAGTCTTACTGTCTTTTAAACCTTTTTATTTCGCTTTGAAGTTACGTTTCATTTACTTTTTTTACTGGATTTTGGATTTTTATGTCTGTTAAACGTTTCTAAGCAGCTTTTAAAATATATTTCCTTTTTGAACCAAGAAAAAGTGAACAGTTTCTTCTTTGATGAACTGATAAAAATGTCTGATAATTTGATTGGTTTATGCAATGAAACACGTGTAAGACGCAGTAATTTAAACAATATGAATGTGAATTAAATGCTTAATAAAGTTACATATGCTCTGAAAGTGTAAATCATTTTCATTGAGTTAAATAAACCGTTGCATTTTAAGATATGTTTATTGAATAAATACATTATAAACGTATATTGTTTTAAGGAAAATATGCATGTGCGCATGTGTGTGTGACAATCTTGATGTAATATTTTTCATTGTTATAATGAGAGAAATATATCTAGGTTTATTTCTGCCTTCCTAAAGCACATGCATATACTGTATATAAAATATGTAAATTTATCAAAATTATCGACTATTTCTTATAAAGGATTTATTTAATGCCGAAAACGTTACTAATTCGGTTCGAAAACCTACATTAAAATCTGTACATTTATTTTTTATTAGTTATTTTTTGTTTTCCGTATATATATTTATCAAATTTAAAGCATATTATTAACATTTATAGATTGTTTAAGGATATCCGTTTATCGCTAATTCATCTGAACATAGAAATTGTTGTTACTACGTGTTTAACTTATCAGTGAGTTAATATTTAATCTTTATGTGACGAATTCTAGCTGGACTTACCAGCCCATTTAACGTCATTTTAACTATTGGTTAAAACAAAATTGTTATTTAATAATCTGTTAATACACAATTTACATAGTAAGGATGTTACAAAGCCTGCTTAAAACTTGCTAGAAAATTACATAAGAGTATTCTATACGTAAACAAAGCTAAGATTACCATATGTATTCTAGCCAAATATGGCTTCGTGCAACTACCAAGACCATATTTGTCTTAGACTTCTAAAAAAGTTTCAGGTATACGCTCTGCACCAACATACTTACTCCCGACCAATCAGACAAACATCAAAATCCAACCATTCTCCTTTGTTGATGCTTGTAAGACTTCTATTATTTGAGAAAAAAAGTTTAAAAATGGGGTTGAATTGTTTTATTTTAAAATATTTGTCCATTCTTAATTCATCTGAACGTTAAAATTATTTGGAATCATAGACGTTTAACTTATAAGTGAGTTTAATGTTTTATATTTAAATATTAGTAAGACTAAATATTTAAATTATTATTAACATATAACAAACACTTAACCTAATTATATTATTTTGATTTTTTACTAAACATTTTATAACAATACAACTACCACATATAGATTAATATTTTCCTTGCTTGGGACAATTACATTTTCTATTTCTTCTCGTGTATTTCTCAATGTGTCAATCCTATTATTCCAAACCAATGAAGAAAAATATTTGTTCATCTCTAATTCAGCTTAACATATTTTTTAAAACATAATCACATGTAAGATCAGCACATTTAATAATAAATCTATGAAAATGGTTTTATGTTTAGAAAGTTAATTCTGTTTCCTATTTTTAAGGAATATAGTTTTAAGAGATTTTATAGTGAATTGTTATAGGCAATAAAAACGGACAGAGTAGAGCTCCACGTCTACAGCTTTGAAGTGAAAGGTACTGGAATAATATGATGTATTATAACGAGGTACCTGAACAGTGAATTAATTAACACTAGATAAACAAGTCAAACGAGCAGAAACTTGTCATTATTATTGATTTTTTTGTTGAATAAAATATTATTTCATATGATTATCATTATTATTGAACACCATTCATACATTCATATGATTATCATTATTTTTGAATAAATAAGATTTCATATGATTATCATTATTATTGAGTTTTTTATAGAATAAAATATTATTTCATATGATTATGATTATTATTGAGTTTTTTTATTGAATAAAATAAGATGTCATATGCTAATCATTATTATTTGTTTTTTTTTAATTAAATATTATTTCATAGGATTATCATTATAATTGAGGTTTTCATTGAATTAAATAGTATTTCATATGATTATCATTATTATTGAGTTTTTATGATTATCATTATTATTGAGTTGTTTATTGAATTAAATATTATTTCATATGATTATCATTATTATAGGGGTTTTTATTGAATAAAATAAGATATATGATTATCATTATTATTGTATAAATAAGATTTCATATGATTATCATTATTATTGAGTTTTTTATTGAATTAAATATTTCATATGATCATCATTAAATTGAGTTTTTTATTGAATAAAATATTATTTCATGATTATAATATTATTGAGTTTTTATTGAATTAAATATTATTTCATATGATCATGATAATTATTGATTTTTTTATTTAATTAAATATTATTTCATATGATTATCATTATTATTGAGTTTTATTGAATTAAATATTATTTCATATAGTTATCATTATTATTGAGTTTTTATTGAATAAAATATTTCATATGATTATCATTATTATTGAGTTTTTATTGTATTAAATATTATTTCATATGATTATTTTTATTAATGAGTTTTTTTGTTTAATTACATATTATTTTATATGATCATCATTATTATTGAGTTTTTATTGAATTATGATTTTCATGATTTTTGAGTTTTTTATTGAATTAAATATTATTTCATTTGATTATATTATTTCATTATTATTGAGTTTTTTATTGAATTAAATATGATTTCACATAGTTTTCATTATTATTGATTTTTTTTATTGAATTCAATATGATTTCTTAGTATTATCATTATCTTTGAGTTTCTTATTGAATTAAATATTTCATATGATTATCAGTAATATTGAGTTTTTTATAGAATTAAATATTATTTCATATGATTTTCATTATTATTGAGATTTTTATTAAATTAAATATGATTTCATATGACTATCATTTGTTAACGACTTTAAAGTGTTTCTCCCTTTAACATCGAAAGTTTTTAAGTGCTATATTGAAAGATATGCTAATTCAACGAACCCATAGTATCCATATTGTCATTAAATATCATCTTTACTGTTTGTATAGCAGACTTTACCCGGACATTAAATTGTATTATGTGTAAGGAATGTGTAACAACTCACCTGCCAATCGATTGGCCTAAAAACGTTTGTGTGTTGTATCAATACTAATTCATATTCACATAATAATCAGACAATATATATCTCATCAGCAAGTTTATATTTAATCTTTAACTATTGATTAAAACAAAATATTTTTAATACACAATTCACATAGTAAGAGAGTCTCAAATATACGCTCTGCACAAACATACCTACTCTCGACCAATCGGACAAACATCAAAATCCAACCATTCTCCTTTGTTGATTGTAAGGCTTCTATTGTTTGAGACGAAACAAATTTAAAATTGGATTGAAATGTTTTATCTTAAAATATTTGTTCATTTTTTTATTCATCTAAACGTTAAAATAATTTGCAATCATAGACCTTTATATTAAGCGAATTTAATGTTTTATATTTAAATATTAGTAAGACAAATTTTGCATGTCGTTTATATTTTACGCATTTAACATGATAAACAATATGGTTACAATTTATTGTGGTAGAGAGGAAGTTGTATCGGTTTCAGTTTTCTTGTGTTTGTTGAGGGAGAATAAGAGCCAAGTGTCGTTAACTATTCTACAAATTCATGTAAAAATTTAATAAACAAAATATACTGAAAAAGTATCCTTATTGGCGTTTCAAAAACAACACACATTGCAACTGAAACATAATGAGATACTATGGATTATGGGCCATATCAGCAGAGGTTTTCCCTGTAAGTTGTGATGTGATATGTCTGTTTACATCACATTTAAGTTTAGCATGTCTATATAGTCAGGAAAACAAGGAACAGGGAGAGAATTACAAATGTTTTCATGAACTTTTTTTCTGTCATTGTTAAGTCAAAATTGAAAGGGAGAAACAAAAAAAACTCATATAAGTTTACAGCTTTGAATAGAAAGGTACTGGAATATGATGATGTATTATAATGAGTTACCTAAACAGAGAATTGATGAAAAGTAACACTAGATCAACAAGTCAAACGAGCACAAAATTAATTGTCGGCCATGGTTTGTGTTTTGATATTATTATTATTATTGAGTTTGTTATATTTAATTAAATATTATTTCCTATAATTATCATTACTATTGAGCTTTTATTGAATTAAGTAAAATTTTATATGATTATCATTATTGAGTTTGTTGTATTGAATTAAATAGGATTTCATATGATTATCATTAGTATTGAGTATCCA
Source organism: Euprymna scolopes (assembly GCF_053919585.1). Lineage (NCBI taxonomy): Eukaryota > Metazoa > Mollusca > Cephalopoda > Sepiida > Sepiolidae > Euprymna > Euprymna scolopes. The sequence continues at coordinate 163,102,676 of NC_136527.1, read as the reverse complement.
TATTGTCATTAAATATCATCTTTACTGTTTGTATAGCAAACTTTACCCGGACATTTAATTGTATTATGTGTACGGAGTGTGTAACAACTCACCTGCCAAATCGATTGGCCTTAAAATGTTTATGTGTTGTATCAATAGTGATTCATCTTCACATAATAATCAGACAATATATATATTGTGCGGTTGTACTTCATTGTTAGGTGAGCATTGGATTAGATAGGCTTACCTAACATTTCTGAGCTGGCACTATCCATTTTGTGTGTGGTTTATAAGATGCAGACTTAATAGGTATGAAGTTATTTAATTAGAACTACAGCACAAGTTGTTCACAGGAGAGACTTTATAGAATTTTATGATCTCCACAGAATATATTCTTACAAAGTGCTGAAACCTTTTGGATTTAAATTTGTGACCCCAGCTTTTAAGAGTTTGTAAGAGTTGGTATTTTTTAAAAGTTTTTTACACAATAATTAATATATTTTTTTCAAATTAAAGAAAAGTTTTTAATTATTATATTTTTCAAAAGTTGTTTTTACACAATAATTAATATATTTTTTCAAGTTTAAGAAAAGTTTTAAATTATCATATTTTTTAAGTTTTATTTACACAATAATTAATATATTTTTTCAAGTTTAAGAAAAGGTTTTAATTATTATATTTTTCAAAAGTGGTTTTACACAATAATTAATATATTTTTTCAAGTTTAAGAAAAGTTTTAAATTATTATATTTTTTTGTCAGTGAAAATTTTATGTTTGAAATTTTATATACCTACGTTTGACTTATGTTATTTTACAAAAGAGTCCGCATTTATCAAGGCCCAGATGCCACTCGAGAATAAGGGTTAATAAGCATACAGTGGTCAATGGAACACTGTCGTCTTAATTGTAAATGGAAATTTGAAAAATTCGATTACTTAAAGGAAACGGCTCATTAAGAACATGCTTAGGTAGGACTTGAAAATGACGATATTATAGTCAACTGGCAAAGAGGCAAATGGAAGAGGTGTGCATTCTAAGGAAGAAACTTTGTTCATGGAATCTATGTTTATGTTCAGGCACAGATAAAGTGTGGGGGAAATTATTGATAATTTTTTTCAACTAGACGAGTGTTTCTCGTGAAAGTTTGGCGAGGGGGCTATAGACTGAAGCTCAGACGAGCATGTACCATGAAAATAATGATAAAGCAGAGACAGGCTGTGAGAAAGAGTTTGCAGGGAAGAGAAAATGGCATCACCCACTAGACTATGAAGTCTACTTTTAACTCTGCCAAGGCAGAGAACATGAGTTGGAATAGATACATCGAGATCATTGCCAAGACTGCTGCAAATGTGGGCTCTCTCTACCTTGCTAGAAAGTTAGTTACACTTGAAAATATCCTATACCTCTACCAAGCTAACATTCGCCCATGTATGGCGTATTGTTGTGACATTTGGGCTGGTGCATCAGCTACTAGTCTATCGCTCCTGGGCAGGGTTCAAAAGAGAGTCACCAACTTGATAGATCCTGAACTGTCATCTAAGCTTCATCCCCTGTCCCATCAACAAAATATTGCATCCATCCGCTTGTTTTACAAGTATTTTAATGGTATATGTTCTGATGAACTACAAGCTCTTGAACCCTCTTAATGAAAATACCCCCGACAAACCCGACAGGCAGCAAAGTCCCACCCCAACACAGTAGAAATCCCTAGATGTATGAAAACCTTCTATTCTAATAGTTTCTTCCCTAGAACTTCTAGACTAGGTGTGTCAGAAACTTTGTGAAAAATATTGAATAATTCCACCCTTGTCTTTCCAAGCTTATAACTACTCGAAAAATGTAATTAAACGCCTAATGTTTTCTTAATTAAAGGAGCAAGGACCGAGGTTTCAGTTAAAAAACAGAAACAAACAACGTGTTAAAAAAAAGGTTTTAAACTTCGGACTTCAAAGGTCAATTTCTAAAAAAACACTTTTTTTGTTTTAAAGTTGAATATATTATTTATCGATCTTTTATCTTCAATTTGTGATATATAACACTTTGATGAGTAAATTAATTATTTACTTTTTAATAGACATTTCAAAATAGGGGCGTGAATTAATTAGACCCCTGTCTTTCCAAGTTATAACTACTCGAAAAATGTAATTCAACCCCTATTTTTTTTTCAATTAAAGGAGCAAGGACCAAGGTTTCATTTAATAAAAAAAAACAACGTGGTTTAAAAAAGGGGTTTTAAACTTCGGATTTTACAGGTAAATTTCTAAAAAACACTACTTTTTTGTTTTAAATTTGGATATATTATTTATTGATCTTATCTCCAATTTGTGATATATATATAAACTTTGGTGAATAAATTAATTATTTACTTTTTAATAGACATTTCAAAATGGGAGTAGTGTGAATTAAAAAAAAACGTTTGTCTAAAATATTATATTCGGTTTATTGGAAAGAGCATAAAATTTCAATTGATCCTGAAAATATCGTAAAAATAGAATCAATAGAAAAATTTTGATAGATTTTTAAAGTTTAAAAATTGAAAAATACTGAACTCGTAAAATTCAATTGATTTCATTACTGTTTTTTTTAAATTAAAAATATTTCTATGACTTTTTATACAACTTTAATAATTTATTTTTGAAGTATAATCCATAAAGAAAATAAACAACCCACTTTTAAAAGAGAAACTACGAGTTTTTTTTTAAATATTTTATACAGGGTTTCGTGTTAGGGGTGTCAAAAATTCCTACAAAAATTCTGATACACCTACTGTAAACACACTCTTTGCTGCTCAACTCCCTACATAGTATCCCTGCAACTTTGGCACTTTGATGTAGGGGGCTACTATCAGGGACCTATGTGCCGTGTTTTGTATAATTAAAAAATAACGGGTAAAACCAAACAGGAGACCCATATAAAAAAGTAAATTTATTGGACTTAAGGAGTCGGAGTTTGATAAAAAAATTCCGACTCCGACTCCTAGTACTCTTAGAAATCCAAATCGAATCAAATTATTGTGTTTATGATAAACATTATGATTTAGCTACATAATAGATAATTGTTGACATAAAACTACATCTAAAAGAAACAAATAAAAAAATCTCTAAAAAAAACCCCGAAAAACTATACTGGTTGTGATTGTAAATATTTACAAATTATTTTGTTCTATATAAAGTTTCTGTTAATTAGTGATGCCCAATAAATGAAGGATCATTTTATGTAAACTTAAATAAAATTATCTTTATTCGAAAATCCCAAATATTGAATAAAATATCAAAATTCAAACAATTCTCTAGTGACATATTAGGTAAATGTTGACAGAAAAGTATTTGTAAAAATATTTTTAAAAAAGAATAAAAATATAAAAAAAAAACATTTTGTGCTCAGTTGTCTGACAATTCGACAAACTTTGGATCAACTTATTTTGTTCATGGTAAACATTATTATTTTCTCAGAAATAACAAAAATAAATAAACTCATTTTTGATTAAAAAAATCCAAGTATCAGATTGAATCATCTATTATTAAAAAGATTAGGAAGGGGTGGGTGCTCATTTTCACTTGAATTTATGAAACAAAGGCGTCAGTATTAATTTTTTTTTTTCATTCTATTTTTCGGAATATTTTTAATGGCTTTTCAGACGTAATGGCAAACAAAAAATTTATTTTATTTAATTTTTTTTATTAAAACTATGTTGAATTCGATTGTAAACATTTATCAATTATTTTTTTCTTTATTAAGTTTCTATTATATGCTTATCTTATGTAAACGTAATAAAAAGAATCATTTTATGTAAACGAAATAAAAGAATCATTTTATGTAAACGTTTTATGTAAACGTAATAAAAGAATCATTTTATGTAAACGAAATAAAAGAATCATTTTATGTAAACGAAATAAAAGAATCATTTTATGTAAACAAAATAAAAGAATCATTTTATGTAAACGAAATAAATTAATCATTTTATGTAAACGAAATAAAAGAATCATTTTATGTAAACGAAATACAATAATAATTTTATGTAAACGAAATAAAAGAATCATTTCATGTAAACGAAATAAAAGAATCATTTTATGTAAACGTAATAAAAGAATCATTTTATGTAAACGTAATAAAAGAATCATTTTATGTAAACGAAATAAAAGAATCATTTTATGTAAACGAAATAAAAGAATCATTTTATGTAAACGAAATAAAAGAATCATTTTATGTAAACGTAATAAAAGAATCATTTTATGTAAACGAAATAAAATAATCATTTTATGTAAACGTAATAAAAGAATCATTTTATGTAAACGAGATAAAATAATCATTTTATGTAAACGTAATAAAAGAATCATTTTATGTAAACGAAATAAAAGAATCATTTTATGTAAACGAAATAAAAGAATCATTTTATGCAAATGAAATAAAAGAATCATTTTATGTAAACGAAATAAAAGAATCATTTCATGTAAACGAAATAAAAGAATCATTTTATGTAAACGTAATAAAAGAATCGTTTTATGTAAACAAAATAAAAGAATCATTTTATGTAGGCACCGCCAAAACTGGGGGGGCAGGTCAGTACTTTTTGACGGACCGTCTTTTTAAAAATCTACCAAAAATCAGGTAATTATCCGATCAATACGAAATTTTCAGCGATTATTAGGAGAAGAATGAACTTTATAACAGTGTACTTATTTTTCATAAACGATATATATATATATATATTTTTTTGCTTACAAAACCCCCCTTGTTTTGAAGTGGGAACAAATATGCTTAAAATAATCATCTGAAACTGAAATCAACATATTGTGTTGTTGTAAGGGACAGAATTATAGATTCCAAAAAAAAAAAAAAAAAATTGTTTGCATACCTTATTTTGACGTCTGAATATCAGAACTTCGATTGTGTTTAATTATCCCGCTTTTGAGTTTTGAAGTGTGAAATTCGGTGAATATGTTAAGTAAAATAATTAATTTAAGTTAAGCAAAACGAAAAAAAAATTTTTTTAATATTTATACGAAAAAAGCTATTTTAAAATTTTTGATAAATAAATTAACAATTTTTTTTTAGCGAGCCGAATAATGCATGACCATTATTAAACAGAGCATGCTTTGAATAATCGATACCAAAAAAAAAAAAATTCGATAAATATTGTGCCCTTTGTGTTAAAAATAGCATCATTTTTTTCGATCCCGTTTGAAAACGTTTGCCGCCTTTCGACTACGGTGGACCAAACGCGCTGAAATAATTTTTTTTTATTCTGCTTTAAATTGCCCCCCCCCCATTTTGGGGAGCCTGGCCCCCACACACATACACATTAAAAAGCAAACGCATACAAATGGTCACCCATCTGGTACTGGCCAGCCTCAGCTTAATAATACATTGAAATTTTCGTCACTGAAAAATAAGTTTTTTTGGCCTGTTTGGTCTTCCATAGTTTTCTCCTGATCAGACGCAAACGTAAACAGAGTCGCGAAATCGACGCGAAATCTGGTTAGCTATATGAATAAGTGGAATTATTTGAAATTCAGGTACTTATATTATAATATTTTTGCATATTCTCTTAGAAAATCATCGTAAATCTTAGTTAGACAATAAATAAATTAATTAATTATTTCAAAAACCCTTTTTTTTAAATATTTAAGTACGTTTTTTGTGCAAGACAAAAAATGTCAATTGTTAACTTTTTGGGAAAATTTAACATTTAAAATTGAATTAAAAATAGTAGAAAAAGTTTTACATTATTCTGTTTTCTATATGATAAAATTCAGGGTTTTATCTTTCTGGAAAAAAAAAGTTACTCAGAAATAATGGATTTTAATAAATGTAATTTCGTTTTAAAAAACAACAACAACTTGATTTTGCGGCCATTTTTGGCGGTGCCTAATTTTATGTAAACAAAATAAAAGAATCATTTTATGTAAACGTAATAAAAGAATTATTTTATGTAAACGAAATAAAAGAATCATTTTATGTAAACGTAATAAAAGAATCGTTTTATGTAAACGTAATAAAAGAATCATTTCATGTAAACGTAATAAAATAATAATTTTATGTAAACGAAATAAAAGAATCATTTTATGTAAACGAAATAAAAGAATCATTTAATGTAAACGAAATAAAAAAAATCATTTTATGTAAACGTAATAAAAGAATCATTTTATGTAAACGTAATAAAAGCATCCTTATTCCATTATTCCCAAACCTTAAACATTGAATATAGGTACGGGCAAAAATATGCGGAAAATGGAGGACAGTTTTGAAAGCAGGTTTATCATAATTTTTTGTAGGTTTCCGATTACTTTATGATTGTATTTGAAAGATTAATTTACAAAAGGGAAAAAAAATATTTGTACACGTGAAAAAGAAGTTATGAAAATGTTCTCACGGCGAGCTACCCAATTCAGCTAAATTTTGAAGTTAAATAAATTCATCGTAAAAAATCCTTTAAAAGATAAGTATAAGTTTTCTGGGTCTATTTCAAAGATAATTAGTAAAGTAAAGTCGTAAGATATTGAATTAAAATAAAAAAAAAAAAAAACAAACACCTTGTTTGTACAAAACATAAATTAATTAGCCCCAAACTTGGATTTCAATAAAAAATAAACTTATTTTAATATTTAAGATTATTTTAAAGTTGTTGAATAATATTGTTGTCAAGTAAAAAAAAAATAAAGAAAGAAACTTACCTTCCATTCCAGAAATTTAATACGAAAAAAAAAAACGTTTTTCTTTTGTGTCCAACAACGCAGAAAATTTGTTTGTTTGTTAGGATTTCTTAATATGATCTTTAGTAAATTGATACAAATTTTGTTTTGTGTGTCCAATTCATTAAGCAATTAAATATATGAAAATATAAAAGAATCAAAATTAAAAGACAAAAAACACGATTTAAACGTGAAATTATTATAAGAAGAAAAAATCAACTGCTTCAGAACAAAGAACTTATGTTCATCGTAAAACGGTGTAATCATTATTTTGTTCCTCGTGTAAAAGATTGAACATTTCATTATGATTTGGATTAGTCGAACTACTGTTTACATCCACAATGAGAACAGTAATCCAAATAATCCAAATATCAAAAAATGCAAAACTGAATATTTCACATAAACAATTCAAAAGAAGGAATTGAACAAATAGCGAAGTCAATCAAATAACAAAAATTAGATTTGAACCAACAAGAAACAAAACAATGATTACATTATGAAATTGCGACTTATTTTTATCAGATTTGATTCCGTTAACTTTACGATGACCTTAACTTATAATTCCAGACTTACAAAATTCCCACTGTTTACATCTGGCTTTATTTGTCATGTTTTGCGCCCACCCATGTATTACCCCTTCCTTTGATAGAGAAGAAACGCAATGTTGTAAAATGTCCCGCATCCAAGGTGTGAATATGAGAAAAAAATCGATATTTAACAACATTCAGATCGCCGTGTAATTTGCTTGGACCCTACTTGTTTATTTAATTTATATATCTATATATATATATATATATATATATATATATATATATATATATATATATATATATATATATATATATATATATATATATATATTGCAAGGGAAAGGTAACTCTTCTGAAAGTTATGTCCCTTTACTAGTAAACATTACAATTCTCCAATTCGGGTTGGAATGGATTGTTCTATCTATCCTTACTTTAAATAAAAATACAATAATAAACAAAGGGGTTTATTTACAAGGGAAGAGTTACTCGACATCTTGTCTTATTCTCTTCCTGTCTTTTTCCTTCTATCTCAGTCACGTCAGAGGGTCAATATATCTCTAGTTCATTTCATTTATGGAGGGATGTTAGGTTATTCCATTACATCAATATATATATATATATATATATATATATATATATATATATATATATATATATATATATATATATATATATATATATATTGGCTGTGTGTGTGTGTGTGTGTGTGTGTGTGTGTGTGTGTGTGTGTTTACAGAAAGCTTAGATTAGTTCAAGGTCTCTCCAACCAATACTCATCTGTTTTATAACGAGAAGTGGAAACATATATATATATATATATATATATATATATATATATATATATATATATATATATATATATATACATAAGGAGTTCACGTTTAACTCTCGTTTTGTGAAATACACCCCCACCCCCACCCATATTTATCGGATGCGCCTTATTAAGTTTAAAGTCTAATTTCATTTTTTTTAAATATTAACTCTAATATTTATTTTAAAATTAACCTTTTAAATTTAAAATTTATCTCAATATCTAATTAAAATTCCATTTAATTATAGAAATGCATTTGAAAATTTCAAGGGCTGGGCGGTACTTGCCTTGCCTAAGGCATTTTTCTGCTATATTAATCTCGATATTATTGTATTCCTTTTTTTTAAATGGTTTTAAAGTGAAATAATTTGAGAAATACATTTTACAAAGTAGGATTAACAAAAAATACAATTTAAATCCATATTTACAAAGCTAAAAAAAATCAAATTTAGAAATCTTTAAAAAAAAGTGTAGTTAGTTTTTATTTAATTTTAAATTCTCCCCCAGTTTATATGTTTCTCAGCATTAGTTATAAATGTCTCTCAGCATCAGTTATAAATGTTTCTCCCAGAATATAAATGTCATTCCCGTTAAAAATGTTTCCCCCGTTATCTCTCATCCCGATATACACTCTGAGATATACACACGGTATATGCACACGCACTGATATATGTACACACGGTATATACACACACGCTGATATATGTACACACAGTATATACACACACAAACACACACACACACTGATGTACATAGATATGCACACACACTGATATATGTACATACGGTATATACAAACACACACTGATATATGCACACACGATACACACACACACACTGATATATGTACACACAGTATATATATATATACACACACACTGATATATGTACACACGGTATATACACACACTGATATATGTACACACGGTATATACACACACTGATATATGTACACTCGGTATATACACACACACTGATATATGTTAACACGGTATACACACACTGATATATGTACACACAGTATACACACACACACTAATACATGTACACACGATATATACATACACACACTGATATATGTACACACGGTATACACACACACACTGATACATGTACACACGATATATACATACACACACTGATATATGTACACACTGCTACATAACACTATCTCTTGCCATCGCCTAGGCTTATTGAACATTCTCTAGTAAAACACGAATATTTCCAAATGAACATTTCTTAACTGAGAATTAATTAGCAGATTTATCATTATGTAAAATATTATTTGTTCAATTAGTGTTTATTACTTGATGGTAATTCAAAGCATCGTAGTAGATACGTGTATAGTACAGTATAGTATGTCTTTTGGTAATCAATCCAAGCAATGCTTAGATTTCTCCGCAGCTTCTTACAACGCACAGTGATTTTCTTTTTAATCAGCAACCGATTCTTGATGCCAAAACACTTCCTGCTTCATACTGTTGGTTATTTTATAATAGACGATGTAGACAAGAATGGTTCATAGATGAAGTATGCAACTAGGAAAGTGAAAACTTATATATTGTAGAGGCACAGCAGATTTATGTGGACTTGTTGTGGCATTATGTCTCAATATTATAGACTTTTTTCTTTGTTTGAATTTACCAGACTTAGTAAAAGATTATGCATGTTTCCCCAAAATATGGCTTTGTCAATTTTAAACTTTTACAACACTTTACTGGAAATTAACAATATTAACATAGTGTGAAAGTAATATAAACATAATGAATTTGCTACAGAAAATATATTGGTTCCATATGCTAATCAATACATGAGAAAGTATTAACAACTGCACTAAAACTGCCAACTATGTAATAATCTAAGATTTTCAAGGTTTTAAATACAACATATTGTGTAACAATGAATCTGCTGGTCAATAAGTGAGAAGATGTAAACAACCTGAGCTAAAACTTCCAACAAAACCAAGAGAACCACCTGTTCCTTTGAATACCTAAGAGAGAATGCTGGCTGTAAATACTTCGTAGTTAAAGAGTATATAACGAGTCAAATGATGAACCATAATGGTCCAAAAAGTACATCAGTCTCGAATGATGAGAGATAAGGTTCGGGGAGAATTAATCAACCGCCATAATAAAAGAAATCTCACTTAAAATAACTGCCATCTTTTGAAGACCTAGGATGCTATCTGGCGGATTATGAAACAAGGTTCAAGAAGATTATATCAGTCTTGGATGTTTAGAAATAAGTTTTAGTGAAAATATATGAAGCGTTTAATCAAATTCTCACATTGGAAATATCACTTAAAATATATAACGCGCCTTAATCAAATTTTCACACCTGAAATATCACTAAAAATATATAAAGCGCCTTATTACAAATACCCTCATAAGAAATATTACTTAAAATATATAAATATATAAAACGTAAGGAAGAGGTGGCTGGTCACTTTTAATGCATCTAAAACCAAGCTTCTATCTTTACATCATCAACGCTCTGATCTCATCTGGCATCAATTGAAATGGATGCCCTCGTCTTGGGAAGGCTCCATGTTTTGATAAGCGCCTGGGTTTGACCTTTACTCCTGATCTGAAATGGAACACGTACATTAAATCTGTTGCCAGGGTCGCTGGAAAATGATGAGATACTTTTACCGCTCCAGTAGATATCTCACTCCTGATGCAATTTTCTATCTATATAAAAGCCAAATACGTTCAAGGATGGAGTACTGCTGCCATATCTGAGCAGAAGCTGCGAAAAATATTCTATTCTTCCTTGACAGAGTACAAAATAGACTTCGTAGCCTAGTGGGGGATGCCCTTTTCTCTTCCCTGCAACCTATATCTCACAGAAGGGACATTGCGAGCCTGTCGTTGTTTTATCCTTATTTCCATGGCAAGTGCTCGTATGAGCTCCAATCTAAGGTCCCCCTCGCCAATCTCTCATGAAAAACACCCGTCTAGCTGAAACTACTGTCAGTAATTTTCCCCACTATTTATCTGTTCCTAAATCCAAACGTAGATTCTATGAACAAAGCTTCTTTCTTAGAAGTGCACGCCCGTAGAACTCTCTTCCGTTTGCCTGTTTTCCACCTTACTACAACTTGGATGTCTTAAAGTCCAAAATAAACAAATTCCTGATAAACCGCCCCCTTAAGTAAGGCACTTTATTAGATTTCCATTACTAGCGATTACTACGATATTTTTCCATTGAGTACTGTACACACAATAACCCTTATCCCCGAGTGGCCTCCAGGCCTTAAGAAATAGTGACTTCTATGAAAATAAGCGCCTTATTCAAATTCTCACATCGAAATATCACTTAAAATAAATGTAATCAATTACCTGACAAAAACTGTCGTCTAATGGATGTTGCATTACTGACCACCATGCTACATAAAAACCGGAAATATGCTGCCTTAACATAATATCATTTACCAATATACAATGTAATACAGATGTGTACTTAAGAGTAATTTCAATCTGTACTTAATATGAACAAAAGGTAAGTTATCCTTTAAAGAACCTATAGATATAAATTAATCTCGAGAATCAAATGGTACAGAAGGACTTGAAAACAAAGTAAACTATGACGGAAGAAATACACTTGTTGTGGTAGGGATAATTTTCCCAACGAAAAATTTTTTGAAATTATGCAGAATCCTTGCAAGTGTATCAGAACTTTTGTATATGAACTATACTATATATAGTGTTTTTGCCTTTTCAACTAATACATATTTGTTATCCACATAATAAAAGATTAAATATACATTTTATCATGAAATCTGTTTATATTTTTAGATATTGCTTAATCTGCGGGAGACAACCTTGTTAAAGACAAGTGTTCATCAATTTATTAATATTTACATTTTTTCCTTTATTTTTTCATAAACTCTGAATAAAATTAACATATGAACTTCATTAAATTTTGACATTAGTAAATTAACAATAAAATCATAGCGAACTGTTTACACCTGCTAAATTCGCTCTGCCGCCCAGGCATTCCAAAGATTCACATATTAAGTCCTTCATGAACTACTCTTGGTCTATACATGCATCGCCGACATCCTGATCGCAAGCTCCACACAAGTAGAACACCGAGTCTCCCAATCTTTACAATCCTTTTGATTAAAAATCAATGTTGCAAATTCAGTGGCAGTTCTTCAAAAGTGCAAGCAATCCAGGATTTTCCCGTACCCACTTCATTGTGTAAACTTTGTTATTACATTCCAGTTGTGAACTACTACCGCCAGTTCATAGCCAACTGTTCACATAACCTGTCCAAACTCAGAGACTGACTAGGTGTGTCAGAAATTTCGTGATAATAGTGAATAATTCCACCCCATCTTTCCAAGCTTATAACTCCTCGAAAAATGTAATTCAAGCCCTAATAAAGGAGCAAGGACCAAGGTTTCATTAAAAAAAAAACAAAAAAAACAACGTGTTTTTTAAAAAAAGGTTTTAAACTTCGGACTTTACAGGTAAATTTCTAAAAAACAGTTCTTTTTTTATTTTAAATTTTAATATATAATTTATTGACCTTTTCTCTTGAATTTATGATATATAAGACTTTGGTACATAAATTAATTATTTATTTTTAATAGACATTTCAAAATGGGAGGCGTGAATTATTCGACCCCCTGTCTTTCCAAACTTATAACTCCTCGAAAAATGTAATTCAAGCCCTAATTATTTTTCAATTAAAGGAGCAATGACCAAGGTTCCATTTAAAAAAGAAAAAAAAGAAAAAACAAATAACGTGGTTAAAAAAAGGTTTTAAACTTTAAACTTTACATGTAAAATTCTAAAAAACACTACATGTTTTTTGTTTTAAATTTGAATATATTATTTATTGACCTTTTCTCTTAAATTTGTGAATAAATTAATTATTTACTTTTCGGTGAGTAAATTAATTATTTACTTTTTAATAGAAACTTGAAAATGGGGGGGGCGTGAATTAAAAAAAACGTTTGTCTAAAATATTATATTCGGTTTATTGGAAAGAACATAAAATTTCACATTGACCCTGAAAATATCGTAAAAATAGAATCAATAGAAAAATTTTGATAGATTTTTAAAGTTTAAAAATTGAAAAATATTGAGTTCGGAAAATTCATTACTGTTTAAAAAAAATTCTATTACTTTTAAAACAACTTTAATAGTTTATTTTGGAAGTATAATCCATAAAGAAAATAAATAACCCACTTTTAACAGAGACATTACGAGATTTTTTTGTATTTTATTCGCAGTTTCGTGTTAGGGGTGTCAAAAATTCCTACAAAAATTCTGATACACCTAGAGACTGACTCTCTCACGAAACCTCACATCTTTTCACGCATCCAAAATTGCTCTGGTGAATTTCACAAAGACATTTTACCTTTATCCTGACCCGACAGCTTCTGTGACCTCAAAGCTAAATCTTTCTTTCTACAGATGCTTCTAGTGTAGCTGTTGGTGCCGTACTCAACCAGGTGATAAATGTTCAAACAGGACCACTGTCTTTCTTTTATGTTAAGCTGAGCCCAATACAGCATTTTCGGTCCAGAACAAATCACCATGTATTTATCAGTAAAGTATTTTTGTTTTATGTTGGAAGGGAGACAGTTCACAATTTTTTCCGACAACAAACCTCTGATCGCTTACCTTACATCTTCCACCCCTAGAAAACATACACCCAAAGAATTGTGACGCAATATCCTGCTGACAGTCAATATTTACCAGGAAAAACGAATAATGTAACTGACACCCTTTCCCGCTTCTGTGACCTCAACAGTTTTGACAAACATCTGGATTAAGATGATATCGCGACTGAACAGGAATGACACACGTCATTGACAGACTTCATGTGAAAATCAAACATTTTTTTTCAGAAAGCTAATCTGGTGCGAGATGTCTGTTGCATGAAAAACCCTACTTACCTCCTTCTTGTTGTAAGAAAGTATTTCGACACTTTCAGGACTTGACACAACCCAGCAAGCAGGCAACAGTCAAGCTTATCACAGCTCATTTTCTTTTGGGCCTAGCATGACTGGTAATATACGTCGATGAAGTGAGGCACGTATTTCACGCAAAACTACAAAAGTTCATCGTAATATAAACTCTACCCCAGGCAGCTTCTCTGTATCTGACGCACGTTTCTCCCTTGATCACCTGGACATTGTTGGACCACTGCGACCTTCTGATATCGTCATCGCCACATGCTCACCATGGTAGACTCTTTTACACGTTCGCCAGTAGCAATTTCTTTGTATGACATTTCAACAGACGTCATAGCCAACGCATTTGTAGAGAACTTGATCTCTAACTTTGGTGTACCAAGACTGTTACCACTGACAAATGTTCCCAGTTTACATCACAAACCTTCCGAGACCTTTGCCAATCCTTCAAACCTTTAAAGTTTCTCACATAGCAACAACCGCCTATCATCCTTCTGCTAACGGGATGGTAAAGAGCTTTCACCATCGACTTACAGCTGCATTAACAACTTAGACCAAACTGCATTGCTGGAGCAAACACGTGCCGCTCATGCGCAAAATAAGGTCATCAGGCAGAAAAAATTTGAAACCCCCCCAATCCTCTACCTATATAAAAGTCAGGTACATTCAATGATGGAGTACTGCTGCCACATCTAGGCAGGAGCTGTTAGAAGCAGCTTATCCTGCCTTGACAGAGTTCAAAATAAACTTCGTAGCTTAGTGGGAGATGCCCTTTTCTCTTCCCTGCAACCTGTTTCCTACAGAATAGACATTGCAAGACTGCTTTATCGTTATTTTCATGGCAAGTGATCATGTGAGCTTTAATCTATGGTCCCTCACCAAACTTTCACGAAAAACACTCGTGTAGCAAAACCCACTATCAATAATTTCCTACACTCTTTATCTGTGCCTAAACCTAAATGTGCATTCCATGAACAAAGATTTTTTCTTAGAACTGCACGCCCGTGGAACTCTTTTCTGCTTGGCTGCTTTCCAGCTGACTACAATCTGTAAACAAGTTTTTGATAAGCCGTCCCCCCTAAGTAGTTCAATTTATAAAATTCCTACCATTTATGTTTACTACGCTATAATCACATTGACTAATGTATACCCATTAGCCATTATCCTCAAGTGGCCTCCGGGCCTTGATAAGTGGTGATTTCTGTGTAAAAAATACTTGAATATTTCTCAATAAAAGATATTCTAATAAAATATTTAATAACATAATCTGTTATTGTCTGTTCAAATATTTTTTTTCATATTTGTAAACAAGTTGATCATGCAAAAAGTAAGGGAAGACAATTAACAATTGATTTGTTTTATTTATTTATTATAAGAAAATAAAAGGAAAAAATATATTTAACCACCACCTATTAATATTAAAGAAAACATTTTACTTTAAACATCTTGACATTAACATATGTAGACATAATTCATTAATCATTATTTCAGTTATAAATATCTGACCTGAATCACTTCCCTTGTTCTCATTTCAATTTTCATCTAAGAAAGGTGGTTCGACTGTACATATTAGTAGGCCATAGGACAGGTAAAAGCATGCATTGTAATATACTGGTGTATATACTTATATAGATAACGTGCATACGTGTTCATGTAAGTTTATCTCTTTTATGTAAGTGAACTCGATTACGTTTGCCAGAGTGTCGCATTGTTGCTATATGCTTTCTATAAAGTCACGTGGCTGTGTAGTGGAACTGGATTAGGCTTCAAAGAATGTGGCATTGATTAAATATATATATATATATATATATATATATATATATAGTATAATAATATAAAGTCACATTGCTCTCCTGGTGTATACATTAAGCATATTTTTCAGTTATTATATCTGAAATAATGCTTGAAGCGACCTTAATCATCTGTCTTGTTCTCATTTCAATGAGCTGTAAGAAAGGTGCTCTCTAATGTGATATGTTCGACTGTACATATTAGTAAGCCATGGGACAGATAAGAAAGCATGTGATGTAGTATACTAGTTCATATATACATATACATAACGTGCATATGTACGTGTCAGGTTGTATTGTGTCTATGTAACCGTGTTCATGTAAAATTATCTATTAATGTATGTATAATGTTTTCTTTTCATTTTTTGTTAGTATACAGTCTCTGTGGTTTTCCCTGTGTGTGGAGATACACACATAAACATTGTTTACAACCGGAACAAGAACCGTATGCGAGACAGTTCTGTTAACATAACGAATAGACATCTTTGCATTGCACATCACACAAAAGGGAAACATACCTTATCCCATTGACCTTCGCTCTCTTGGTGGTTTTTATCTTACAAGAAATACATCTTCTTCTGAACAAAACACTATAACACAAATATATACTGTTATATACTTTTATTCCATGTCTGTGACTTTTCACTCAGTTGAACCCAATTATAGTCTTTGTGATTATTTATTTACTAATATTATATTCTCTTTTTCTCTTTATTATGACAATATTCATTTAGAATTGTTGCATCAATCATGAGTCATTTCAAATGTGTTACATGTAATGTTGTCTTGTTTGAAGTTCTCATGTAAATAAATGCAAATTCTTAGAAGAAAAAGGCACACATTTCACAAGAATGTGGCTTTTTATCTTATCTTTGTTTTTGTTGGGACCAGAGCCTTCCACCAGATGCCAAACATTCTCCAATTATTTTAGTGACTCAAATTGAAAGATATTTTTATGATTCAACCGTCTATTGTGGTGCAATTGTATTTATCTTTTACTTAATTCACCGATAGTTTTTTATTTCTTTTTCAGTAGCCTGGTTGCTCCTATAATGAGTGGAATGACAGATCTTTTGATTCCAGTTTCTTTTCATGTCGTACATAAGTCCTTGGTATTTTGTTATTTTCTTCCTCTCAGCTCTGTTCAGGCCAGCATCATTAAGGACGCTTACTTTAACTTGAGTTGCTACTTTCTCCCTCTTGTCCCATATCAATAGGTTCGGCTTAATATCCCGTTTTCTATGTATGTAGATGTTGGAATTTCGTAGTCATAATGGATGGTGTATAACTTATTACCAACTGTTGTTTCTGGCACATGTTCCCAAGACTTTCTAATACATGGAATATTCAAGATTTTACAATTGAGTTATTTACACACTACATTATGTAATATTGTATAATAGTCGTTCCCCAACAATTAGATGTCAAGAAGCTAACATTCTCTACTTCTGTGTGGCAGACTCAGCAATTGTTTGTTATTGCTGAGTGAGTTCTCACGTGTCTCACAAAATTTGTTTGTTATTGTCTTCAGGGAGGTCAGAATTCTTGATTGTCTCTTGTAGGATCTCATTCAACGTTCTGCTCCATTTTTCAAACTTTGAATTATGGTAACAATATAATAATACCTTCTTTTGTGCAACTGTCCAGTGTTGGGTTTTTAGGCCTCTTCTGTTTCCTTTTCTTTGTTTGTATTTCTTTTTCACTTGGTTCACCGAGTATGTTCGCCAAATAGTTTTTGAAATTCTTTTTCAATAGCCTGGTTGTTCCTATAATGAGTGGAATGACAGATCTTTTGATTCCAGTTTCTTTTCATGTCGTACATAAGTCCTTAATATTTTGCTGTTTTCTTCCTATCAGCTCTGTTCAGGCCAGCATCATTAGGGACGCTTACTTTAACTTGAGTTGTTACTTTCTCCCTCTTGTCCCATATCAACATGTCCGGCTTAATATCCCGTTTTCTATGTATGTAGATGTAGGAATTTTGTAGTCATAATGGATGGTGTATGACTTATTACCAACTGTTGTTTCTGGTACATGTTCCCAAGACTTGCTAATACATGGAATATTCAAGATTTTACAGTGGAGTTATTTACACATTACATTATGTAACATTGTATAATAGTCGTTACCAATATGACATTACAATTAGATGTCAAGAAGCTAACATTCTCTACTTCTGTGTGGTGGAATCAGCAATTGTTGTTATTGCTGAGTGAGTTCTCATGTGTCTCACTAAATTTGATTTTTTAGAACAAGAATATCCACACACTTCACAAGTATGTGGCTTTTCCCCAGTGTGAGTTATCTTATGTCTGACTAAGCTTGATTTTGTAGTAAAAGAATATCCACACACTTCACAAGTATGTGGCTTTTCCCCAGTGTGAGTTATCTTATGGGTTACTAAGCTTGATTTTGTAGTAAAAGAAGATCCACACACGTCAAAAGTATGTGGCTTTTCCCCAGTGTGAGTTCTCATATGTGTAACTAAGACTGATTTTTGAGTAAAAGAAGATCCACATATTTCACAAGTATGTGGTTTTTCCCCAGTGTGAGTTCTCATATGTCTGACTAACCCTGATTTATAAGCAAAAGAACACCCACACACTTCACAAGTATGTGGCTTTTCCCCAGTGTGAGTTATCTTATGCCTGACTAAGCTTGATTTTGTAGTAAAAGAAGATCTACACACTTCACAAGTATATGTTTTTTCACCAGTGTGATTTATCTTATGGGTGACTAATCTTGATTTTGTAGTAAAAGAACATCCACACACTTCACAGGTATGTGGCTTTTCCCCAGTGTGAGTTCTCATATGTCTGACTAACCCTGATTTATGGGCAAAAGAACATCCACACACTTCGCAAGCATGTGGCTTTTCCCCAGTGTGAGTTATCTTATGCCTGACTAAGCTTGACTTTTTACAAAAAGAAGATCCGCATACTTCACAGGTATGTGGCTTTTCCCCAGTGTGAGTTGTCATACGCATGACTAAGTTTGATTTTGTAGCAAAGGAACATCCACACACTTCGCAAATATGTGGTTTTTCACCAGTGTGGGTTCTCATATGGATGAATAAGCTTGAATATTGAGAACAAGAATATCCACACACTTCACAAGTATGTGGCTTTTCACCAGTGTGAGTTCTCTCATGTGTCAGTAAAGTTGATTTTCGAGAAAAAGAAGATCCGCACACTTCACAAGTATGTGGCTTTTCCCCAGTGTGAGTTCTCATATGCATGACTAAGTTTGATTTTTGAGAAAAAGAACGTCCACACACTTCGCAAATATGTGGCTTTTTCCCAGTGTGAGTTTTCATATGCATGACTAAGTGTGATTTTTGAGAAAAAAAAGATCCACACACTTTGCAAACATGTGGCTTTTCCCCAGTGTGAGTTCGCATATGGATCACTAAGAAGGATTTTTCAGAACAAGAATATCCACACACTTCACAGGTATGTGGCTTTTTCCCAGTGTGAGTTCTCATTTGTGATACTAAATCGGATTTTTTAGTACAATAATATCCACACACTTCACAAGTATTGTTAGAGAACATGTCGCCTGTTATTGTAAGTAAAAATGAGACAGGATAGTCCGAGAATTCGAACCTGGGAAGCTATGTTTGGAATTAAGATTCAGGAGAATTCTTATCGAGAGTTTAAAATAAATAAGCAGATGTTTGGTTAAAAGAGATTCGTTGTTTACTAATGTCATTGAAAAAGGAATTTGATGATTAAGTCTGCTTATTTTAAAAGGAATTTTAAACGAAATATGAAAAATGTTATAACATATTTGAAAGTTGGTTAGGCCGAAATAGGTTAGAGAACTCTTGTTGTAGACATGTGAACAGTGTGTTTTAGACAACGTGAGCACGTCGTTTTGTCATGCAATGACGTCATGGCTAAGAGATGAGTTGTCGGTATAGTTAGAGTTTTAGTGAGACAGAGTTAGAGAGAGTCGAGTCAGTGCCGTGTCAGAGGTCGGATTTGGTCGGACAGACAGAGCTGACATCCACCTTGGGAAGCAAAGGTTTAGAAGAATGAACTCATGTAAGATGTTGAACTCATTGATGCAAAACCATTGACCAATCGAAGAAATTTAGGATGTCATCATATTTTGTAACAGCTGTCTTGTGTTGGTTCATTCAACAAAGGTATTTATAACAACTTGTGTTCAACTCATGTGTATAAGATTCATATAAGTAATGTGTCTATCATCTTAAGAATGTTTCTCCCGTCATCTATTATAAGTAATGACTGCTTCCTTCTTTATGATAAAAGAACTGATAATCATCATCTCAAAAACATTTGTGTTAAAGAAATATGTTTATAGAAACACTCCCAGAACTGTCAGAACTGTATAAATGTCGATATCTCTTCTATCTTTATATCTATCTCCCTCTCATTGTGTATTACATGTTCCCGGCTCTATATTAAAATGTACCCTGACTCTATCTCACTAATATGAACACTCTAAAATGAAAACGCAACAACAAATATATAATTTGTCATCTATATTAAAATTAATACATAACAGTATGTGGCTTGTTACTCTAGTGTGAGTTCTTATATGTATGATTAAGCCTGATTGATTAGAAAAAGAACTGTGTGGCTTTTTCCCAGTGTGAGTTATCTTATTTCTGGCTAAGCTTGATTTTTGAAAACAAGAATATCCACACACTTAACATGTGGCTTTTCACCAGTATGAGTTATGTTAGACTAAGATATGAGAAAAAGAACACCCACCCACTTCACAAGTATATGGCTTTTCCCCAGTGTGAGTTCGTATATGTATTAATAAGCTTGATTTTTCAGAACAAGAATATCCACACACTTCACAAGGACTTTTAAGGACTTATCTTATGTTAAACTAAGACTGATTTACTTGAAAAAGAAGATTCACACATTTCACAGATATGTGGTGTTTCCTCACTGTCAGTTCTTATATGTTTCACTAAAATTGATTTTTCAGAACGGGAATATCCACACACTACACACAAATGGCACTTTTCCCCAGTGCGAGTTCTCATATGCATGACTAAGTATTTATTTTGTAGAACGAGAATATTCACACACTTCACAAGTATATGGCTTTTAAGGAGTGTGAAGTTTAATATGCATTACTGTGATTTTTAAGAAGTATATTCACGCACTTAACAATTATGTGGCTTTTCCCTTTTTTAGTTTTCATCCTTTGAAGATTGTAACGCTGAGTATGGGGGTCTAAAACACCTGCCAATATTGTTCTGTTTTTACTGAAACCAACCGAGAGCTCTTTTTAGTATTCTCGTTGTTTCCTTAAGTGCAATTATTAATTTGTTAAACTTGAAGATAATAAGCTTATCAGATAATTATTAATTTGTTAAACTTGAAGATAATAAGCTTATCAGATAATTATAAATTTGTTAAACTTGAAGATAATAAGCTTATCAGATAATTATTAATTTGTTAAACTTGAAGATAATAAGCTTATCAGATAATTATAAATTTGTTAAACTTGAAGATAATAAGCTTATCAGATAATTATTAATTTGTTAAACTTGAAGATAATAAGCTTATCAGATAATTATTAATTTGTTAAACTTGAAGATAATATGTTTATCAGATCATTATTAATTTGTTAAACTTGAAGATAATAAGCTTATCAGATAATTATTAATTTGTTAAACTTGAAGATAATAAGCTTATCAGATACCTTAAGTGCAATTATTAATTTGTTAAACTTGAAGATAATAAGCTTATCAGATACCTTTAGTGCAATTATAAATTTGTTAAACTTGAAGATAATAAGCTTATCAGATAATTATTAATTTGTTAAACTTGAAGATAATAAGCTTATCAGATAATTATAAATTTGTTAAACTTGAAGATAATAAGCTTATCAGATAATTATTAATTTGTTAAACTTGAAGATAATAAGCTTATCAGATAATTATTAATTTGTTAAACTTGAAGATAATAAGCTTATCAGATAATTATTAATTTGTTAAACTTGAAGATAATAAGCTTATCAGATAATTATAAATTTGTTAAACTTGAAGATAATAAGCTTATCAGATAATTATTAATTTGTTAAACTTGAAGATAATAAGCTTATCAGATAATTATTTATTTGATTAAACTTGAAGATAATAAGCTTATCAGATAATTATAAATTTGTTAAACTTGAAGATAATAAGCTTATCAGATAATTATAAATTTGTTAAACTTGAAGATAATAAGCTTATCAGATAATTATTAATTTGTTAAACTTGAAGATAATAAGCTTATCAGATAATTATTAATTTGTTAAACTTGAAGATAATAAGCTTATCAGATAATTATTGATTTGTTAAACTTGAAGATAATAAGCTTATCAGATAATTATAAATTTGTTAAACTTGAAGATAATAAGCTTATCAGATAATTATTAATTTGTTAAACTTGAAGATAATAAGCTTATCAGATAATTATTAATTTGTTAAACTTGAAGATAATAAGCTTGTCAGATAATTATAAATTTGTTAAACTTGAAGATAATAAGCTTATCAGATAATTATTAATTTGTTAAACTTGAAGATAATAAGCTTATCAGATAATTATTAATTTGTTAAACTTGAAGATAATAAGCTTATCAGATAATTATTAATTTGTTAAACTTGAAGATAATAAGCTTATCAGATAATTATTAATTTGTTAAACTTGAAGATAATAAGCTTATCAGATAATTATTAATTTGTTAAACTTGAAGATAATAAGCTTATCAGATACCTTAAGTGCAATTATTAATTTGTTAAACTTGAAGATAATAAGCTTATCAGATACCTTAAGTGCAATTATAAATTTGTTAAACTTGAAGATAATAAGCTTATCAGATAATTATAAATTTGTTAAACTTGAAGATAATAAGCTTATCAGATAATTATAGATTTGTTAAACTTGAAGATAATAAGCTTATCAGATAATTATTAATTTGTTAAACTTGAAGATAATAAGCTTATCAGATAATTATTAATTTGTTAAACTTGAAGATAATAAGCTTATCAGATAATTATTAATTTGTTAAACTTGAAGATAATAAGCTTATCAGATAATTATAAATTAGTTAAACTTGAAGATAATAAGCTTATCAGATAATTATTAATTTGTTAAACTTGAAGATAATAAGCTTATCAGATAATTATTAATTTGTTAAACTTGAAGATAATAAGCTTATCAGATAATTATAAATTTGTTAAACTTGAAGATAATAAGCTTATCAGATAATTATTAATTTGTTAAACTTGAAGATAATAAGCTTATCAGATAATTATTAATTTGTTAAACTTGAAGAGAATAAGCTTATCAGATAATTATTAATTTGTTAAACTGTAAGATAATAAGCTTATCAGATACCTTAAGTGCAATTATTAATTTGTTAAACTTGAAGATAATAAGCTTATCAGATACCTTAAGTGCAATTATAAATTTGTTAAACTTGAAGATAATAAGCTTATCAGATAATTATAAATTTGTTAAACTTGAAGATAATAAGCTTATCAGATAATTATAAATTTGTTAAACTTGAAGATAATAAGCTTATCAGATAATTATTAATTTGTTAAACTTGAAGATAATAAGCTTATCAGATAATTATAAATTTGTTAAACTTGAAGATAATAAGCTTATCAGATAATTATTAATTTGTTAAACTTGAAGATAATAAGCTTATCAGATAATTATTAATTTGTTAAACTTGAAGATAATAAGCTTATCAGATAATTATAAATTTGTTAAACTTGAAGATAATAAGCTTATAAGATAATTATTAATTTGTTAAACTTGAAGATAATAAGCTTATCAGATAATTATTAATTTGTTAAACTTGAAGATAATAAGCTTATCAGATAATTATTGATTTGTTAAACTTGAAGATAATAAGCTTATCAGATAATTATAAATTTGTTAAACTTGAAGATAATAAGCTTATCAGATAATTATTAATTTGTTAAACTTGAAGATAATAAGCTTATCAGATAATTATTAATTTGTTAAACTTGAAGATAATAAGCTTGTCAGATAATTATAAATTTGTTAAACTTGAAGATAATAAGCTTATCAGATAATTATTAATTTGTTAAACTTGAAGATAATAAGCTTATCAGATAATTATTAATTTGTTAAACTTGAAGATAATAAGCTTATCAGATAATTATTAATTTGTTAAACTTGAAGATAATAAGCTTATCAGATACCTTAAGTGCAATTATTAATTTGTTAAACTTGAAGATAATAAGCTTATCAGATACCTTAAGTGCAATTATAAATTTGTTAAACTTGAAGATAATAAGCTTATCAGATAATTATAAATTTGTTAAACTTGAAGATAATAAGCTTATCAGATAATTATAAATTTGTTAAACTTGAAGATAATAAGCTTATCAGATAATTATTAATTTGTTAAACTGTAAGATAATAAGCTGATCAGATAATTATTAATTTGTTAAACTTGAAGATAATAAGCTTATCAGATAATTATTAATTTGTTAAACTTGAAGATAATAAGCTTATCAGATATTTATAAATTTGTTAAACTTGAAGATAATAAGCTTATCAGATAATTATAAATTTGTTAAACTTGAAGATAATAAGCTTATCAGATAATTATTAATTTGTTAAACTTGAAGATAATAAGCTTATCAGATAATTATTAATTTGTTAAACTTGAAGATAATAAGCTTATCAGATAATTATAAATTTGTTAAACTTGAAGATAATAAGTTTATCAGATAATTATAAATTTGTTAAACTTGAAGATAATAAGCTTATCAGATAATTATTAATTTGTTAAACTTGAAGATAATAAGCTTATCAGATAATTATTAATTTGTTAAACTTGAAGATAATAAGCTTATCAGATAATTATAAATTTGTTAAACTTGAAGATAATAAGCTTATCAGATAATTATAAATTTGTTAAACTTGAAGATAATAAGCTTATCAGATAATTATTAATTTGTTAAACTTGAAGATAATAAGCTTATCAGATAATTATTAATTTGTTAAACTTGAAGATAATAAGCTTATCAGATAATTATTAATTTGTTAAACTTGAAGATAATAAGCTTATCAGATACCTTAAGTGCAATTATAAATTTGTTAAACTTGAAGATAATAAGCTTATCAGATAATTATAAATTTGTTAAACTTGAAGATAATAAGCTTATCAGATAATTATAAATTTGTAAAACTTGAAGATAATAAGCTTATCAGATAATTATTAATTTGTTAAACTTGAAGATAATAAGCTTATCAGATAATTATTAATTTGTTAAACTTGAAGATAATAAGCTTATCAGATAATTATTAATTTGTTAAACTTGAAGATAATAAGCTTATCAGATAATTATAAATTTGTTAAACTTGAAGATAATAAGCTTATCAGATAATTATTAATTTGTTAAACTTGAAGATAATAAGCTTATCAGATAATTATTAATTTGTTAAACTTGAAGATAATAAGCTTATCAGATAATTATAAATTTGTTAAACTTGAAGATAATAAGCTTATCAGATAATTATAAATTTGTTAAACTTGAAGATAATAAGCTTATCAGATAATTATTAATTTGTTAAACTTGAAGATAATAAGCTTATCAGATAATTATTAATTTGTTAAACTTGAAGATAATAAGCTTATCAGATAATTATAAATTTGTTAAACTTGAAGATAATAAGCTTATCAGATAATTATAAATTTGTTAAACTTGAAGATAATAAGCTTATCAGATAATTATAAATTTGTTAAACTTGAAGATAATAAGCTTATCAGATAATTATAAATTTGTTAAACTTGAAGATAATAAGCTTATCAGATAATTATTAATTTGTTAAACTTGAAGATAATAAGCTTATCAGATAATTATTAATTTGTTAAACTTGAAGATAATAAGCTTATCAGATAATTATTAATTTGTTAAACTTGAAGATAATAAGCTTATCAGATAATTATTAATTTGTTAAACTTGAAGATAATAAGCTTATCAGATAATTATAAATTTGTTAAACTTGAAGATAATAAGCTTATCAGATAATTATTAATTTGTTAAACTTGAAGATAATAAGCTTATCAGATAATTATTAATTTGTTAAACTTGAAGATAATAAGCTTGTCAGATAATTATAAATTTGTTAAACTTGAAGATAATAAGCTTATCAGATAATTATTAATTTGTTAAACTTGAAGATAATAAGCTTATCAGATAATTATTAATTTGTTAAACTTGAAGATAATAAGCTTATCAGATAATTATTAATTTGTTAAACTTGAAGATAATAAGCTTATCAGATACCTTAAGTGCAATTATTAATTTGTTAAACTTGAAGATAATAAGCTTATCAGATACCTTAAGTGCAATTATAAATTTGTTAAACTTGAAGATAATAAGCTTATCAGATAATTATAAATTTGTTAAACTTGAAGATAATAAGCTTATCAGATAATTATAAATTTGTTAAACTTGAAGATAATAAGCTTATCAGATAATTATTAATTTGTTAAACTGTAAGATAATAAGCTGATCAGATAATTATTAATTTGTTAAACTTGAAGATAATAAGCTTATCAGATAATTATTAATTTGTTAAACTTGAAGATAATAAGCTTATCAGATATTTATAAATTTGTTAAACTTGAAGATAATAAGCTTATCAGATAATTATAAATTTGTTAAACTTGAAGATAATAAGCTTATCAGATAATTATTAATTTGTTAAACTTGAAGATAATAAGCTTATCAGATAATTATTAATTTGTTAAACTTGAAGATAATAAGCTTATCAGATAATTATAAATTTGTTAAACTTGA
Organism: Euprymna scolopes; assembly: GCF_053919585.1. Lineage (NCBI taxonomy): Eukaryota > Metazoa > Mollusca > Cephalopoda > Sepiida > Sepiolidae > Euprymna > Euprymna scolopes. The sequence continues at coordinate 163,076,119 of NC_136527.1, read as the reverse complement.
AGATAATAAGCTTATCAGATAATTATAAATTTGTTAAACTTGAAGATAATAAGCTTATCAGATAATTATTAATTTGTTAAACTTGAAGATAATAAGCTTATCAGATAATTATTAATTTGTTAAACTTGAAGATAATAAGCTTATCAGATAATTATAAATTTGTTAAACTTGAAGATAATAAGCTTATCAGATAATTATAAATTTGTTAAACTTGAAGATAATAAGCTTATCAGATAATTATTAATTTGTTAAACTTGAAGATAATAAGCTTATCAGATAATTATTAATTTGTTAAACTTGAAGATAATAAGCTTATCAGATAATTATTAATTTGTTAAACTTGAAGATAATAAGCTTATCAGATACCTTAAGTGCAATTATAAATTTGTTAAACTTGAAGATAATAAGCTTATCAGATAATTATAAATTTGTTAAACTTGAAGATAATAAGCTTATCAGATAATTATAAATTTGTAAAACTTGAAGATAATAAGCTTATCAGATAATTATTAATTTGTTAAACTTGAAGATAATAAGCTTATCAGATAATTATTAATTTGTTAAACTTGAAGATAATAAGCTTATCAGATAATTATTAATTTGTTAAACTTGAAGATAATAAGCTTATCAGATAATTATAAATTTGTTAAACTTGAAGATAATAAGCTTATCAGATAATTATTAATTTGTTAAACTTGAAGATAATAAGCTTATCAGATAATTATTAATTTGTTAAACTTGAAGATAATAAGCTTATCAGATAATTATAAATTTGTTAAACTTGAAGATAATAAGCTTATCAGATAATTATAAATTTGTTAAACTTGAAGATAATAAGCTTATCAGATAATTATTAATTTGTTAAACTTGAAGATAATAAGCTTATCAGATAATTATTAATTTGTTAAACTTGAAGATAATAAGCTTATCAGATAATTATAAATTTGTTAAACTTGAAGATAATAAGCTTATCAGATAATTATAAATTTGTTAAACTTGAAGATAATAAGCTTATCAGATAATTATAAATTTGTTAAACTTGAAGATAATAAGCTTATCAGATAATTATAAATTTGTTAAACTTGAAGATAATAAGCTTATCAGATAATTATTAATTTGTTAAACTTGAAGATAATAAGCTTATCAGATAATTATTAATTTGTTAAACTTGAAGATAATAAGCTTATCAGATAATTATTAATTTGTTAAACTTGAAGATAATAAGCTTATCAGATAATTATTAATTTGTTAAACTTGAAGATAATAAGCTTATCAGATACCTTAAGTGCAATTATTAATTTGTTAAACTTGAAGATAATAAGCTTATCAGATACCTTAAGTGCAATTATAAATTTGTTAAACTTGAAGATAATAAGCTTATCAGATAATTATAAATTTGTTAAACTTGAAGATAATAAGCTTATCAGATAATTATAAATTTGTTAAACTTGAAGATAATAAGCTTATCAGATAATTATTAATTTGTTAAACTTGAAGATAATAAGCTTATCAGATAATTATTAATTTGTTAAACTTGAAGATAATAAGCTTATCAGATAATTATTAATTTGTTAAACTTGAAGATAATAAGCTTATCAGATACCTTAAGTGCAATTATTAATTTGTTAAACTTGAAGATAATAAGCTTATCAGATACCTTAAGTGCAATTATAAATTTGTTAAACTTGAAGATAATAAGCTTATCAGATACCTTAAGTGCAATTATTAATTTGTTAAACTTGAAGATAATAAGCTTATCAGATACCTTAAGTGCAATTATTAATTTGTTAAACTTGAAGATAATAAGCTTATCAGATACCTTAAGTGCAATTATTAATTTGTTAAACTTGAAGATAATTAACTTATCAGATACAAAATTTTTCGTAATGCTATTGTTTCTGTTGTTGTAGAAAATTTGTCTTACTGATATAGGTTCGGGTGCTGTAAAAAATACTATTTTCTTAAAAACACATATTTTTCTTTCTATAAAATTTTTCTTACTTTTATATTTTCGGGTGCTGTAAAAATATTGTCTTCTTAAAATCACATATTTTTCTTTCTACAAAATTGTTCTTAGTTTTATATTTTCTGGTGCTGTAAAAAATATTGTCCTCTTAAAATCACATATTTTTCATTCGACAAAACTTTTCTAAGTTTTATATTTTCAGGGGCTGTAAAAAATATTGTCTTCTTAAAATCACATATTTTTCATTCGACAAAACTTTTCTTAGTTTTATATTTTAAGGTTCTGTAAAAATATATTGTTTTCTTAAAATCACATATTTTTCTGCAATTTGATTTCTTATTACCTTTTGTTCTATTCAACAAAAATATTTTACCTTTAAGATGTTTTATGTTTTCACCAATGTTTCACAAAATTCATCAAATATTATTGTCCAGTATAATAAATCTTGTTGTAGATGTCGCTGTATTATCCAAATGAAGTATTAATTGTTTAAAAGATTATGTTTACAGAAAATGATACTCCATTAAAATTGAATAATAGCGTCCAATCAGGAACATCTGTAAAAATAAAATTCAATATTTTAGTATCTGCAATCACATATTTGTATTGTTTGTTTATTGGGGCATAATCTAAAAAAGTTACATGTTCTTTTATTGTTGTTGATATTATTGGATTGAACACAATATCTAGATTAATTTATTCTAAAAAAGTTATCTGTTTATTGTCTTCAATATTATTGGATTGAACACAATGCGTTTATTCAATCTTAAAAAAAATTATTAGCTTATTGTTGTAAATATAATTGTTTTTGTGTTCAATATTAATAGATTAAATACATTTTATCTAAGTTATATGTTTGTTTACTGTTGTCAATATAATTGGATTGAACACAATATCTAGAATTATTTAATCTAAAAAATTATCGGTTTATTTATTGTTGTCAATATTATTGGACTGGACACAATATCTAGATTAATTTCATCTAAAAAAGGTTATATGTTCCATTTTCTTTTCAATATTATTGGACTGAACACAATATTTAGAAAAATTTAATCTAAAAAAGTTGCATGTTTGTTTATTGTTGTTAATATTATTAGATTGAACACAATATTTAGATAAATTTAATCTAAAAAAGTTATCTGTTTATTGTATTCAATACTATTGGATTGAACACGATATATTTATTCAATCTTTAAAAATTATTAGCTTATTGTTGTCAATATAATTGTTTTTGTATTCAATATTAATGGTTGAACACAATACCTAAATTAATTTTATCTAATTTATATATTCGTTTATTGTTGTCAATATTATTGGCTTGAACACAATATCTAGAATTATTTAATCTAAAAAATTATCGGTTTATTTATTGTTGTCAATATTATTGGACTGAACACAATATGTTAATTTAATCTAAATAATTATCTGTTTATTGTGTCAATATTATTGGATTGAAATTATAGACAGGCATAAAGATGGAAAGGGGTACAGGAAAATAGCTTCAGAACTAAATTTGCTGGTGAGTACAGTTGGGGCTATCGTGTCAAAGTTGAAAGCAATGGATGGTAATAATAAAATTCTATGTAGTGTGCATTGGATAAAACAAACTCACATAATAATTCACCTAAGACAAAGTTACCTAATAATGTTGAGATGCCACTGTTTTGCGTGTGCTTTTTAAAACTTTAAAAGTATGAAATTATTCGATTCGAAGTAGAACACAAGTTGTTCAGGGTAGATACCAGTTTTTTGTAAAGAGCTGCTGCCAGATGTTGCACCGATATTGCAGGACAGTTTCAGCCACACACTCAATATTCATTAAACATTGAGGACAAATATTGTCATTTATTTTCCGCTTTGTTATTTTACAGAATATTTTAGTAAACAGTTAATTTTCCATATCCTTTTTAATTATTTAATTGATTATTTCAATTTTGTTAGCACATTAGCAATTAAAAAATAATAAAACGAAATTTAAATTTCCATATCATTTTTAATTATTTAATTGATTATTTCAATTTTGTTAGCACATGAGCAATTAAAGAAATAATAAAATAAAATTTAAATTTCCATATCATTTTTAATTATTTAATTGATTATTTCAATTTTGTTAGCAAATGTGCAATTAAAAAAAAATAAAACGAAATTTAATTGTCCGTATTATTTTTAATTATTTTATTAATTATTTCAATTTTGTTAGCAAATGTGCAATTAAAAAATTAATAAAACGAAATTTAAATTTCCATATCTTTTTTAATTATTTAATTGATTATTTCAATTTTATTAGCACATGAGCAATTAAAAATTTAATAAAACGAAATTTAAATTTCCATATCATTTTTAATTATTTAATTGATTATTTCAATTTTATTAGCACATGAGCAATTAAAAAAATAATAAAACGAAATTTAAATTTCCAAATCATTTTCAATAAATATGTGTTGATTTTATGTAACCTTTACGAACCAAATTGATCCCCATTGTAAAATCTAAAATATTTTATGTAATATCTTTTCTACATCAAGCTACTGCTAATTGGTGATGGTCAATATATGTGTTGATTTTATGTAAACTTTACAAAAGAAATTGATCCCCATTGTAAAATCTAAAATATTTTATGTAATATTTTTTCTATATTAAGTTACTGCTAATTGGTGATGGTCAATAAATATGTGTTGATTTTATGTAAACTTTACAAAAGAAATTGATCCCCATTGTAAAATCTAAAATATTTTCTGTAATATTTTTTCTACATTAAGTAACTGCTAATTGGTGATGGTCAATAAATATGTGTTGCTTTTATTTCAACTTTACAAAAGAAATTGACCCCATTGTAAAATCTTAATATTCTATGTAATATTTTTTTTTACATTAAGTTACTGCTAATTGGTGATGGTCAATAAATATGTATTGATTTTATGTAAACTTTACAAAAGAAATTGATCCCCATTGTAAAATCTAAAATATTTTATGTAATATTTTTTCTACAATAAGTTACTGCTAAACGGTGATGGTTAATAAATATGTGTTGACTTTATGTAAACTTTACAAAAGAAATTGTCAAATCTAAAATATATTATGCAAAACTTTTTAAAAGAAAGAGACTCATATTATTAAAATTAAATATTTATCCAAAATTTAATGTTTAACAATATGAATAAAATTAAAACAGAATTCTCTAACGATGTAATAGGGAAGTGTAGAATGATTTTTTAAATCTTAAAACAATGAAATATAAAATAAAATGTTTTTGTGATCAGTTGGTATTAATTCGATCAATTTTGAATTAAATTATAATTTTCTCAAAATCACACAACTTTTAAAAAAAAAATAATCCCATTTTTAACAAAAATTTAATATCACATTAAATGATATAATTTTGTGATATTTTTTTTAATCATGCTTGTTTTTTTTTAATTTGCGTCTATAATAAAGCATGGCAGAAATAAACTTATTTTAAGGTTTAAAATGTAAAATCCTTTTTTTTACAAGGTAGTGACCACATATCAAGGCCCGGAAGCCAATCGGGGATAAGGGTTATTGTGTGTACAGTACGTTAATGTTTGAGATTTGATAAAGTGTCTTCCTTAAGGGGGCGGTTCATCAGGAATTTGTTTACACTGGAATTGAAGACATCCAGGTTGTAGTCAGGTGGGAAACAGGCAACCTGAACCGAGTTCCAAAGGCATGCATTTCTAAGAAAGAAGCTGGAATCTACGTTTTGATTTTGGCACATATAATGAGTGGGGAAAAGTTTTGATAGTGATTTCAGCTAAGCGGGTGTTTATCGTGAAAGATTCGCGATGGGGGATCAGAGATTGGAGTTCAGACGAGCCCCTTGGAAAGGTAGTAACGATGAAACAAAGACAGGCTCGCAACGTCTCTCCTGTGAGAGAGGTTGCAGGGAAGAGAAAAGGGCATCACCCACTAGGCCACGAAGCCTATTTGTACTCTGTCAAGGCAGGATAGGCTGTTTTTAGCAGCTCCTGCCCAAATGTGGCAGCAGTACTCCATCCTTGGACGTATTTGGCTTTTATACAGATAGAGAATTGCATCAGGGGAGAGATATCTTCTGGAGCGGTAGAAGGATCCTAGCATATTTCCAGCGACCTTGGCAACTGACTTGATGTATGTGTTCCATTTCCGGTCAGGAGTAAAAGTCAAGCCCAGAAGCTTATCAAAACATGGAGCTTCCCCTAGACGAGATCAGAGCGTTGATGATGTAAAGATAGGAGCTTGGTTTTAGATGCATTAAAAGTAACCAGCCACCTCCTCCCCTGAAATACATATTATTTTTTTCATTCCGTTAGCGGATATTTTTAAGGCTGTTGCAACGTAATAGTCAAAATAAAGTAATTTTTTAACAAAAATTTTAAGGGGATAAACTAGACTGTGTTAGATTGAAAAGACTTACGAATATTTTTTCTACACGAAATAATTGCTAATTGGTGATGACCAATAAAAAAATTTAAAAATGAAATACAAAAAATTATTTTTGTGACCGGTTGTTAATAATTCAATCAATTTCGAATTAAATTATTATTTCCTCAGAAATCACACAAGCTTTAAAAAATATGTTTAACATAGGCACCGCCAAAAATGGCCGAAAAATGAAGTTGTTGTTTTTTGAAACGAAATTACATTTATTAAAAACCATGATTTCTGAGTAACTTTTTTTTTCCAGAAAGATAAAATCCTGAATTTTATCATATAGAAAGCTGAATAATGTAAAACTTTTTCTACTATTTTTAATTAAATTTTAAATGTTAAATTTTCCCCAAAAGTTAACAATTGACATTTTTTATCTTGCACAAAAGGCGTATATAAATGTTTTTAAAAAAAAAGGTTTTTGAAAGAATTAAGTTGTTTATTTCTAGTCTAACTAAAATTTAGGGTTATTTACTATGAATATATGCAAAAATATTATAATATAAGTACCTGGATTTCAAATAATTCCACTTATTCATATACGCAACCAGTTACTTCGCGTCCATATAGAGTCCAGATCGAGAATATTTACGTTTGTGTTTAATAAAAAGCAAACTATGGAAGACCAAACAAGCCAAAAAACCCTTATTTTTCAGTGACGAAAATTTCAATGTATTATTAACGCTGAGGCTGGCCAGTACCAGATGGGTGACCATTTGTATGAGTTTGGTTTTTAATGTGTATGTGTGAGGGTTAGGCTCCCAAAAATGGGGGGGGGTAAAGCAGAATAAAAATTAAAATTGATCCAGTCTAGAAAGATTTCTCCTTCATTGAACGAGGAAGAACTGTAGGGTTTTTTGACTACATAAGCAACCCCGAGGCTGGCCAGTACCAGATGTGTGACCATTTTGATGAGTTTGGTTTTTAATGTGTATGTGTGTGGGGGGTCAGGCTCCCCCAAATGGGGAGTGGAATTCAAAGCAGAATAAAAATTAAACTAAACTACATAAGCAACCCTCAGGCTAGCCAGTACCAGATGGGTGACCATTTTGATGAGTTTGCTTTTTAATGTGTACGCGTGTGGGGGACTCAGGCTCCCCAATATGGGGGATGGGTGATTTAAAACAGAATAAAAACTAAACTACATAAGCAACCCTGAGGCTGGCCAGTACCAGATGGGTGACCATTTTGATGAGTTTGGTTTTTAATGTGTATGTAGGCTCCCAAAATTGGGGCGGGGTAAAGCAGAATAAAAATTAAAATTGAAATGATATGCAATGAAAAGAGAAATGTCTCGTTTCTATGTGAGTGTTGACCAACATAAATTGTACTGATTCACGCTTGCACCGGTTTTGGCAGTTATGAAGATCCAACAAAATTATTTCAGCGCGTATGGTCCACCGTAGTCGAAAGGCGGCAAACGTTATCAAAAGGGATCGAAAAACTGATGATATTTTTTTATTAACACAAAGGGCACAATATTTATCGATTTTTTTTGTATCGATTCTTCAAAGAATTCCCTGTTTAATAATGGCCATACATTATTCGGCTCGCTAAAAAAAAATTATTAATTTATTTATCAAAGATTTTAAAATTGCTTTTTTCGTATAAATATTAAAAAAAAAATTTTTATTTTTTTTTGCTTAGCTTAAATTAATTATTTTACTTAACATATTCACCGAATTTTACACTCCAAAAGTCAAAAGCGGAATAATTAAACACAATCAAAGTTCTGATATTCAGACGTCAAAATAAGGTATGTAAACAAGTGTTTTTTTTTTTTTTTTAATCTATAATCCTGTCCCTTACAACAACGGAATATGTTTTGTTTAGTTTCAGATGATTATTTTAAGCATATTTGTTCACACTTCAAAACAAGGGGGGGGTTTAAGCAAAAAACAATATATATAAATATCGTTTATGAAAAATAAGTACACTGTTATAAAGTTCATTCTTCTCTTAATAATCGCTGACAATTTCGTATTGATTGGATAATTACCTGATTTACTTACCTGCCCCCCCCCCCCAGTTTTAGCGGTGCCTAGTTTAACAATAATCTAAATATCACGTCTATTATAAAGCATGGCAAACTCATTATATTTTATTGGATTGAAAAACAATAAATAAACTTATTTCAATTGTAAAGATTATATCAAAAGTTATAGATTAAATTTTTTAGCGTAAAAAAAGAAAAAGATACAAACTTACGTATATTTCAAAGATTTCAATACGAAAAACATCGGGATTAATTCGTATTTCTTTTGTGTTTAAAACAGAAAATTTGTTTTGTTTGTTATGATTTCTTTAGTAAATTGATATAACTTTTGTTTTGTGTGGTCAATTCATTAAGAAATAACATATATGAAAATATAAAATAATCAAAATTAAAAGATGAAAACACGATTTAAAAATTAAATTATTTAAATAAAAAATCAACTGCTAAAGAACAATCAATTCAAGATCATCGTAATCCGGTGAAATTATTATTTCGTTCCTTGTGTAAAAATGTTCGTTCATTAGTTGGATTCTTTAAAAAATTAAAGTTCTCTTCTTATTTTTATGTCTAATTTATTAAAATAAATAAGATACATGAAGATATTAAACTAAGGTTTATTTTTTACGACTGAACATTCTATTATTATTTGGATTAGTTGAACTACTGTTTACATCCAAGATGAGAACAGTAATCCGAATAATCCAAATAATCCTCACATAAAAATATTTTACATAAACAAATCAAATAAAAGAAGAATTAAACGACTCAAAAAAAAAAAAAAAAGGAAAAAATTACACAAAATGTAAAGTCAAACGAAAAAAATAAATTTGGATTTAAAAAGAAAAGCAAATTATAACTACATGATTACATTATGAAACTTTAAACTTATTTTAAACTTCCCTTATTATTTCAAACTTAATTTGCTAATTAGTTTGCCTGTAAGACATACAATCAGCAAAGAAACTGCAGTTACACTCATGCCAGCCATGTTTTCATATTAAAAGTTAAATAGCTAAAATTCTACGCAGAATCCCAAACTAAAAAAAAAGACAGTAATAATGAAAGTGTAGTACCTGTTTCTGGTTTACGTATGAAAAAATAGAAGTGTTTTAGTATTTTGACTTTTTTTTCACATTATTATTATTACGGCAATTTAAAGGCATAATTTTGTTGTTGACATTAATTATAATTCAGCTGACTTTCATGAGTTGCATTATATCGTAATGTTTCCATCAAAGGGACATTATTTCCAAAATAGTTACCTACCCTTTAAACGATATATAAAAAGGCAAAAAAAAGTGATTTAATTAATTATCGATTTGTGTTCTATTCTATTTTCTCGCATACTCACACTCACGAGCGTATTTTACATTTCATCTGGTGATGAGGATGAAAAGATAGAAGGATTTAAAATCAACTGTTTCATGAACATATACAGTTTTTAACAGCAAGAATCGGCACTTATACATGACAGTATTTTTTAGATATAACACT
>NC_136527.1:162861235-163061235 GCF_053919585.1 Euprymna scolopes | reverse complement strand
TCGTATAACATGACTTAATTAGTTGGATTTTACAGGCCCTATTTAAATTCATATAAAGCTTTGAGCATTAATACATTTTAATAATTTATACTATTAGAGGTGAAAAGAATTAGAATTAAAATTCATAAAGAAACTAAAAAATATGTGAATAATAAAAATACGCTAAAAAAGTTGGAAGAAACAATTAGTTGAATGTTTACTATAAAAAATTATTTTTATCAAAATTAAAATAACTACTAAGAATATCAATTCTCTAATGTTAATTCACACCTTTCGATGGCTTTTTTCATATACAAACATATATATTATAAGACTGTTGATTTCTAAAAATAAAAGTAAATAAATAAGGAACTAATTCTGTTGCAGTAAATTATCATGCGTATTAACAAATATATATTAATAAATATGTAATGTAAGGAAAATATCCAGTTTAATATCAAACACATTATAAATAAGCGGCTATATTTTTCCACACACATGACTTAAAACGAAAGCTATTTCAAAAGACCATATTATTATCCATTGCTAAGTAACTAGATTATATATTGATTTGTATTATTAACTTTAATTTACTGAGTATTTAAATTCACTTTTCCTGTAATATAAACTTATTATATTTCTATTGGATGCAATATATATTTATTATTGTCAGTAGCAACTATGGTAGTTGTATGTTTATTGTTTCTACAAATTATTACTATATTATTCGGTGTATCAAATAATGTGCTGAATGCAAGTAACAATTTGTTTAATTTCCAAAATAAAAAATATTTTAATCAAAATTAAAATAGGTATGAAGAATATCAATTCTGTAATATTGGTCAGGTAACAATTAACAGCTTTCGAGAGCTTTTTGGTATACAAATATGTATTATTAGACGTTAATTTAAAAAATGAAATTGCGATAATCGATTATTAAAACTGTTTATATCATTTGGGAATGATAATAATGCATTAAAAAACTGTTGATTTCTAAAAATAAAAGTACAAAAAGTAAGAACCTAATTCTGTTGCATAAAAAAATTAAATTATTATGAATATTAACAAATATGTAATGTTAGGAACCTAATTCTGTTGCATAAAAATCGCTATTAATATCAAACACATTATAAATAAGTGGTTATATTTCAACGCATATGACTTAAAACGAAAGCTATTTTAAAAGACCATGTTAGTATCCATTGCTAAGTAAGTAGATTATATATTGATTTGTATTATTAACTTTAATTTACTGAGTATTTAAATTCACTTTCCTGTATTATAAACTTATTATATTCCTATTGTTAGCGATATATTTTTATTATTATCAGTAGCAACTATTATTATATTATTGTATGTTTATTGTTCCTACAAATTATTACTATATTATTGTTTATTTTACTTTATTAATTGCATAATTCCTTTATCTATTACAAAATACTATGAATAATATTAAACATTTAAACAATATGAATGTGAATTACGTGTTTATTTCTGTGATTTTTAAATGTTTTATAAAGTTATGTTTCTTGTTTTGTTGGCATGATTAAAATAAACAATGATATTAAAATATTAAATTTCATTTATTTTTTATTTGCAGATGTTCCTGCTTGAATGTTTTTAATGAATATTAAGGCACCATCCTTCTCCTTAAACATTATTCTATACACAATTATTTCCTTACGTGGCAGACAACAAAAACGGCAGCACACAACATTATTAGACATATATGTGTGAAGAGTTATCTGGATTGTTTAGCAAATAGTGATAAGAACATCACACATATTTAAATTTGTGAAATTTTTGTTTAATGTTTTTATAAACTATGAGATATCGAATTTAACATTTCAGAAAATTCGGCTAATTTACAAAAGAAAATATTTTAACCTTTATACTACGAAATATGACTTATAAAATAAACTAAGTGATACAAATTGAAATTTCTTTAGCATAAAATCTTACTTGAATCAACAACACCAGATTAAAATTGAAAAAGTCAGGATAGCAAGACATATTTATAACTTGGGAGTGATAATCTTGCTCCAGTTGCAATTTAATTTAAATATGAACATACACATTAGGGAAAAGCCACATTCTTGCGAAGTGTGTGGATATTCTTGTTCTCAAAAATCCAAATTAGTGATGCATATTAGAACTCACACTGGGGAAAAGCCACATTCTTGTGAAGTATGTGGATATTCTTTTACTGAAAAGTCAAATTTAGTGAGACATATAAGAACTCACACTGGCGAAAAGCCACATTCTTGCGAAGTTTGTGGATATTCTTGTTCTCAAAAATCCAAATTAGTGATGCATATGAGAACTCACACTGGGGAAAAGCCACATTCTTGTGAAGTTTGTGGGTATTATTTTTCTAAAAGATCAAATTTAGTGAGACATATGAGAACTCACACTGGCGAAAAGCCACATTCTTGTGAAGTTTGTGGATATTCTTTTACTGATAAATCAAGCTTAGTGAAACATATGAGAACTCACACTGGGGAAAAGCCACATTCTTGTGACGTGTGTGGATATTCTTTTTCTGTAAAATCAACATTAGTGACACATATGAGAACTCACACTGGGGAAAAGCCACATTCTTGTGAAGTGTGTGGATATTCTTTTACTGTAAAATCAAAGTTAGTGAGACATATGAGAACTCACACTGGCGAAAAGCCACATTCTTGTGAAATGTGTAGATATTCTTGTTCTGAAAAATCAACATTAGTGACACATATGAGAACCCACACTGGAGAAAAGCCATATTCTTGTGAAGTGTGCGGATTTTTTTTTGCTCATAAATATAATTTAATGAAGCATATGAGAACTCATGCTAGGGAAACTTCGAATGAGAGAGCAGAACTTCGAATGAGAGAGCAGAACTTCGAATGAGATCCTAAAAGAGAAAATCAAGAACTCTGACCTCCCTGAAGAAAAAAAAGCAGACAACAGTTGCTAAGCTGCGATCCCTTTTATCACAAATCAAGAGACACATAACAGAAGACGAAAATAGCATCAAGTATAAAGCCCTAAAAGATGCTGAAAATGATTACCTCCCTATTCAGGAAGGGGAGACTGAGAAAAGACTAAAGTCCAGATGGAGTAAGGACGAAAAGTGGACTTTAATTTGGGCTATGGAATATGTGAAAAGAAAATATGCAAAACAAAAGTAAAGGACAGAATTCTGGAGGGAAATTTTCTTCTATGTCTGTCCATGGAAGAATAATAATCCACATTGTAATTTAACCTCTCAAAAGAACGAGTGTTCCATGAGGAAGAACATAAACAGAAGAGAGAGGAAGTAACAGTTCTACTGAACACAGTGCAACATTTATCGGAAACTACTCAACAGATAACCCTTACAATGTAAAATCCAGCAGAAGTGCATAACTCCATATCAGGAACCCAAATATCCTCTCCACAACATCACTTTCACTATAAAGCAGATTACACATCTCCATCCCCATCAATATGTGAAATAACTCCCTCATCAAGAAAAACTCTATCTTGTGTTTTGCTTCCAGAACCAGATGATGATCAATTGGAAATAGAAGAAGAACTGTGTAACACAATAGAAAAAGATACCAACTTGAGCATGGAAGATAGGCCTAGGTTACCTAAAATACAAGCCTCAATATTCTTTAAGTCATTGATCATCAAAGTCAATATTGCTCTTATAAGGCTTGTTCTAGAAGAAATAGAACTTAGGCAGCTAAATAACGTCACATATGCAGCTGGAATGTACATTGCAACAATATACTTCCTCTGAATAAACACCAAAATAGAAACAAAAACCCTAATGTAACCAAAGCAACTGTTATGTAATGGATGACCGGGACCATCCGATACATAACTGTGAAAATAAACTTCTTTAAAAGAAAAAGACGAAAATATTTGAAAGGTGGGCATCGAATAATCGATTGTCTACCAGTCGAAGCGAAAAAATAATTATGTTGTAAACAGTAATCGGACGACGATTTTTTTTACAAAAAATGAAAGTTTGTGGGGGAGATGGAGGTTTGGAATGTCATATGAAGCTAGCAGGAGGTTGTGGACTCACGTGTGTAAACAAAGTCAATAGTCGGTCAGCTGAAGAGAAGTGGGTTACGATGTCTCTGGGTCAGATGCAGAAATGCATGTGTACAACGAAAACTGAGAAACGTGACCAGGAAATGCATGATCCATTATCGATAACAGAGTGATCGACCAGTGGCGTGGAAAATCACCGAGCAAAAACACATGCTAATATAAAGAGGTGATTTTTGGAGTCCAGCAGAAGAATAAAAAAAGGAGGGAGAGAGAGACGCCGATACATGAGATGTGCGTTGTTGAGAGCATAACGATTCCCCCCTCTCCATCACTGAAACAGAACAGTAAGCCGCACCATTAAATTGTGAACTGTTAAAAATCTCTATGTACAGAACGAGAAAAATAATTCTAACACAAAATATATTTTTATATAAAAAGCCAGCGTGTCTTACGTCTTGATTGGTATGCTAAGTTACGTCTGATCTTTGTGCGCATGTTAATTTTCTTTCAGCCGTTAACATTGTTATGGCAAGCGATTGACAGCTGACGGCAAGTAAGTGCACGGTCATGGTGGAAATAACATAACATAAATATAACAATCAGAAAACTAAACAAAATTGACGATCAATAAAAGATGGGTGCTTAGTTTTGTTGCAGCGGGGAACTTACTAACTATGACTGTTCCCAACCTGGGGTCCTCGCGCTATAAAACAAAACCTATTTGGTGCCCGTGAGCCAGTTTGCATCAGCGATGCAAAACTGAACCTTGGGTATATATAATAAAAACTATTTGGTGCTGTTCGACCAGTTCACTCCTCAAGAGTGATAGGTAAGACCTTTAAAAAAAAACTCTTACACGAAAAACTATTACACAAAAAACTCTTACACGAAATAACTCTTACACGAAAACAACGGTTACCACACAAAAAATAACTAATTCTACCAAAACGAAGAGAAAAACGCACGCAAGGAAAAGGCAAGGTCAGTGATTTTTTTCAATATTTTTCGTAACCTCGGCTCTAAAAGTTGTGTTGAAAAAAAATTGTTTTTCTTTAGTTCTTTCTCATAATTTTAGGGTATCGAGTAGATAATTTTCGAAGATGGAACAGCAGTTCTTTACAGATTTCGCTCAGATCCTAGGGGCTGAACTACGTAGGGAAGGCCATTTCGAACTCTCTGAGGGGAGAGGCGTTATTAGCGAAAATAAAAACTTTAGACTCTCGACAAGCGCACGAATATAGTAGGTGGCTTAGCAATATAGATAAGTATACAGGAATAATTAGACAAACGGAGGAAGAGAAATGTCAGTTAGCATTATTAACTACGGCTGGCCCAGTGGGACAGTTTGTTTCAAGTCTGCTAACCAACAATGCGAGTTTGGCATGGGTAGACTTGAAACGAGCTTTAGATAATTATTTTGGAGTCCAGGCAAATCCTACCAAATTTATGAGGGAGTTGGCAAATATTAGTCTAAAACCGTGGAGTTTCCCGATAGTACTAGTAAAACAGAAAGACGGAACGAAGAGGTTCTGTGAAGATTTTAGGGCCCTGAACAAGATAACAAAGAAGTATGCCCGAGCGCTACCAGTAATTGATGATATACTAGCTTCGTTTGGGTCAGCAAAATACTTCTCAAAGTTTGATTTGAAATCAGGGTATTGGCAGGTAAAGTTGAACGAAAAGGATAAAGAGAAAACCGCGTTCACCTGTCATTGAGGACTGTTCCAATTTAATGTAATGCCATTCTGACTTGTTAACGCTCCAGGAGTGTTCCAGGAGCTAATTTCCGTAGTATTACAGGGACAGGAAGAATTCGCCGTGCCTTATTTGGATGATATTTTAATATTCTCCAAAACAAAGAAGGAACATGTTATGCATATAGAAAAGGTGCTAGGTAGTTTACGTAAGTTTACGTAAGCATAACCTCGCGTCGAAGTGTGAGATTTTCGCCAAGGAAGTGCAATATCTGGGATTCAGAGTGAGTGAGAAAGGTATCCAGCCAGATGGGGACAAAGTTAAAGCGATTCAAGCAATTTCGACCCCGACCACTGTGAAGCAGGTTCGATCCTTTATAGGCATTACATCCTATTACAGGCGGTTTATCAAGGATTTTTCCATAATTGCCGAACCGTTAATTCGGTTAACTAGGAAGCATGCACGTTTCTGTCAGTCTGCTTTTAATCGATTGAAATTGAAGCTTGCAGAGATGGTGACGCTGGCATACCCGGACACTAGCAAAGGATACAGACTATACACAGATGCCTCCGATTATGCGATCGGAGCATCCTTGTCTCAAATGGTCTACGAACTAGAGGAGGGTCGGGAGATAGAGAAACCCATTTATTTTCTATCTGATAAGTTGTCAGATACCCAGACTAGATGGTCAACAATAGAGAAGGAAGCATATGCGATTCACTATGCCTTAAATAAGTTGAATCACTACTTGCACAGTGCTACGTTCATCATCTACACGGATCACAGACCATTGGAGTACTTGCTGAAATCTCTGATACAGAATAGAAAAATACTGACGTAGGCTTTAAGTATGGCTGCCTACGATTGCACCATACAGTACCTGAAAGAAAAGGATAACGTCTGTGCGGATCTCTAATCCCTAGCGGTAAATGCGAGTCGGGATGAAGACGATCCTCCAGTAGAGATAGACGATAGGAATTATACGGTGAGTGTGATAAACTCGAATCGTTTTGAACGAAGAGAGTTTGTATCGCATAGGGATGACGAAGACTCACCAGTAGAAAGCGAGCGTCCTACACTATCAGGTTTGGATATGTGTAAAGAACAAGATGCCGATAGTCAGATCGTCGAATTAAACAAACGGATGAGGAGCGGTAAAACGTCCAAGATGGAAAAAAAATGTACATCATAATGGACGATATCGTATATTATTTATCACAACCCGACGATGATCCAGTAGTTAGATTATATATCCCGTCACATTTGAGGATGAAGGTACTGAATCAATACCATGATGAGAATGGTCATATGGGCGTGTAGAAAACGTTCCATGCCATTAAACAGAAGTATTTCTGGTCTGGTTTGTTCAAGAAGGTGAACGAACACATAGGGAAATGCGTCCCATGCCAGACCAGAAATGTGAGGAGGCAACAACCTCAAATGCAGGAGACCGACATGCCTTCTTTTCCTTTTGCTAAGATTGCATTGGATATTTCCAGACCCTATCCGAGGACTTTGTCAGGCAATCAATACATAGTCACGTTCATCGACATGTATAGTGGTTGGCCTGAGGCTTTTGCTGTGCCTAATAAAAAGGCAGAGACAGTGGCGCATCTCTTAATTGAGAAGATATTTCCCAGATTTGGTGCACCATTGCAGTTACTTACGAATAACGGACCGGAGAATGTTAATGGAATCATGAAAAGGGCTTTAGAAGCGCTTAATGTTGATCAGGTGACCACCTCATTTTACCACCCGCAAAGTAACGGGAAAATAGAAAGATTCCATAGGACGATGCATGACGTACTAGCAAAGAAAATATTGGACAATGATCGTTCGTGGGACATGTACTTGAACCAGATGCTGGCTGCTGTAAGGTTTCATGTCAGCGAAACAACAAAGTTCTCCCCCTATTACTTGCTTTATAATAGAGACGTTGTCTTGCCGTTAGACAACATACTGAGGCCTCATAGAATTTACTACGGGGAAGAGGATCACGAGATCGCTCTGCAGGACATGCATCGGGCCTTTACATTAGTCAGAAACAATAAAAAGAGAGCTAGGAAGAAAATGGTAGATAGGGCCAACGAGAAAACGAAAGCAGTCGATTTTCAAGTTGGCGATTTAGTTTATTATAGAAATCATAGGAAAAAGGGAAAGCTAGACGTAAGATGGTCTCCATTTTATGTAGTAATAGAGAAGACGGGGCCAGTCTCGTATAGGATTAGAAGTCAACTGACAGGGGCAGTAACAAAAGCCCATGGGAAACACCTTCGAAAAACAGAACTGGAGGAATGGAATATCCCCAACGAGCAAGAGGGCTGTAGAAAAACTACCCTGTCAGCACCGGTAGAGGAAAGTAGTTCCGATAGTGAATCCTCTAGTGGGGAGGAAGAAAATTATCCCCAATAGAGCTGTCGCCATCAACGGAAATCCCCAAGTCAGGAAAACAGGGTCCCGTTGATGGAACGGAAAATAATAACATGCAGCATGACGGTTGAAAGGAATAAGGAAGTTAACGAAATATCTAATATTGAACTTAGTGCCCAGGTCGTGCGGTGTTGATTATGATAATAGGGACCAGCCAACCGTAGCTAGGGCGAGCACGGGGGTTGGGAACTCAGATTATAATCAAGCTGCGGGTCGGGAGCGCGAAACAGGATGTTTAGACTGGGTAAGGAAGTTACTCTGTGGATTTTAGACAAAATCCTTATTGTTAACCTACTAACGGGGGGGTTCTCGTTGCAGGAAAATGGGAAAAATTATATGGTGGTTGGTGTGGCTTCCAATATTAGGGAGTTCGATGTTGCTACTAACATTTAGGATCCTGGCGTTCTGATCGAAAATTTGTACTATATGCTGCTCACAGTTTAAAAAAGTAATTAAAATGTTAGACTCATATTTAATTAATTAGTCATTATTAATTAAAGGGCCGAGGTAGTAGAGAATATTGGACAAATTAACCACTTCGTAAATTTGCAGCATATATTTCGCTGTTATACCGAAGAAAGACCTTATGCTTTCTTGTGTTGCTGTTTTATTATTATTATTTTTTTCCTTTTTTTCCGTATGGAATCCATCGGAAAAATTTGTGACATTTGTAAAAAAACGTTGATTGTGAAAAAAAAACAGAAAAAAGGAAAAAAAATAAATGATAATAAGGGAGGAATGTTATTAACGGATGTCTGGGACCATCCGATACATAACGGTTAAAATAAACCTTTTTAAGAAACTCGAAAGGAGGGCATCGAATATCGATTGTTTACCAGACAAAGTGACAAAAATAATTACGGCGTAAACAGAAAAATCGGACGACGATTTTTTGTTTACAAAGTAAAGTGACTGTGGGGCAGATCGCATATTTTGCTGGAATGGGACATTCCTTTGCGAGAACAAAGAAAGATTGGAATGTCCTGGAAAAAAACAATTATGGTCAAGGCTGGAACGTGTTGTAAAGACACGTGCAATAAACAAAAACAATAGTCGCCCGACTAAGAGAAAATGGGTTACTGGAGATCTGGGTCAAATGCAAGCAATGCATTTTGTAAACAAAGCTAAAATTTGCCTGGGAATTGAAGAATCAATTAACGACAATAAATGAATTAACCAATCAAATACAAGCCAGTGGAGACCGTAATATTGGAAAAATACGGGAACAAAAAATCCTGTGAATATAACGATGTGATTATTGGAGTCAGAGAGCAGAAGTAGGTCTGAGGACCACCGAAGGACGTGCGATTGTCGAAGTGAAATCGCGTTCTCCCCTCTCCTATCGCTCAATGAAAGGAAAGCCAAGCCGCAGAACTGAACTATTTGATAAAATGCATGTAAGGCTTTAGTTAACAATACACTTTTATACGAAAAGCAATCGTGACTTACGTCTATCCTTTATGTTCTGAGTTACGCCTGATCGTTATGTGCATGTCAAAACTTTGTTTCAGATACCGTCGTTTTTTTGACAAGATGGACAATTGATAAGTCAGCTTGAATGAAAAATGCCCGGGCAAGGGGGAAATAACCATGCTGTCTTAGCAGTTGCTATGACAACCGTTTAGCTCGGGTCGTAAACAAGTTAAACTAGCGGACGATCAATGAAATTGACGGCTACTACGTTTTTGTTACAAACCTACTAACTACGACCGTTCCCAACCTGCGCAACGTAACATGAGTTCAAGCTTTATGCCACCTGAAATACACAATAGTTAAATTACTACGAAACAAATCTAAAATCTATAATCTGGCAAGGTGCCGACTAAAATTAAAATATCTCTTCAGCATGGCTAGCTACAAGGTCATATGAGCTAATGACTGTGCAGCTACTATTAGTAAGGTTTACAAAATTAACAAGCTGGAGACGCCATTAGACCAAACCAAATATTGTCCTGGAATTCACCAAAACAATAAAGTCCACAAAAAGACATAATATAGTTTAATAGTTTATTGAGAAAACGAATTAGTTACTACCAATTCGCTTACTTGAAGTATTAGAAGTTGGAAATAATGAAATATAAAATATTCAGAAATCAAATGCAATCCTTTCCTTCCCACTAGAACGAAAAAATTATATTTGATTTTATCACACGAATGTAAATAACTTTTTAAAAGATATAGTAAATAAAGTAAACAATCAGTTTATATGAACAAACCTTCATTTGCACAAATCCAATTGAATTGAACGATAAAAAAGTTGATGCTGATATCGAAAATTTAATGTCTGAATAAAACTCATTAAGTTGATAGAAAGAATTACAATGTAATGCCCATTCAATAAAATACAATTGTTTTATATGGTTTCGCTTTTCAAGATATGGAGGAACGAGAAATTCTATATTCGAGACTGAAAGACAATTGTTTTATATGGTTTAGCTTTTCAAGATATGGAGGAACGAGAAATTCTATATTCGAGACTCAAATACAATTGTTTTATATGATTTCGCTTTTCAAGATATGGAGGAACGAGAAATTCTATATTCGAGACTCAAGTACAATTGTTTTATATGGTTTCGTTTTTCAAGATATGGAGGAACGAGAAATTCTATATTCGAGACTCAAATACAATTGTTTTATATGGTTTCGCTTTTCAAGATATAGAGGGACGAAACATTCTATATTCGAGACTCAAGTACAATTGTTTTATATGGTTTCGCTTTTCAAGATATGGAGGAACGAAAAATTCTTTATTCAAAACTTAAATACAATTCTGCTCCAGAAGAAATAATAGCTATTTCTACGACCAGCAAATTACTAATAAAAATTAGTTTATCACCAAAAATTTACATATCTCAAAAGATGTGATAGAACTCAAGTAAAAGCTGCCATTTTAAAACAAATGATTAATTTACAAATAAATTTCCACAAAACCTATTTAATAGGTAATAAAAATTGACGTTGACGTGAAAATTAGATTTTTTATCTTTAGAGATCTATAAAAATAAAACAGTTTTACATATCAAAAAGTATGATAGAACTCAAATAAAAGCTGCCATTTTCAAAACATTAAAACAATTGATTACGTTACAATTAAATTTCCACAAAACCTATTTAATAGGTAATAAAAATTGACGTTGACATGAAAATGAGAGTTTGTTTATCTTTAGAGATCTATAAAAATAAAACATTTGAAACAAAAAAAATGCTGCCAAATTCTCAAACAAGGATATTTGAATCGAACAATAAAAAAAATTCATGCTGATATCGACAATTTAATATGTCTGAATAAAACTCACAAAGTTTATAGAAATAATTACAATGTAATGTCCATTCAATAAAATACAATTGTTTTATATGGTTTCGCTTTTCAAGATATGGAGGAACGAAAAATTCTTTATTCGAAACTCAAATACAATTCTGCTCCAGAAGAAATAATACCTATTACTACGACCAGCAAATTACTAATTAAAATTAGTTTATCACCCAAAATTTACATATCTCCAAAAATGTGATATAACTCAAGTAAAAGCTGCCATTTTCAAAACATTAAAACAATTGATTACTTTACATTTAAATGTCCATAAAACCTATTTAATAGGTAATAAAAATTGACGTTGACGTGAAAATGAGAGTTTGTTTATCTTTAGAGATCTATAAAAATAAATCATTTTTAGAGATTATAAACTTAAATCATTTTTAGAGATTATAAACTTTAACATTTACCTTAGTTATGACAGTATGTTTTCAAGCTGAACATTTGGTTATATTGTAAAGCTTATCAAAACTAAGTATTTTATATCTTCTACAATAATTTAATGCACATATTTTAGAAATGAAATATTTTTATCACTATTTAAAGCATTGTAATTTGGATTTTATTTCGGCAAACACATATTGAATTTTCTTATTAATATCATGAATATTCTGATAAAATTTTTATTCAATTATTTAATGTTATTTGATTTGGATTTTATTTCAGCAAACACATATTGAATTTTCTTATTAATATCATGAATATTCTGATAAAATTTTTATTCAATCATTTAATGCTATTTGATATAGATTCAATTTTAACAAACGCATATTGAATTTTCTTATTAATATCAATATTCTGATAAAATTCTTATTCAATCATTGAATGCTATTTGATTTTGATTTTATTT
Organism: Euprymna scolopes; assembly: GCF_053919585.1. Taxonomy (NCBI): domain Eukaryota; kingdom Metazoa; phylum Mollusca; class Cephalopoda; order Sepiida; family Sepiolidae; genus Euprymna; species Euprymna scolopes. The sequence goes on along the minus strand of NC_136527.1, from coordinate 163,048,939 downwards.
CAACAAACACATATTTAATTTTCTTATTAATATCATCAATATTTTGATAAAATTTTTATTCAATTATTTAATGTGATTTGATTTGGATTTTATTTCAACAAACACATTGAATTTTCTTATTAATATCATCAATATTTTAATAAAATTTTTATTCTATTATTTAATGCTATTTGATTTTGATTTTATTTTAACAAATCCATATTGAATTTTCTTATTAATATCAATATTCTGATAAAATTCTTATTCAATCATTGAATGCTATTTGATTTTGATTTTATTTCAACAAACACATATTTAATTTTCTTATTAATATCATCAATATTCAAATAAAACTTTTATTCAATTATTTACTGTTATTTGATTTGGATTTCATTTTTACAAATACTACACGTTTACTGAATTGTCTGTTGGATACCATTAATATTCTTGCAATAATTTTTTACGATTATTGTAATATGTTCATGTTTTCTTATTTCATTGTCATCCTTCAATGAGTTGGTATTTTTTAAAATTCCATATTTTCAATTAGATTTGTATAAGTATTTCTCGGCTGAATAACCTCGATATTCTGAAAATAAAGTTATTTATCACCGTATAACTTTGTTTTTTATTGATCATAATCAACCCCCACCATAATAATAATGAAATTTTTAAATTTAAATGTAGTTGCAGTGTGGACTACGTGGGTCGGATGTCGTTATGACTTTATAGTAGAGTTCAATTGCGCGTACCTAGCAAAATCAGGAATAGAACTTATCTACAGAGTTTTTTTTATAAACACAACCGGTTTTTCTATAGCTGAACATTTGCTTAAAAATCTGGCATGTGCAACGATTTTTAGCACTGACTTATTCACAATTCTGAGTCATGCTAATTCGATCTATCACCTGGAGATCTTGGAGACTATTCACGTTCGTTTGAAGAAACCTTATCTCTGCAAGAAGAGGGAATGTCTCTTAGATTTGAACGTGATCAGTCTCAAAGTGATATCAAAAGATAATTTTAAAAAGAGGCAATACAGATGAGTTTTAAAAGGTGTAATTCCTCTAAGGGAAGTAACTCTATTTTACAAAATACGACGGTTGAAAAGAACTTGCTTGTGAAGAGTGCGACGTTTGCGAGAAGAAAGACCTGATTGAAAGAATTTCAAATATATACGTGTCAAATATAAGGCTTAACACAAATTAATTAGCTTTCTCGTGATTCATTCAACTTTGAAAAGAATTTCTGGCGTTTATATCACTTAACACAAATTACTTAGCTTGTCGCAGCACGAGGGAGGAGAAAGCTATCTCGGCTCTTATGGCTTTCGGTCCAAAACTCATACTTTTTGTGCGCTTTTGCGCATGCTCGTCACATATTCAATACTAGCAAGGATACCCGGAGTAGATTGGGATCGTATAAGACAATGAGAAAATTTTTTAACATACCTGTTATTCTTAAGACAGAGGAAGTTTTTATGGCTATGTATCATTTGCCATCTATAGCAAAATAATATTTTACCTACCTGTTTTCTTATTAAGACAAATTGTAAACAATAAGATGTGAGAGCAGGTATCTGACTCTTTTGTTTTGGTTCTGTTGTTGGAGTGAGTCATCCCTGATTGTAGATGGATTCCCTTTATCAGAAGGCTGCTGGTTGTCTGACTGATTATTGTGGTAGGTAGCGTCTAGAAGGGCGTCATTTGCAGATCGTACAGCTTAATGACAACGATCAATGACAAGGGCATGTTTTATGAGCACATTTAAGACATTAAAATGGAGCACGCCAAAAAGTAGGTTACGAACATTAAATACATACAAAGAATATTTATTTACACAGAAGATTACGAACATTACATATATACAATGACTATTTATTTACACAGAATATTTCGAACAGTACATATATACAAGGTATATTTATTTACATAAAAGATTACGAACATTACATATATTCAATGAATATTTATTTACACAGAATATTACGAACATTACATATATACAAGGAATATTTATTTACACAAAAGATTACAAACATTGCATATATACAAGGAATATTGTATGTATGTAAACTAGCATGCACGTAGATAAAATATCTTCGTAATCCAATCAATGCTTGGATTTGTCTCTCGTCGTCTACAAACATCAATAATGATCTTGTTAATCAATTGCTTCTTCATCCCAAACAGTTCCTCCTGCATTTCGTTTGTTCTTATTTTGAAGTATCTTCTAGACGTTAATTGTTCATATATGCTGTATAGAAACTGGCCATAGAACAGCTTGTGTTGTAGTATACTGATATATATATATATATATATATATATATATATATATATATATATGTGTATATATATATATATATATATATATATATATATATATATATAACATGAATATATACGTGTCAAATTGTATGGCATCTACATAACCATGTTCATGTAAATATGTCACTCGATGTATATATAGTGTTCTTTCTGTTTTGTTAGTATACAGCATCTATGCTATTCTGTGTGCGGGTGTATGTACATATTAACCCTGTTTACAACTGGAACAAATAACGTATGCTTTCTGCCTTGGTGGTTTGGTATGCAGAAGGAATACATTTCCTCTGGAGATAACACTGTAAAACCAAGTGATATTTTCATATAAATTTATTCCATGGCTGTTACTTCTGTCTCGGTTGCAGTCAATTCTCTGTGTGTTCTACATCGTTACTAATTAGTCTATTTTTGCTTACATGATTTACAGAAACATAGATGAATTTGTTATGAAGATTAGTTTACGAAGTTCATGAAGGTTGTGTCGTCTTTTATGAGCCATGCTTGGTGAAACCCCGATAAAATTGCATTGAAATGATTCATTTGTATTTGTTAAGCAACAACAAAAGATACACTTCAGACAATGATATTTCAGATATGCTGTATAAAACTAGTTAGATAAAGAGATTTTATATTGTAGTAATTGCAAGCAAATCATGCTAATTCTTCACCTTGTTTTTGTTATATTGAGATATATTCAATGTCTACTTAATCTCTTGATTATTTCTTTATTTTATAATGTCTTCTAACTGTGGTGAGAAAACCAAGCGGATGCCAAGTATAAACCCTTTATTTTGTACATTTCATTTTAAGATCCTAACATTCCCTTTAAGCACACTTGTTTGAATATATCTGAAACATGGTTCACCGGGTATATTTGCCAGATTGTTATTGAGTTTTATTTTTTGTTAATTACATATGTTAAAAGATCAAATAATTTTATACTTGATTACATTGCGATTTACATTTATATCAAAAGATTTGATTAAGGATTTACATGGTTTCGTTTATGGTTGTCAAATGTATTTCAGTAGAGCTTCGTCTTCCACGGTGTGAGTTTATGGTTACCAACTGTATTTCAGTAGAACTTTTCTGCAGTGTGAGTTCTTATATGTTACACTAAAATTATCATACGTCAGTAAAGAGGATTTTCTGTTTTCTTATTTAAATGTATATCAGAGGTTTCTTTTAAGAATATATGTTTTCGTTTATTTTTTTTTATTCTACTTCAATAAGTTTTAAAACATTCCGCAATCTGTATTTTGTTAACGCTCGATCCACCAGCGATTGCTTCTAATTACGAGTGAGGATTCGTTTTTATTAAGTCAGTTGCTCGTATCACAACCGGTAAAAAAATATTTTTTCAGAATCCGTATCGTTTTCAGATCATTTTTAATTTTCATATTATATTAAGGCCAAAGTCATTTGAGACTGCGGCATCGATAACGAGTGCAGTTCTTTCAGGCTTGTTCCATATTACAATGTCTGACTTCCTCCTATAATTACTGAGATGATAGAAATCTTCGTAAGATTCCAGTTTTTGTCATACATGGGACCCTGATATTTCATAATCTTTTTCCTCTCAAATCTATTTTACCCAGCACATTTAGGGACTCTGACTTCTACTAAGGTCGCTTTATTTTCCTTTTTATCCCATATAACTATGGCAAGTTTATAGCTCAGTTTTCCCCCAGTGTAAGTCCTCATATGTTTCACCATATATGATTTTTAGAACATGTGGCTTTTCCGAAGTGTGAGTTCTCATATTTGCCACTAAATCATATTTTACACAAGAATATCAAACTCTAACAATTTGTCTTAGTAATTTTGATTTTTAAAAAAGAATGTCAAAACATTTCACAAGAATGTGGCTCTTCCCTTTTTTGTTTTATTTTACTTCAGTCGAAGTTCTCAGAAATCAAGGGGCCCACAACCTAGGTCTAATACTTGAAGTCTATATGAGATACATAGATATTCGAATGTTCCATTAAATTTCTTTATCTCTCAAGCACTTAGTAAAGAAATTGAGAACATAATTTTCCTCTCCCAATTAACCATTTTTATACGTTGTAGTATATTTTTCATGTTGGTCTCTTGGTTTTACTGAATTCCAGGACAAGAATTTATCTAGTCTGGTGGATTATCCAGCGTCGTGCTATTACTTGACGTAATATCACTTGGAGAAGGTGCACCATTCCTCGGAAAAGCAAATGTGGGTTAGCCGTACTGAGATCTTATCTGGGTTGCGAATACTATGTGATTTTGAATATTTGGTCAGAGTTTATTCTATGGAAAAAGTATCCTGATGCCAGATTGTTCTGACAAACCCATGTACAGAGAGGCCTTAGACACTCGAGGACAGTGTCTAGTAGACATTCAAGTTCTCCAAGTGTGAGTTCGCACATATATAATTAACTGTGATTTTTGAAACAGTAAGATCCAAACAGTTGACAAGAATGTGGCCTTTCCCTAATGTTAGTTCTCAATTGTGCCACTAACGTTAATTTATTAGAACAAGAATATCCACGCACTTCACATGTTTTATTATATCTGAATTTACAGAACAAGAATACACACACTCTACCAATGTGACTTTTCAAAACAATCCATACACTTGACAAGTGTGTGCCTTTGCTACAACGTGAGTTCTCATCGGATGATTTTATAGAACAAGAATATCAACACTTTACATGAATGTGGCTTTTTCCTTTTTTTATTTTACTTTTGTTAGATTGAAGAGATCAAGGGGCTCCTTCCTGGAGTTAACACTTGATTCTATTACAGTTTAAATTTATATCCGAGGGTTCTTTTAAGAATAGACACAGGTCCCTTTATGGCTGCTATCTGTATTTCCTTACAGCTTGGTTTTCCAGGGATTGTTTCACCATTTTTATTTTTGGGTCAGAAGAATATTTGATATATTGCCCTATGCCTTCCATTGAAGCTTGGTATGCATAGTTAATTTCAGTGAGGCCTAAACCGTCATCTTTCCGTGGTAAGTACAGCCTGCCCATGCACTGATGTATGTAAATGGCTTTATGTAGGGCCAGAATTTTTCTGAGTTTTTACGTCAAGGTTATTGATGCAGTTCTGTGGCCAATTGATTATGCCAAATCCATAAGAGACAACGGGTATTGCCAATTGATTCATGGCAGTAATTTTGTCTTTTGGTGATAGTTCTGATGAAAGAAATTTTAAGTGGCTTGAAGTATTCTCCCTGCACTTTTTCTTTCACCTTTCCATGTTCAAGTGTCTCATTCACCACTCCCATGCATTTATAGACAGCATCTTCTTCAATGCCTTCAATAGAACCATTGTCAAGATTAAGATGTTCTGATGCTGTCTTTCTTCCTTTCTTTATGGTGCACTTAGCGCATTTGTCGAATCTAGGCTCCATGCAGATGTCCTCTGTATAATTTTTTACAATGTCTGTCTGAGAGACAAGTTGTGTCTCGGATTCCGCATAGAGTTTCAAGTCGTCCATAAACTGTAGATGGTTTACTCTTTTATTTCGCTCCTTCTTTCTGCCCATGCTGAGATTGTATTCAGTATTGGATCGTTTAAGTAGCTTACTTAGTGGATATATTGTGAGGCAGAAAAGTAGCACCAAGAGGCTGTCTCCCTGGAATATTCCTGGCTTAATCTTTATGTTTGGGGGTCTGTGTCCTTCCTTCAATGTGCTGAAGCGTAGTTGATGTGCATAATCTGGGCATTTGTTTTAGAACCAATGATTTAATATCAGTGTGCACATTGTGCAGCTCCAAACAGCGAAGTATCCAGAAATGAAGTATATACTGTCAAAGTTTTTGTTTATAATCAATCCAGGCCATTGACATATTTCTTTGTCTTCATCTGCACTCCTCTAATATTGTCCTGTGTACAAGGAGTTGATCTTTTGTGCCTAGTTTTATGTTGTATCAGCGATTATCCCTGTTAGGAGCTTGTAGGTTGTTGTGAGGCAGTGGATTGGTCGATATTTCGTAGCCATGGGGGGTCCTCATTTTTGGGAATAAGTGATGTACTGCCTACAGAAAGACACTCAGGCGGCTCTTCATCTCCACTGAGGATTCTATTGAATGCCTTGGCATAGTGATGATGAAGTGCGCTCAGTTTTTTCAGCGAGAAATGTAGTATGTGGTCTACTCCTGATGTTTTGAAATTACTGCATTGAGCTACCTTCCTGCAGACAGCTTCCTTGGTAATTTTTAGAGCTGGCATCTTTTTTCTCCTTGTTCTCCTCTTTGGTGGTATTTATTCAATTGTTTTCTTTATGTACTTTAGTGTCCTCATAGGGTGGCTTCCAGAAGTTTTCAACTTCTTCTTGTGTTGGTAGGGAGCTCACCTTTATTTCTTCTTTAACGAGGCTCCTGTAGACCATTCTTAGGTTTGTTGCAAAAAGTTTATCCTTTTTGCTTCAAAGTTTTTGGTTTTATTTTTTATTTGTGCAACTAAGGCTTTTCTTTCAGCCTGATGTTCTGCCATCTTTGCTCTTAGCTGTGCTGGGTTTTGGAGGGAATAGTAAGTTTTCAACTTATTCACCTTCTTTTTTAGTTTTTTGCATAGGGTTTATATGATTTAGTCTTCATGTTTCCTCTTTTACTCTCTTGCTGTTGGGGTAAGTTTTAACTGAATAAACCAAGCTGCCCGTATATTGTATGATTTATTTCACTCAGCGGTGCATTAATTGGAGTGATTCTTTCGAGGGCATCGTTGACTTTTGAAACAAGCACCTTGAAGGAATTATTCATAATAATTTTTACCAATCTGGGCCGATCTTCAACAGCCATATTTCGTGCTATTTCTATCCTGTTGGCAAGCTCTTTCTCTAGTTCCAACTGGTTCGCGTACAGTGTTACATCTTCAAGTGTACCATACTGTTAGCATGTCTGCCCATATTTAAATTGTTTTGTGTCTGTTGGGAATGATCCCTGGGGAGATGTTTCATTATTTGATGGAGTGACACATCGGATATATTAACGGGTTGCTTTTGGTAGGCATGTAAAACTTGGACTAAGGTAGCGGTGTCAGGTGAGAATATGTTGTAGTGTCTTCTTGTTTGGTTTGGCACATCATGCTATAGGGAGGGGATTGCTGATTTGACAAATGACGTTTTTAGCCATTTCATGGATATTTTTTTAGCTGGAACATTTGCTAAACAGGAAAGACATTGTTCCTCCAAGAATTAGACTTCTGACATGTTAACTTTTCCGACTAAATCCTCTTCTTGATTGGGACTTTAAAATCTTTTGCCATTGCTTACAACTTTGGGCAAATTCAGCAGTGCTAGATGTTGTAAAATCAATCGCTGCTTCACTAAAAGCTTTCTTCTTAATTGACTCTCAAACGTCTTTTGGGAGATATTTATGTATTTTAGATACAATTGAAAATAAGTTCTTAGTTGTACTTAGTGCTGTTTTTCATTTGTAAGATTTTAATTGAGCTTCAAATAGTGTTTTTTTTTCCTCCCCTATTTTTCATTCCTTGAATATTCAAAATAGCGAAAAAAAATTTTCGTCTCCTCAATAGACAACTTTACTTGGTTATAGTGTCTTTTCCTAGTAGTCTATGTTTTCTCTTGCCGGATTTCAGGACTAGAATTTGACTTGTCTGGTGGAGTGTCCAGCTTAGTGTTGTTACTTGTGGAAACATCACTAGGAAAAGGTGCGCCGTTATTTTCTCTCATATAACCCAGTACCTAGCAATGCTGAGGGGATCATTTTATTCTGGACGACGTCCTGCCAGTTTGTTGATTTAGTTTTATTTTCCATTTTTATTTAAATTTTAATATATCATCAGTGTTTACATGAAATTGAAAGTATCTTCATACCAGAGTTCCTGGTAAACCCATACACCAAGAGACTGAAACCCGAGATTTCTGTCTAGTATGCATTCAGTTCTCCGCAGTATGAGTTCTCATATGACTCACTAAATTTGATTTTTGAGAACAAGAATACCCACAAACTTCACAAGAATGTGGCTTTTCACCAGTGTGAGTTCTCATATGTGTAACTAATGCTGATTTTCTAGGAAAAGAATATCCACACACTTCACAAGAATGTGGTTTTTCCCCAGTGTGAGTTCTCATATGTGTAACTAATGTTGATTTTTTAGTAAAAGAATATCCACACACTTCACAAGAATGTGGCTTTTCCCCAGTGTGTGTTCTCATATGCGTAACTAATGTTGATTTTTCAGTAAAAGAATATCCACACACTTCACAAGTATGTGGTTTTTCTCCAGTGTGAGTTCTCATATGTGTAACTAATGTTGATTTTTCAGTAAAAGAATATCCACATACTTCACAAGAATGTGGCTTTTCCCCAGTGTGAGTTCTCATATGTCTCACTAATGTTGATTTTACAGTAAAAGAATATCCACACACTCTACATGAATGTGGCTTTTCTCCAGTGTGAGTTCTCATATGTCTTACTAAATTTGATTTTTCAGTAAAAGAATATCCACATACTTTACAAGAATGTGGCTTTTCCCCAGTGTGAGTTCTCATATGACTCATTAATTTTGATTTGTCAGTAAAAGAATATGCACACACTTCACAAGAATATGGCTTTTCCCCAGTGTGAGTTTTCATATGTCTTACTAATTTTGATTTTTCAGTAAAAGAATATCCACACACTCTACATGAATGTGGCTTTTCCCCAGTGTGAGTTCTCATATGTCTCACTAATGTTGATTTTTCAGTAAAAGAATATGCACACACTTCACAAGAATATGGCTTTTCCCCAGTGTGAGTTTTCATATGTCTCACTAATGTTGATTTTTCAGTAAAAGAATATCCACACACTTTACAAGAATGTGGCTTTTCCCCAGTGTGAGTTTTCATATGTCTCACTAATGTTGATTTGTCAGTAAAAGAATATCCACACACTGTGCATGAATGTGGCTTTTCTCCGGTGTGAGTTCTCATATGTGTCAATAAATTTGATTTTTCAGTAAACGAATATCCACATACTTCACAAGAATGTGGCTTTTCCCCAGTGTGAGTTCTCATATGTCTCACTAATTTTGATTTTTTAGAAAAAGAATATCCACACACTTCACAAGAATGTGGCTTTTCCTTCATATGTTTATTCATATTTAAACTAAATTGCTCCTTGAGCAAGATTATCACTACCAAGTTATAAACAAATTTTAATCTGGAGTTAGATTTTATGCTAAAGAAATTTCAATTTGTATCACTTACTTTGTTTGATAAGAGATATTTCGTTTTGTAAAAGTTAAAATATTCTCTTTTGTAAATTAACAGATTTTTCTTAAATGTTAAAATCGATATCTTATGATTTATGATTTATGAGTTGTTGATGCAAGATTTTATGCTAAAAGATTTGTAATTGTGTATCACTTTTCATTTATTTGATACGGGATATTTTGTAGAGTAAAATATTCTCTTTTCTAAATTAGCAGATTTGTATGAAATTTTAAATTCGATATCTTATGATTTATAAAAACATTAAACGAAAATTTCACAAATTGAAATATGTGCGATGTTCTTATCACTATTTGCTGAACAATCCAGATAAAATAACTCTTCACAAATATATGTCTAATAAAGTTGTGTGCAGACGTTTTTTGTCGTCTGCCACGTAAGGAAATAATTGTGTATACAATACTGTTTAAGGAGGAAGACGATCCTTAATATTCAGTAAAAACATTCAAGCAGGAACATCTGCAAATAAAAAATAAATGAAATTCAATATTTTAATATCATTGTTTATTTTTATCGTGTCAACAAAACAAGAAACATAACTTTATAAAACATTTAAAAATCACAGAAATAAACACTTAATTTACATATTGTTTAGATGTAAAATACTAATCATGTTTAATATTATTCATTGTATTTTTAATAGAAAAAGGGATTATGTAACTAATAAAGTAAAATAATCAATATAGTAATAATTTGTAGGAACAATAAACATACAATTACCATAGTTGCTACTGATAATAATAAAAATATATTTATAACAATAGAAATATAATAAGTTTATATTACAGGAACGTTAATTAAAATACTCAGGCAATTAAAGTTAATAATACAAATCAATATATAATCTAGTTACTTAGCAATGCATACTAATATGGTCTTTTAAAATAGCTTTCGTTTGAAGTCATATGTATGGAAAGATAGCCGCTTATTTATAATGTGTTTGCTATCACACTGGATATTTTCCTAACATTACATATTTATTAATATTAACAATAGCGAATTTAATGCAAAAGAATTAGGTTCTTATTTTTTACTTTTATTTTTAGATATCAACAGTTTTTCATTCAACAAATTTTTTCATCCAACACTTTTGAATGCATTATTATCATTCCCATATTTTATTATACAAATGATATCAGCAATTGTAATAATCGATTATCAGAATTTCATTTTTTTAATTGACGTCTGGTAATACATATTTGTATACCATATACATTATATTCTTATTATCGTATATATTCTTAGTAGTTATGTTAATTTTTATAAAAATAATTTCTTAATTTTTTTAAATTCAAGAAATTGTTACTAGCATTCAACGAATCATTTCATCGAATTTTTTAGCATATTTTACTTATTCGTATATATATTTTTTTTATTTTTTTAATGATTTGTATCCTAACTATTTTCACCTTCTCATAGTATAAGTTATTAAAATGTATTAATGTTGAAAGCTTAGTATGAATTTAAATATGGCCTGTGAAATTCAACTATTCAACTCATCGTCTACGAACTAATCTTCTCTCTTTCTTCTGCATATTAATGCTGACTCACACAGAACCTGCATTTGTTGTCATTACTGATACTTGCCATTTTCTTGAATGCATTGCTCATCAATACCTGGTCTTGAGCAGCCATTATAACCCTTTCCTGATCGTGGTGTAGGGCTCCCCTTTTGAGCTAAAAAATGCTTAATATGAATTTAAATATTACCTGTAAAATTAGCCTATTCAACTCATGGTCTACGAACAACTTCTTTGTTCTGCATATTAATGTTGCATCTATAACCAGTAGATATTTTACTGTCTTTTAAACCTTTTTAATTGGTTTTAAAATTACTTTTCCTTAACTTTTTTTTTTACTTGATTTGGATATTTATATCTTTTAAACCTTTTTAATTCGTTTTAAAATTACGTTTCATTTTTGAACCAAGAAAAAAATGAACATTTTCTTCTTTGATGAATGAAAAGTCTTATTATTTTTATGGTTTATGCAATGAAACACGTGTAAGACGCAGTAATTAAAACAATATGTATGTGAATTCAATGTTTAATAAAGTTACATATGCTCTGTAAATGTAAATCATTTTTATTGAGTTTAATAAACCGTTGCAATTTTAATATATGTTTATTAAATAAATAGATTATAAACGTGAACATTTTTATTTTAGATATGTTTATTGAATATATACATTATATACAACGTGAAAATGGTCATGTAATATTTACGATTGTTATGAGAGAAATAAACCGTTTCAATTTTAAGATATGTTTATTGAATATATACATTATATACAACGTGAAAATGGTCATGTAATATTTACGATTGTTATGAGTTTAATAAACCGTTGCAATTTTAAGATATGTTTATTGAATATATACATTATATACAACGTGAAAATGGTCATGTAATATTTACGATTGTTATGAGAGAAATAAACCGTTGCAATTTTAAGATATCTTTGTTGAATATATACATTATGTACAACGTGAAAATCGTCATGTAATATTTACGATTGTTATGAGAGAAATAAACCGTTGCAATTTTAAGATATGTTTATTGAATATATACATTATATACAACGTGAAAATGGTCATGTAATATTTACGATTGTTATGAGAGAAATAAACCGTTGCAATTTTAAGATATGTTTATTGAATATATACATTATATACAACGTGAAAATGGTCATGTAATATTTACGATTGTTATGAGTTTAATAAACCGTTGCAATTTTAAGATATGTTTATTGAATATATACATTATATACAACGTGAAAATGGTCATGTAATATTTACGATTGTTATGAGAGAAATAAACCGTTGCAATTTTAAGATATGTTTATTGAATATATACATTATATACAACGTGAAAATGGTCATGTAATATTTACGATTGTTATGAGAGAAATAAACCGTTGCAATTTTAAGATATCTTTGTTGAATATATACATTATGTACCACGTGAAAATCGTCATGTAATATTTACGATTGTTATGAGAGAAATAAACCGTTGCAATTTTAAGATATGTTTATTGAATATATACATTATATACAACGTGAAAATGGTCATGTAATATTTACGATTGTTATGAGAGAAATAAACCGTTGCAATTTTAAGATATGTTTATTGAATATATACATTATATACAACGTGAAAATGGTCATGTAATATTTACGATTGTTATGAGTTTAATAAACCGTTGCAATTTTAAGATATGTTTATTGAATATATACATTATATACAACGTGAAAATGGTCATGTAATATTTACGATTGTTATGAGAGAAATAAACCGTTGCAATTTTAAGATATGTTTATTGAATATATACATTATATACAACGTGAAAATGGTCATGTAATATTTACGATTGTTATGAGAGAAATAAACCGTTGCAATTTTAAGATATGTTTATTGAATATATACATTATATACAACGTGAAAATGGTCATGTAATATTTACGATTGTTATGAGTTTAATAAACCGTTGCAATTTTAAGATATGTTTATTGAATATATACATTATATACAACGTGAAAATGGTCATGTAATATTTACGATTGTTATGAAAGAAATAAACCGTTGCAATTTTAAGATATGTTTATTGAATATATACATTATATACAACGTGAAAATGGTCATGTAATATTTACCATTGTTATGAGAGAAATAAACCGTTGCAATTTTAAGATATGTTTATTGAATATATACATTATATACAACGTGAAAATGGTCATGTAATATTTACGATTGTTATGAGAGAAATAAACCGTTGCAATTTTAAGATATGTTTATTGAATATATACATTATATACAACGTGAAAATGGTCATGTAATATTTACCATTGTTATGAGAGAAATAAACCGTTGCAATTTTAAGATATGTTTATTGAATATATACATTATATACAACGTGAACATGGTCATGTAATATTTACGATTGTTATGAGAGAAATAAACCGTTGCAATTTTAAGATATGTTTATTGAATATATACATTATATACAACGTGAAAATGGTCATGTAATATTTACGATTGTTATGAGAGAAATAAACCGTTGCAATTTTAAGATATGTTTATTGAATATATACATTATATACAACGTGAAAATGGTCATGTAATATTTACCATTGTTATGAGAGAAATAAACCGTTGCAATTTTAAGATATGTTTATTGAATATATACATTATATACAACGTGAAAATGGTCATGTAATATTTACGATTGTTATGAGAGAAATAAACCGTTGCAATTTTAAGATATGTTTATTGAATATATACATTATATACAACGTGAAAATGGTCATGTAATATTTACGATTGTTATGAGAGAAATAAACCGTTGCAATTTTAAGATATGTTTATTGAATATATACATTATATACAACGTGAAAATCGTCATGTAATATTTACGATTGTTATGAGAGAAATAAACCGTTGCAATTTTAAGATATGTTTATTGTATACATTATATACAACGTGAAAATGGTCATGTAATATTTACGATTGTTATGAGAGAAATAAACCGTTGCAATTTTAAGATATGTTTATTGAATATATACATTATATACAACGTGAAAATGGTCATGTAATATTTACGATTGTTATGAGAGAAATAAACCGTTGCAATTTTAAGATATGTTTATTGAATATATACATTATATACAACGTGAAAATGGTCATGTAATATTTACCATTGTTATGAGAGAAATAAACCGTTGCAATTTTAAGATATGTTTATTGAATATATACATTATATACAACGTGAACATGGTCATGTAATATTTACGATTGTTATGAGAGAAATAAACCGTTGCAATTTTAAGATATGTTTATTGAATATATACATTATATACAACGTGAAAATGGTCATGTAATATTTACGATTGTTATGAGAGAAATAAACCGTTGCAATTTTAAGATATGTTTATTGAATATATACATTATATACAACGTGAAAATGGTCATGTAATATTTACGATTGTTATGAGAGAAATATATCGACGTTCATCAGAGTTTTTTGCTTTACTAAAGCACATGCACGAATATCAGTAAATTTATCAAAACAATCGACAATTGATTTAAAGAGACTTAATTAATTGCCATAAATGTAACTAATTCGGTTGGGAAACCTACAGTAAAATCTATATATATTTTTTATATTAAGCTTATTGAATATATACATTATAAACGTATTTTGTTTTAAGGAAAATGTGTACATGCGTGCGTGCGTGCGTGTGTGACAATCTTGATGTAATATTTGTCATTGTTATAATGAGAGAAATATATCTAGGTTCATCTAAAGCAAATGCATATAGTGTATATAGGGATACTTGATATAGGAATATGTAAATTCAATAAAACTCTCAACACTTTGTTAAAAGAGACTTATTTAATGCAAAAAAACGAAACTAATTCGGTTGGAAAAAAAATCTACAGTAAAATCTGTACATTTATTTTTTATTAGTTTTACTTGTTTTCCGTATATATTTCTCAAATTTAAAGCATATTATTAAAATTTATGGATTGTTTAAGGATATCCATTTATTGCTAATTCATTTGAACATAGAAATTGTTGTTACTACATGTGATTAACTCATCAGCGAGTTAATATTTAATCTTTATGTAAAGTTAATATTTAATTTTTAACTATTGGTTAAAACAAAATTGTTATTTAATAATTATTTAATACACAATTAACATAGTAAGGATATTACAAAACCTGCTTAAACCTTGCTAGAAAATTACAAAATAGTATCCTATACGTTTACAAAGCTAAGATTACCATATGTATTGTTTATTGTTGCCAAATATGGCTTCGTGCAACTACCAAGTCTCAAGTATATGCTCTTCACCAACATACTTACTCCCAACCAATCAGATAAACATCAAAATCCAACAATTCTCCTTCGTTTATGCTTGTAAGGCTTCTACTGTTTAAGACGAAAATAGTGAAAATTGGCGTTGGAATATTTTATTTTAAAATATTTGTTCATTCTTAATTCATCTAAACGTTAAAATTATTTGTAATCATAGACGTTTAACTTATAAGCGAGTTTAATGTTTTATATTAAAATATTAGTAAGACAAATTATTGAAATTATTATTAACATACAAAAAATTAAACCTATATCATTTTGATTTTTAACTAAACATTTTATAACAATACAACTACCACATATAGATTAATATTTTCCTTGCTTGGGACAATTACATTTTCTATTTCTTCTCGTGTATTTCTCAATGTGTCAATCCTATTGTTCCAAACCAATGAAGAAAAATATCTGTTCATCTCTAATTCAGCTTAACATATTTTTAAAAAGTTAATCACATGTAAGATCAGCACATTTAATAATAAATCTAGAAAAATGGATTTATATTTGAAAAGTTAATTCTGTTTCCTATTTTTAAGGAATATAGTTTTAAGAGATTTTATAGTGAATTGGTATAGGCAATGAAAACGGACAGAGTAGAGCTGCACGTCTACAGCTTTGAAGTGAAAGGTACTGGAATATGATGATGTATTATAACAAATTACCTGAACAGTGAATTAATTAACACTAGATCAACAAGTCAAACGATCAAACACTTATCAGTATTATTGATTTTTTGTTGAATAAAATATCATTTCATATGATTATCATTATTATTGAGTTTTTATTGAATTAAATATTATTTCATATGATTATCATTATTATTGAGGTTTTCATTTAATTAAATATTATTTCATATTATGATTATTATTGAGTTTTTAATTAATTAAATATTTTTTTCATATGATTTCATATGATTATCAGTATTATTGTGTTTTTTATTGAATTGAATATGATTTCCTATGACTATCATTATTATGGTGTTTTTTTATTGCATTAAATATGATTTCATATTATCATCATTATTGAGTTTTTTAAAGAATTGAATATTATGTCATATGATCATTATTATTGATTTTTTATTGAATTATATATTATATAATTTGATTATCATTATTATTGAGTTTTTTATTGAATTAAATATTATTTCATATGATTATCATTAGTATTGAGTTTTTATTTAATTAAATATTATTTCATACGATTATCATTTTTACTGAGTTTTTATTGAATTAAATATTATTTCATATGATTATCATTATTATTGAGTTTTTATTGAATAAAATGTTTCATGTGATTATCATGAGTTTTGAGTTTTTTATTGAATTAAATATTATTTCATATGATTATCATTATTATTGAGATTTTATTGAATTAAATATAATTTCATATGATTATCATTATTATTGAGTTTTTTATTGAATTAAATATTATTTCATATGATTATCATAATTATTAAGTTATTTATTTAATTAAATATTATTTCCTATGATTATCATTATTACGGAGTTTTTTATTGAATTAAATATGATCTCATATGATTATCATTATTATTGAGTTTTTTTTTAATTGAATATGATTTCACATTATTTTCATTATTATTGATTTTTTATTGAATTCAACATGATTTCATATGCTTATCATTATCTTTGAGTTTTTATTGAATTAAATATTATTACATATGATTATCATTACTATTGAGTCTTTTATTGAATTAAATATTATTTCATATGATTTTCATTATTAGTGAGTTTCGTATTGAAATAAATATTTTTTTTTATATGATTATCATTTGTTAACGACTTTAAAGTGTTTCTCCCTTTAACATCGAATGTTTTAAGTGCTATATTGAAAGATATGCTAATTCAACTTACCCATAGTATCTATATTGTCATTAAATATCATGTTTACTGTTTGTATAGCAAACTTTACCCGGACATTAAATTGTATTATGTGTAAGGAGTGTGTAACAACTCACCTGCAAAATCGATTGGCCTTTAAAATGTTTGTGTTGTATCAATACTAATTCATCTTTACATAATAATTAGACAATATATATTATGTGTTGTATCAATACTAATTCATCTTCACATAATAATCAGACAATATATATTATGTGTTGTATCAATACTAATTCATATTCACATAATAATAAGACAATATATATTATGTGTTGTATCAATACTAATTCATCTTCACATAATAATCAGACAATATATATTATGTGTTGTATCAATACTAATTCATCTTCACATAATAATAAGACAATATATATATTGTGTTGTATCAATACTAATTCATCTTCACATAATAATCAGACAATATATATATATTGTGCGGTTGTACTTCATTGTGTGGTGAGCATTGGATTAGATAGGCTTACCTAACATTTCTGTGCTGGCATTATCACTTTTGTGTGTGGTTTATAAAGTGCAGACTTAATAGGTATAAAGTTATTTAATTAGAACTAAAGCACAAATTGTTCACGGAAGAAACTTTATAGAATTTTATGATCTCCACAGAATATGTTCTTACAAAATGTTGAAACATGTTGGATTTAAATTTGCGATCACAGTTTTTAATAGTTTGTAACATTTGTTATATTTTACTAATTGTTTCTACACAATAATTAATATATTTTTTCAAGTTTAAGAAATCATAATTAATTATTATATTTTTTAGAGTCAGTGAAAATTTTACATTTGAAATTTTAGATACCTACGTTTGACTTATGATGTTTTTTAGAAAAGTGTCACCATTATTAGGGCCCAGATGCCACTCGAGGATAGATGTTAATAAGCATACAGTGGTTAATGTAACACTGTCGTCGTAATTGTTGGTAAATTGGATTACTTAAGGGAAACGCATCATTAAGAATATGTTTAGGTTGAAGTTGAAAATGGATGAGTTCAACAGGTTTGTATTCTAAGAAAGAAACTTTGTTCATGGAATATATGTTTATGTTTAGGCACAGATAAAGTGTGGGGGAAATTATTGATAATTTTTTCAGCTAGACGAGTGTATCTTGTGAAAGTTTGCCAAGCGGGGTTATAGACTGAAACTAAGATGAGGACTTACCATGAAACTAATTATAAAGCAGAGAGAGGCTATGAGAAAGAGGTTGCAGGGAAGAGAAAATTGCACCACCCACTAGGCTACGAAGTCTACTTTTAACTCTGTCAAAGGAAGGAAACATGAGTTGGAATAGATACATCGAGATCATTGCCAAGACTGCTGCGAAGAAGGTGGACTCTCTCTACCCTGCTAGAAAATTACTTACACTTTAAAATATCCTATACCTCTACAAACTCTTGCACGCCCTTAATGAAAATACCCGTGACAAATCCGATAAGCAGTTAAATCCCATCCCTTTGTAGTAGAGATCACAAGATGTATGAAAGCCTTCTATTTTAATTGTTTCTTCCCCAGAACTGTATATCTATATAAAATTATGTATATGTATATAACATATATATATACATATGTTTATATATATATATATACATATATATATGTATATATACATATATATATATATGTATATATACACATATAGATACATATACATATATACATACATATACATATATACATACAACATATATACATATATATACATACATATACATATATATATATACAACATATATACATATACATACATATACATATACATACATATACATACATATACACACATATATATATATATAAATATATATACACATATATACAAATAAATATATATACATATATACATATATATATACACACACATATGCACATATATATACATAAATATATATATACATATATAACTACTTCATTTATTCACATAAATTTAATATACGAAAGTATAGATTTATGCGTAAACTTTAAGTATTTACTTCAAAAGTGCTCAATACGTAGGTAGAGCTAGTTAGTAATATATTTTTTATAAATTACTATATACATATATATATATATATATATATATACATGTATATATACACACACACACACATATATATATATTTTAAATAAAATACTAGGCGGAAGTTTCTCGAGAGCTCTTTCGGCTATCATCTCGTCAGGAGTAAATCGATAGCAATCTAAATAATATTGTAACGAAAATAAAGAGTTCTATTGGGGAACTTATTAAATGTGCCAACGTACGGGGACATTAATTAAATTTATTTACGTCTAAAAACGATTAAAAATAATGGTACAACGAGGGAGAAAAAAATTTAAAGTTCCCCAAAGAGAAACAATGCGTTTGATGTTTCTTTTTGCCGGCACAAAGAAGGTTGACGCACCGCAATAGAGACGGCCTCCAAAATCTTTGAATGATTTTTGGAGTCCGCTCTATGTAGCACCTCGAACCAATCTACTTTATATCTATCGGCACAGCACGGGTTGTCAACCAAATGCTGGCCAATAGCAGAGTCCAAGGCTGCAGAAGGATTGAGACCACTAAACCCCATTCTCCCTTGTCTGATCTTCGATGTTACATGCTGGTTTATACGAGTCAAAAGGTGCAAGGATGTTCGCCCAACATTTTTTTTTTTTTTTTTTTTTTCAATTTTCACCCCAAACAAGGCACAGTGCCACTTTGAAGCAGGGGGCTACTATTAGGGAATTAATTAGCGGGGTCATTATGAAGGGAGAAGAGTAGAAAGATGTTTGTTAACATTACACTTGAACTTCTGCATATCATTGCAGTTGGGAAAGCAGAATCCCGGAAGGGAGTTCCAAAGACCCGCAGTTCTGGGGAAGAAACTATTGGAGTAAAAGGCTTTCTTGCACCTAGGGATCTCCACTGTAAAGGGATGAGACTTAGTAGCTTGTCGGGTTTGTCGGGGGTACTTACGTCGGGGAGGTACAAGTGTTTGCATTCACCATTAAAGTATTTGTAGAACAGGCAGAGGGATGCAACATCTCGTCGATGAGACAGAGGTTGAAGCCTAGATGACAGTTCAGGACCCATCAGGTTGGCGACTCTTTTTTGAACCCTGTCCAGGAGCGAGAGACAAGCAGCAGATGCACCAGCCCAGATGTGACAACAGTACTCCATACATGGGCGAATGGTTGCCTTATAGAGGTATAGGATACTGGCAGGCGTAAGTAGTTTTCTAGCACGGTAGAGGGAGCAAACCTTCCTTGAAGCAGCCTTGGCAATGCTCTCAATGTATCTATTCCAGTTCATATTCCCTGTAAACGTTAGGCCGAGGAGTTTAAAAGAAGTACTTTCAGGCAATGTGTTCTTGGCCATTGCTATTGGTGGTAGAGAAGGTTTCTTGTAGTTATTGAAGGAAACAAGCTTAGTCTTAGCAGCATTGAATGAGACCAACCATTTTTGTCCCCATTCCACTACGGATTGGAGCTCATCCTCTAGTGTTTCTGCCATTTTCTTGGATATGTGTTCATTTGTTTTCCCCTCATATCTGTTATAGAGAGTGGTGTCATCGGCAAATATACCCATTTCCGAAACAATATTATCAGGGAGGTCGTTTATGAATATCAGGAACAATAGAGGTCCAAGGATAGACCCCTGAGGCACTCCCGCATTTATGTCATATTGTTTGGATGTACGTCCGTCGAGGACAACTTTGATTTTTCTATTACTTAAGAAGAATTTAATTACGTTATGAATTCTTCCAGTGATTCCATATGATCTAATTTTCCTTAGAAGACCATCGTGCCATACCCTGTCAAAAGCCTTAGATATATCAAGGGCCACCGCTCTACCCTCCCCTGTTTTATCCAATGAACGGTATATACGTTCAGAAACTACAGTTAAGATATCTGCTGTTGAACGGGCTTGCCTGAATCCAAATTGTTTGTCAGTCAGGAGTTTAGCAGCTGTTAGGTGCTGGACAAGGACTTGATTAACTAAGGACTCAAATATTTTGGCGAAAAGCGGGAGGAGGCTAATGGGGCGATAATTTAGTGGGTCAGTTCTTTCACCAGAATTCTTGAAGACTGGTACCACAGAGGCGGTTTTCCAGCAGTCGGGAAAACCAGCATCGCACTGGCATCTAAACTGATATACAATATTACTATTTTGGATGTAAGGCAAACTATCCTTGCGGAAAGACGGAAAAGCAGGTCTCGTAGTATATACCAAACGCAAGGTCACCGAATTGAAGCATTCATAAATACTTCTTCGAATCTGTTTGGAAATTCTATTACTCCCCTCCCCAATCCACGGTAATTTCAAATAAACCGGGCATTTCAAGGGTCCAAACGTTTTAGGGGATTTAAAATCCGCAACCTTTTTGAAAATATAGTCATCAATAAGGTCAACAGATTGTTCGCCTAACAGATTAGATGTTGAACTCGATAAGATCAGGGAAATATTCATCAATAATGGTTATCCTGTTTACCTTATTAATGACTGTATTATTTACCTTTTCTCCACGTTAAAAAACGACCCTGGTGTCTAACTGTCCCGTGGGGAGGCATAGTAAATAGGTACAATATTATTTAGATTGCTATCGATTTACTCCTGACGAGATGATAGCCGAAAGAGCTCTCGAGAAACTTCCGCCTAGTATTTTATTTAAAACTATATACAAATTCTGTACCTCTAAACATTTATATATATATATATATATATATATATATATATATATATATATATATATATATATATATATATATATTAAATGCCGAAAAAACAGTTTTTGCAGTCAGTTGTTTAACAATTCAACCAACTTCGAATCAAATTATTTTGTTTATGGTAAACATTAGGATTTTCACAGAAATCACGTAAATTTTACTTTAATAAACACATTTTTATTCACGAAATCAATATTGTCAGTGGATTGCAATAAAATTAAACCTTTTTTATGTTTGATATTATTTTAAGAACCAATATTTTTTTAGGCAGATTGCAAACAAAATGTTGCAGATTATTTTAAAAGTTATTGAATGGGGATTTTTTTAAAGCATAAAAATATAACTTAACTTTCATATTGTATCGTAATAAAAAATAAACTTATTTTAATATTTAAGATTATTTTAAAGTTGAATAATATTTTTGTAAAGTGAAAAAAAATAAACTTATTTTGATATTAAAGAGTGCTAGTGCACTTACTGATCCGCGTTATTTTTTAAAATCGTATTTCTAAGTTTAATTAAAGTTTTATATACTTTTTTATTTAAATGTAAGGTTAAAGTATAGAATAGGTACAAAACACCCTCCCCTCTGAATGTTAAGAATGTCTTTTTAAATAATAACGTTATTATTTCAGCACGGATCAATAAGTGCATTGTACCTATTTAAGATTATTTTAAAGTTGTGGAATTATAATTTTTCAAAGTAAAAAAATAAACTTACCTTCCATTCCAGGAATTTAATACGAAAAAAAAAATCGTTTTTCTTTTGTGTCCAACGCAGAAAATTTGTTTTTTTTTTGTTAGGATTTCTTAATATAATCTTTAGTAAATTGATACAAATTTTGTTTTGTGTGTCCAATTCATTAAGCAATTAAATATATGAAAATATAAAAGAATAAAAAATAACAGACAAAAAACACGCTTTAAACGTGAAATTATTATAAGAAGAAAAAATCAACTGCTTCAGAACAAAGAACTTATGTTCATCGTAAAACGGTGTAATCATTATTTTGTTCCTCGTGTAAAAGATTGAACATTTCATTATGATTTGGATTAGTCGAACTACTGTTTACATCCAAGATGAGAACAGTAATCCAAATAATCCAAATATAAAAAAAATGCAAAACTGAATATTTCACATAAACAATTCAAAAAGGAAAGAATTGAACAAATAGCGAAGTCAATCAAATAACAAAAACTAGATTTGAACCAACAAGAAACAAAACAATAATTACCTGATTACATTATGAAAATTGCGACTTATTTTTATCAGATTCGATTCCGTTAACTTTACGATGACCTTATAATTCCAGATTTAAACCTGATGTTTTACATGCAATCAACGACTAACGATGGAAGTGTAGTGTGTGTGTGTGTGTGTGTGTGTGTGTGTGTGTGTGTGTGTGTGTGTGTACATAACACTGTGTGTGGCGTACTGAGAAAAATATTTTTTCTCAAAAATAAAAGTGAATAAAATTTATTTTTACAAAAGTCTGTATACATGATTCTAGTGTATAAAATAATTACAAATAAAAATTTGGTTATCTTTTATTTGTTTTTGAAAGATCGTTAGCAAATTAGCAGAATAAATAACTGGCGTTTTGTTTTTTTTTGTTTTTTTCGTAATTACATTAAAATTGATAAACTAGACCTGTTTTCCTTCTGTCGTCACAAATATAACTTTTAAAAGTATATTTTATATCATTTACATTAATTATCAGCGTTGTTTGCCTAAAATAATTGTTAGAGTAAAGCAAGGAACTATGTTGTATTATCGATTACCTCGACGACGACGACCGACGACGACGACGCAAATTATTCCATGAGATTAACATATGAAAAAATATATATATAGCGTCTATTGGCATTTTTTTAAAATTACTGCTCATGTAAGAGAAAATAACTCTTTAGATCATAATTTTTAATTTATTTTTGTTTCATCCATGCTTTGATATGATTAATAGGTGCTTGTACAGTTTAATCAAGACATCAAAAAATAAAAATATTGAAAAAATATATTGTATGTACTCGTTATGGATTAAAGTTTTCATGAAAAAAGAAATCACTTGATTTGATCCAGCAGTTATTATTATATTTTTTATCAAGGAAAATCAAATTTTAATGTGACCTATCACGTAACGGCCATCTTTTTTTTTTTGCTTAGGAGAAGGGGCCGTCAAGGGAAGATAACTCCAATCACCGCTTAAAGTTTGTTGAATTTTGACAAAATTATTTTGTTTTGAAACATAAGCAGAAAAATATTTACATAAATATTTTTATACTTATTTCACAGAATTTCTTTGTTCTTTTTTTATCTTTTTTTTCATTTTGTCCTTTGTATAAAGCCTGCCCTCCTCGTGTCCCTTAATAGTCAAATGGCGATGATAGATCGATTACAATAAAATTTTATTTCCTCTGTAAGAAAAAGTACTTGATCAAATTAAGTTACTTTTTTTTCGGAGAACTTCATTCCATAACGCGTACGTACAATATAACTCGTTTTTTTTTTTTTGAATATTTTTATTTTTTATGTCTCTATTAAACTGTACAAGCGCCAATTAATGAACTGAT
Source organism: Euprymna scolopes (assembly GCF_053919585.1). Lineage (NCBI taxonomy): Eukaryota > Metazoa > Mollusca > Cephalopoda > Sepiida > Sepiolidae > Euprymna > Euprymna scolopes. Next base: position 163,024,373 of record NC_136527.1, on the reverse strand, counting down.
TTAATTACATAAATATGTTTTTGGTTTAGTGCTTTGGTTTGAATTCTAAAAGTTTTCATTCGTTTGTATTCGTTCTCATTGAAAAGATTATGAATTTATGTTGTTCACATGTAAACGACCTTGACATTGAATATTATAGTAAAATGTAAGTTCCGTTAAGAATTGAGGTGTTTTGTGAAAATATTTGTACGTTTAAATAGTACATTATTTGTTATGAATTGTTGTTATTCGTGAATGAAATGTTGTGATATACTGATATTGGTGAGAATTATGTGGAGGCATTTTAGCTTTTTTATTGGTGTTTGTCGGTGGTTAGTATAGAAGTGTGATATAAAAACAGTGGTGGGCACATAAAAAAATTATACTTACTTAAAAAAAAAAAAATTAAAACTCTTTAGTTTGTATATATTTTTCCCTTTTAGTTTTTTGTATATAATGTTATATGTTTTTCTTCTTTTTGTCACAGCGTGAATGTCGCCTGCTATCCCGTAAGCTGGGGAGCTGTTATTTTAAGTAGGTCCGGGTAAGAATGTTAGGCGAAACAGTGCGTGATAGAAACTCTAGTATAGGTTTTATAATAAAGTACTTGCTATCTTACGCAAGTCTAGCTAAGAACTAGAAAAGACCCCTTTTTTCCCCACTTCCCCTTACTGGCCTTTGTGCCTAAGCTTCCTCGTACCCCAAATGAGGCCTTGGCAGTAGATAATGCAAAGGCCGGGGACGAAGGGCTAAATATAATACTTACCTTACGTCGGGGTAACGGTGATCATTAAGGTCGTTCCCCCAGAGCGAGGCCCATCCATTGCACTGCGGTTGGGTTGACCTTTGCGATCGTCCCAAAAGTGGACGACTCGGACGTGCTATTTCTAAGTGTGGGGTCTGCGTTCGCGCTCACCCCGATAATACAATTAAAATCAGAAATCCTTCCCTACTTCTTCCAAGTACCTCTCACTCGTAGGTCTGTACTCCCTCCGCTTAATCACCCTTAATCTCTGTAATACCAAGAAATACGCCATTTCTCTCGACCAGTTTATTATCCACTTCAATTCCAACGTTCTGATTGTATCTAATTTGCATGTAAATGTAATCAACGTTTAATCGTGAGGAATTCGTCTAGCTGCCGCCTACAGCTACTGAAAGTGTCTTCTTTCGATATACAGTGTGGACATAAGCCCTGTTACCAAATTTCTGAACTATTTATTATGATAATATTAAAATAAATTTAATATTTAATTGTCATTATATGATAATGTAATGTATGATGTCTAATTTTTTTAGAAACAAAAGATGTTAATTTTTAAAAATGCCAATAGACTATCTTTTCTTGTTCTTAACAAAGAACGTTACATTGAGGACATTTTTAAATATGCACTAACTCCATTCTGTATAATTCTGTGTTTTTTAATGATTTTCTTTTATTACATTATCATCCCCCAAACAAGGCACATTGTCACTTTGATGTAGGGGGCTACTATCAGGGACATAAGCGACTAGGGTACTAGGTGGGGAGTTGGACAGCAATATGTCGGTTCATGCTACACTTGAACTTCTGCATGTCAGTACAGTTGGGGAAAGAGAACTCGGAAGGGAATTCCAAGGGGCAAGAAACTACTGGAGTAGAAGGCTTTCTTAAATTTAGGGATCACAACCGTGGAGGGGTGGGATTTTGCTGCTTGCCGGGTTTGTCGAGGGTAATTACGTCGAGGGGGTACAAGTGCTTGCAGTTCGTCAGAGTATTCAACGTTAAAGTACTTGTAAAACAGGCAGAGGGATGCTACATTTCGTCGATGGGAGAGAGGCTGAAGCTTAGAACAGTTCAGGACCTTGTCTAGGAGCGAGAGACTAGTAACAGGATGCACCAGCCCAAATATGACAACAATACTCCATACATGGGCGAATGGTTAGGTTTTCAATGTTTTTAGTTAATGTATAATGTTTAATCCGTTCGAAAAACAAGTAATGTTGAACGCTGTTGGAGAACAAGCAAAGCTTACCGCAATGTCTTTGAAGACCCGATAATCGCTTCAAAATAAGAAATAAAACAAAATTTTGGGTAGAAAACCACTCAATAAATGTTACTGTGACATTTGTTGGGCGGGTCATTTTAAGTTTAACCGAATCAGTTTCAAGTTTCATAATGTAAAGATTATAGTTTACTTTCTTGGTCCAAATCTATTCTTGTAATTTAACTCACTTCACGTTTTTTTTTTGTTTGTTTGGGGGTTTTTTTTTTCATATAAGGACGGTTTGACTTATTCAATTATTCACACTCCTATTTTCATTTTGGATGTTAACAGTAGTTTGACTATTTCAAAAAAGAATGAAATGTTCAGTTTTTTTTTTTTATAAATGTGATTTTTATGTTTTAATTTTTAATGAAATAGACATACAAAATAGAAATTTACAAAAGATATCGAAAACAAGCTTTAATCATTGACAAATATAATCCGAACTTGATAGGAAAACAATTCGATACGTTTTAATAATAAACAGACATTTTTACACGAGGAACGAAATAATGATTTCACCGTGTTATTACGATGACCTTTACTTCTTTGTTCTTTAGCAGTTGATATTCTATTTAAATAATTTCACGTTTAAATCGTGTTTTCCATCTTTTAATTTTGATTCTTTTATATTTTCATATATTTTATTTCTTAATGATTTTCACACACAAAACAAAAGTTGTATCAATTTACTAAATCTTTAAAAAAAAAAAACAATTTTTGTGTTTTGAACACAAAAGAACAAAGACTTGAACCCGATTTTTTTTTCGTATTAGAACTGAAATGAAAGGTAAGTTTTTAAATGTTTTTCGACATTAAAAAAAATGAAAATATCGAAAAATTTTAATTGTACGTATCTCTTATTGAATGAAGTTCTTCGAATAAAAAAATCCACTTAATTTCAAGTAGTTTTTGCTTTACAGCGAAAAAAAAATGTAATGATACCGAACAAAATTTATAAAAACAAACAAGATGCCTGCCTTCAAAGCGCTCTCATAAAAACGTGTTTTTCCGCTGTAAAAAAACAAAAAAAACAAAAAAAAACAACTGCTTGATCAAATTAAGTGAATTTTTTTTTCGAAGATCGTACAATATAACCTTTTTTTGTTTTCGATATTTTCATTTTTTTAATGTCTTGATTAAACTGTACAAGTACCGTTTTTTGTTTACACTTTTAATCCGAATTTTTTTTAATAACCTTAAATATTAAATTATGCTTATTCATTTCATTTTTTTTTTTGCAATAAAAATATTTTAATCCGATTTGTTTAATAACCTTAAATATTAAATTATGCTTATTCATTTCATATTTTTTTGCAATAAAAATATTTAAAAAACAAAAAAAAATTGCAATAAGTATGTTGATTCTATATAATTTATAACAAACGTGAATATAAAATGTGAATTCCCAATTTATTTGGTTTATTTTTAATTCATGGGATAAAAGATAAGTTTTTTTTGTTTTTTTTACACAAAAAATCTATTCTTAAAAAGAAAACACTTGTGTGATTTCTGAGAACCGTAAACACAATAATTCAATTCGAAGAAAACTGATCACAAAAAAACTAATTTTCCAGAATTTAATTGACAGTCCCTAATGATTATCAACTTATGATCACACACAAAAAAAAAAAAAAACTAATTTTCTTGTATTTAATTGTTAAATGATTATCCACTTATGTTTCTCTTCTATTTTTAAAAATCGTATTTTTAAGTTAAATTCGAATTTTATGAGATCATATTTTATTAAATTATTATGTGGAAGTACAGATTAGTTACAAAACACTCTCTCCATGTTAAGAATGGCTTTCTGAATAATAAGGTTATTTCAGCAGGGTAACATAAGTGCACAAGTACCTAATTGTTTTAACATAAAAAATTGTTTTCTGTCTACACTTACCTATTATGTCGCTAGAGAATTTCGTTTGATTTTGTATGTTTCATCCCATATTTAAGATTTTAGAATGGGGATCACTTTCTTTTATAAAGTTTACATAAAATGATCAAATATTTATTGGCCATCACAAATTAATATTATCTTAATGTAGAAAAACATATTTGTAAATCTTTACAATGTAACCAAGCGTTATTTACTCTCTAAAAAATAAATAAAATAAAAAATTAAGTACTTTGGCTATTACGTTTCAACAATAAAAAAAAATCGTTCAAAGACACAACAAATAATAATAAATATTTAAGATTTTAGGACATGGAATCACTTTTCTATATAAATATAACATAAAATAAGCATCAATTTAATGACCAGTAAGCAGGCAATAATACCTGTAATCATTTGCAGTTTTCAATTTTTGGTTGAATGGGGAAGAGATGGGTGGCTCATATCATTTTTTTTATTTTATTTATTTATTTTTTTGCTTTCTTACGTTTTTTGTGTGTTGTTATTTTTTCAAATAGTTTTTTTTATTTTTTTCAAATAGTTATTTGGAATTCCCCTTAACAAATTATTTAACCAAAGATACCGTAAAGAAATCGTTGGCCATAACAAAACTTTTCAAAAATGTTAATTTTGTGGTTTTCTACCAGTACTTTATTTAAGTATCGATTTTTGAGCGATTATCGTGGCATCTTAGATGACTGTTTTATATCACCCATTTTTATTACTTCTAACATAAGACACGGTACAGATTTTTTGTAACGTAAATCAACGCTTAAAAATAAGTTAAAACACAAAAATCTCATCCCAGTAGGTCGAAGAGTTTATTATGTTTCCTTTAATAACAATCATTTGCTATATATTTGTTTGTTTTTTTGCCCAGTTTTTCGTTTTTGTGTTAACTAACAAAATGCACCTTTTAATTTATTTAATTGTTAGATGAATGTACAAATTATTTAGCAAGGACTCCCTTCCCCATGTTAAGAATAGCTTTCTAAATAATATTGTTACCTATACTATAAATCTCACCTGTTTGTTTAAATGTGTGTATGTTTGTATGCCTAAAACTTTTGTCAGAGTGTACGCATTTTCACGAGATCGGTATCATCGTGAAGCATGATGTCCCAGACGGCAAATATAAAAAAAATTAGCCTAATAAATTAATTCCTTCATCCTCAACTGGGCAGTTTTCTACAAAGACGGATCAATTTTTATGCGAGTCACTTTTGCAATCCATCATATCGGTTGGACTGACTTTGCATAATTTTAACTTTCTGAACTTTCGGTCACGTCATAGAGGTGTGTTAAGACGTCAGATATTATTTCACTTTCTTTTCCGCCTTTACGAGCCGCGGGTTTTAGCTTGCCTGCCTACTACCTCTTTTTTTGCTCAAAACACACGTTAAAAAACCCGGGCAATGGTGGGCATCCAGGCTAGTATTTAATAAAGAGGGGTGGCATTTTTATGAATTTAAAACAGAACAAAAAATAGAATGTATGAGTAAAAAAGTCCAGTCTTTGAATTTAAAATTGAAATAAAAAAATATACCCCCATTCTCATTTTTATATAAAACAAACAAAAAATAAGATGACGCTTTCTTTATATCAAATATGAATTTGAATATTAAAATATAAGAAAGCCAACAATAATATTTTTATGGTGTTTTTATTTATTAAATTGGAAGGTTGAAATGCAAACTAGTTAACAACACATGAACTCTTATCCCTCCTTAAGAAATGCATGAAAGCTAAAATATATGGGCACCTCCCCAATAATTGTTGCAAAGATTGATAACTGTGACCGATTATATGTCTGATTGACTGCCAACTGGCAATGAAGTAGGTGCTCATTTTATGTTGTATTTATATAGGAATTGAATAATTACAGAACTTCAAAGCATTATATAAACCACACATAAAATAGCAGCTCCTCAAAATTGTTTTGTAACTCTGTCTAATCCAATTAAACTCCATATTTAGTATTATTACATAAAAATTAAAAGGTGTTGATGTCTAAACAAGTGTTGATGAGACATAAATATCCGAGTTGTCAAAACTGTTCCTATCATATTAGAGTTGACGGGTCAGAAAGAAAATGTTTGTAAAATCTTTATGCTCTGGTATCCATACTCAAGCTCATCTCAATTTAAGGGCAAGTCGATTTACCAGCTGATGTTTACATTTCCTCTGAACAACTAATATTCCAATGATAATTTGTTTACAAAGGAGTCAGCACTTATCAATGCCCAGAGGCCACTCAAGAATAAGTGTTAATAATTATACAGTGATCAATGGGATAATGACGTCGTAATTGTTAGTAATGAAAATTTGGTAAATAAAATTACTTAAGGGGAACGGCTCATCAAGAACTTGTTTACATTGGACTTGAAGACGACCATATTATAGGCAGTCGGAAAGCAGTTCCACAGGTTTGCAGTTCTAAGAAAAAAAACTTTGTTCATGGAATCTACGTTTAGGTTGATGCACGCATAAATAGTGGGCGAAATTATTCTGACGTCATACCACCGAAGCCAGCATCCAATAACCTATATGAAATATTGTTAGTCGCAAATCAGAACTGTTTCAATCCTTTGCCCATATATATGCTTTATTAACATAAGTTCTGAAAACCTTCAAACTGTTTAACCTAAGGGAAAAGGTCACTAAAAATAGTCGAATCACAGAAAAAGTTGAATCATATAATCCACTCTTTTAGTCGCTATTTATGTAGGTCAATAGACCAGTTGAGAATGGAGTCAACTGTGAGTATACTGTCAACCAACTGTGTAGTGTTCCACAAGAGTAGTTGATCTGCCAAACCTAAATGGCATTCAGAGCGCATGTGCCACCACTTTTCATCGTTTTGCTAATCAGGTACAATCGTCATAAAACACGTTTCATCGTTTTGCTAATCATAATACAATCGTCATAAAACACGTTTCATCGTTTTGCTAATCATAATACAATCGTCATAAAACACGTTTCATCGTTTTGCTAATCATAATACAATCGTCATAAAACACGTTTCATCGTTTTGCTAATCATAATACAATCGTCATAAAACACGTTTCATCATTTTGCTAATCATAATACAATCGTCATAAAACACTTTTCATCGTTTTGCTAATCATAATACAATCGTCATAAAACACTTTTCATCGTTTTGCTAATCATAATACAATCGTCATAAAACACTTTTCATCGTTTTGCTAATCATAATACAATCGTCATAAAACACTTTTCATTGTTATGCTAATCATAATACAATCGCCATAAAACAATTTTCATCGTTTTCCTAATCATAACACTATCGTCATAACACACTTTTGATCGTTTTGCGAATCATAATACAATCGTCATAAAACACTTCATCGTTTTGCTAATCATCTTCATAAAATACTTTTCATCGTTTTGCTAATCAGGTACAATCGTCATAAAACACTTTTCATCGTTTTGCTAATCATAATAAAATCGTCATAAAACACGTTTCATCGTTTTGCTAGCAGTGTCAGAAATTTCGTGAAAATAGTGAATAATTCCACCCCATCTTTCCAAGCTTATAACTCCTCGAAAAATGTAATTCAAGCCCTAATTTTTTTTTCAATTAGAGGAGCAAGGACCAAGGTTTTATTAAAAAAAAAAAAAAAAAAAAAACAATGTGTTTTTTTTTTAAAAAAAGGTTTTAAACTTCGGACTTTACAGGTAAATTTCTAAAAAAGCGATTTTTTTTTGTTTTAAATTTGAATATATTATTTATTGACCTTTTCTCTTCAATTTGTGATATATAAAACTATTCAAGATAAATTAATTATTTACTTTTTAATAGACATTTCAAAATGAGAGGCGTGAATTATTCGACCCCCTGTCTTTTCAAGCTTATAACTCCTCGAAAAATGTAATTCAAGCCCTAATTATTTTTTCAATTAAAGGAGCAAGGACCAAGGTTTCATTAAAAAAAAAGACAAAAAAAAGACAAAAAAAAAAAACAATGTGTTCTTATAAAATAAGGTTTTAAACTTCGGACTTTACAGGTAAATTTCTAAAAAAGCGATTTTTTTTGTTTTAAATTTGAATATATTATTTATTGACCCTTTCTCTTCAATTTGTGCGACATAAATTAATTATTTACTTTTTAATAGACATTTCAAAATGGGTGACACTTGGGGGGGGGCGTGAATTAAAAAAAAACGTTTGTCTAAAATATTATATTCGGTTTATTGGAAAGAACATAAAATTTCACATTGACCCTGAAAATATCGTAAAAATAGAATCAATAGAAAAATTTTGATAGATTTTTTAAGTTTAAAAATTGAAAAATATTGAGTTCGGAAAATTCATTACTGTTTTAAAAAAAAAATATTTCTATTACTTTTAAAACAACTGTAATAGTTTATTTTGGAATTATAATCCATAAACAAAATAAATAACCCACTTTTAACAGAGAAATTACGAGATTTTTATATTGTATTCGCAGTTTCGTGTTAGGGGTGTCAAAAATTCCTACAAAAATTCTGATACTGCTATCGTTTTGTTAATCATAATACAATCGTCATAAAACACTTTTCATCGTTTTGCTAATCATAATACAATCGTCATAAAACACTTTTCATCGTTTTGCTAATCATAATACAATCGTTATAAAACCCTTTTCATCGGTTAGCTAATCATAATACAATCGTCATAAAACACTTTTTATCGTTTTGCTAATCATAATACAATCGTTATAAAACACTTTTCATTGTTATGCTAATCATAATACAATCGCCATAAAACAATTTTCATCGTTTTCCTAATCATAACACTATCGTCATAAAACACTTTTCATCGTTTTGCGAATCATAATACAATCGTCATAAAACACTTCATCGTTTTGCTAATCATCTTCATAAAATACTTTTCATCGTTTTGCTAATCATAATACAATCATCATAAAACACTTTTCATCATGTGTATATTGTAGTGTTTTATATATAAGTTTTAACATTTTATTCCTCATTAGGATCTGATCATAGCAATATTAGATATAATTTCAACAATATCTTAAATAAAAGCTTTATTGTATTTTAGGATCGTATAGTGTAGTATTTTATATATAAGTTTAACCATTTTATTCCTTATTAGGATATTATTATACCAATGTTGGATATAATTTCAACTATATCTTATATTATTATTATATCAAATAAATGTAGAGGTTGTTAGTTTAATCCAATAATATTGAAAAAAAGATAATACTAATATGTTAATGCAAATATTAAAAACATTGAATTATTTTATATTTTTACAGATGTTCCTGATTGAGCGTTACTATTCAATTTTAATGGCGTATTAAACATTACAAACATTACTTTATTTGAAAGACTATGGCAAAATATGTGGAAAGATTTCTTATTCTTACATTATTATTTTACTTATTTTTGGAAACGTGTGATATCATGACACATGTAAAAGCTAATATATTTTGTTGTGAAATATGTGTATAATGTTCAAATACATTCAAACGTAATAAGAGATCGATTAAAAAATTGCAGAAAAGTATATATTTATATATATATATTAGTTATAATAAAGTATATATATATATATATATATATATATATATATATATATATATATATATATATATATATATATATATAGTGATGATCATATTTATTGGCACGGTAAAATAAAAGTTAAATTTTGTCTAATAAATTCTAAAAAAGGGATTAAATTAAAGAAAATAACAAAGTATATTATGTATTTTTAACTGGCCTTTCCGATGCAGCAATCGGATTTTAGAAAAAATAAATAACAAAGGAACAACAAACATAATTGCAAAAAACCCTTGTTCAAAATTATTGGCACGGCTTTGTTTTCTTTTAGTATCAGTATAATATCAATCAATTTCCGGTTTACGTGCTTTCTGAACTTTTTTATAGCCATATTATGCTTGTTTAACGCTAATTCAGCGAATATTTTTTTTCAGATAATTTTTAGATAGCGATTTATTTAAACTATTATAAGTGACTAAATTATAATTTTCAATCGCCATGGTTAAAACTAAGGAACACAGCGAAGACGTCAGGAAGCTTGTTGTAGCATGCCATACCAATGGGGAGGGCTATGATAAGATTTCAAAGAAGCTAAACCTTCCCAAATCCACTGTTAGAGCCATAATAAACAAGTTCAAATCGCAAGGCCACGTTATGAGTTTAGAGGGTAGAGGGAGAAAAAGGATTCTTTCCCCAAGAGATGAACGGAAAATTGTTCGACAAGTAAAACAAAACCCAAGGATCTCTGTTGGGGAGATTGTTGATGAACAGAGCACCTCTGGAGTGAATGTATCTCGACATACAGTTGGTAGAGTTTTGAAGAGAGCTGGTTTAAAAGCATGTCGTCCGAGAAAGACTCCCTTATTGAAGCCTATGCACCTGAAAGCAAGGCTAGCCTTTGCAAAACGTCATATTGATAAAGATGTTGCATTCTGGAAACGTGTTCTATGGACTGACGAAACGAAAATAGAGTTATTTGGCCATAATAAAGTGTCTTATATTTACAGAAAATCTGGCGAAGCTTTCCTGCCTAAGAACACCATACCCACAGTGAAGCACGGTGGAGGCAGTTTGATGTTTTGGGGATCCTTTGCTGCCTCTGGACCAGGGCGACTTGTTAAGGTCACAGGTAGCATAAAAAATGAAGATTATGTTAAAATATTGGATGAAAACCTGAAAGACTCTGCTAAAGCATTCGGCTAAACTGACTAAGAAATGGCTTGAGGACAATCATATTAATGTTTTGGAGTGGCCATCACAAAGCCCAGACCTTAATCCAATTGAAAATTTATGGAGAACATTAAAATTGAGGGTAATGCAAAGGAAGCCTAAGACTCTTATTCAATTGGAGGATTATTGTCTGGAAGAGTGGGCTAAAATTACTGCTGAAGAGTGCAACAACTTGGTTGTAAACTAGGAAAAGCGACTGAGGAAGGTAATCAAGGCCAAAGGCTATACAATTGATTATTAAATAAATCGTGCCAATAATTTTGAACAAGGGTTTTTTGCAATTATGTTTGTTGTTCCTTTGTTATTTATTTTTTCTAAAATCCGATTGCTGCATCGGAAAGGCCAGTTAAAAATACATAATATACTTTGTTATTTTCTTTAATTTAATCCCTTTTTTAGAATTTATTAGACAAAATTTAACTTTTATTTTACCGTGCCAATAAATATGATCATCACTGTACATATATATATATATATATATATATATATATATATATATATATACATATATATATATATATATATATATATATATATATATATATATATATATTAGTTATAATAAATGAATGTAGAGGTTGTAAGTGTAATCCAATAATATTGACAAAAACAAAAATAATACTAATATGTGAATGCAAATATTTAAAATATTGAATTATTTTATAGCTTTACAGGTGTTCCTGATTGAGCGTTACTATTCAAGTTTAATGGAGTATTATTTTCCTTAAACATTACAAACATTATATAATTTGGACGACTACGGCAACATATGTGGGAAGATTTCTTATACTGACATTATTATGTTTCTAATTTTTGGAAACGTGTGACATCTGGACACATCTTAAAGTATGTTGTAGTGAAAATGTGTTTAATATTAAAACACATTAAAACAAAATAAGAGATTCATCCAAAAATTGCAGGAAACTATGAAAAAGTATGTGGTTTTTAAAAGACAATATTTTCTGAAGTACTGGAAACTATGAAAAAGTATATGGCTTTTAAAAAGACAATATTTTCTACCGTACTGGAAACTATAAAGAAAGTTTGTGGTTTTTAAAAAGACAATATTTTATACAGTACTGGAAACTATAAAAAGTATATGGTTTTTAAAAAGACAATATCTTTACGGTACTGAAAACTACAGAACTAAGAAAAAAATCATAGAAAAGTAACACTTTATGAATGCAAAATTCTTTGAAGTAGCAATTTTCTAAGATCGCTCAGTTGGAATTTATAAAATTATAGCTAAATGTTTGACAGCGTGTTGGCTGTTCCATCTTCCAGTTGAACAAATTAATAAGAAAATTTAAATAAATAAAAAACAATGTTCTTATAATATGTGTAGAATATTCTCGGACTGTAAAATCTGTTATTGAGACATATGGAAATTCTCCATTTATATGAAGTGTGTAATTACTTTACCAAATACGATTGAGTAAGACATATGACACTGGAGAAATACGACTTTGTTATAGAGTTTTGATATTCTTTTTCTAAAGCATCAGATTTTTTAAACATATTATGATACACACTTCAGAAAAAACAAAACTCTTGTGAAGTGTGAGTATATTCTTGGTTTAATAAATAGACGATAGTGACAAAAATGAATAATAACACTGTCAAAAAGCCATATTATTGTGAAGTGTGTGATTTTTCCTCTTCTCACAAATCAAAGTTAGTAGTACATGTGAGAACGCACACTGGGGAAAAGCCATATTCTTGTAAAGTGTGTGAATATTCTTGTTCTGAAAAATCATCTTTAGTGAGACATATTAGAAGTCACACTGGAGAAAAGCCACATTCTTGTGTAGTGTGTGGATATTCTTGTTCTGAAAGATCTAATTTAGTCAAACATATGAAACGTCACACTGGGGAAAAGCCACATACTTGTGAAGTATGTGGCCATTCTTTTTGTGAAAAATCATATTTATTGTCACATATGAGAACTCACACTGGGGAAAAGCCACATACTTGTGAAGTGTGCGGATATTCTTGTTCTGCAAAATCAACGTTACTAAATCATTTTAGGACTCACACTGGGGAAAAGCCATATTCTTGTAAAGTGTGTAAATATACTTCTTCTCATAAATCATGTTTAGTAAGACATATGAGAACTCACACTGAGAAAAAGCTACATACTTGTCAAGTATGTGGATATTCTTTTTCCTTAAAATCCTCGCTAGTTGCACATATGAGAATACACTCTTGTGAAAAGCCATAGTCTTGTGCTGAGAAATCATCTTTATTGAGACATATGAGAACTCTCTCTGGGAAAGGCTACAAACTTGTTAAGTGAGTATGGAATTTCTTGTTCTATAAGATCATCGTTACTGTTACGAATATGAAAACGCACACTTAGGAAAAAGACACATTCTTGAAAACTATGTATATTCTATCTCTAAAAAATCAAATTTACTGGCACACATATGAAATCACTCAACAATAAAAACAAGTGCCGGCTCTTTCCCAAAGAATTAAAGCGTGTGAGCGACCTGACATTTGCAAATAAGTCATACACCATCCACTATAATTACAGAAACATTTCATTTAATTTAAGAGCGAAATAATTTCATAAACTATCTGGCGAATATACCCAGGGAACCAAGTGCGAGAGAAATACAAACAATTGTACTTTCAGGGACCTTTAAAATCCTAAAAAGATATCTTGGTTGGCATAACTAAACTAAGAAGAGAATGTCTGGCATAAAAAAATTTCCTGATACAATTCCTGAAATATTAAACTGTTGTGAAAAACGGGTACACATGACAAAATCACAAACCAACGTACTGAAATCAAAAAGTAGCTGCAGCGAAGGGGGCGAATAAAATTCTTGTCCATTATTTCTCGTAAATAAAATATTGCAAAAATAAGTAACAATTGACAAAAGCCATATTCTTTCAAATCATGTGTACCACGAAAAGAATTGAGTCTATGTTTCACTAAAATAAAACAAAATTGAGTGTATGTTTCACTAAAATAAAACATATGTGAAAATTGTACTGAAAAATACTGTAGAGTTGGATGATAAACCAGTAAAAGAAAAAGAAAGGAAATGAACAGAAAAAGACACAAGATAAACAAAGACGGAAACAACAGTTCTTGGAGAGCATAAGCAAGAATATATAGGACGGGATGCGATACTTCAACATTCGAAAATTGGAAGATTTTCATTTGATGATAAACCAGTAAGGGAAAAAGAAAGGGACCAGAAATAGACACAAAATAACAAAGAAACAATAGAGTTGGAAAGTTCATGGAAAGCATAATCAATAATATATGGGTTTGATCAATCCTATTGGCAGATGGTGTTTCCTCATAACAGTGAGAGATAAATGTTTCTTGTAAAGTGTGTAAATATACTTCTTCTCATAAATCATGTTTAGTAAGACATATGAGAACTCACACTGAGAAAAAGCTACATACTTGTCAAGTATGTGGATATTCTTTTTCCTTAAAATCCTCGCTAGTTGCACATATGAGAATACACTCTTGTGAAAAGCCATAGTCTTGTGCTGAGAAATCATCTTTATTGAGACATATGAGAACTCTCTCTCTGGGAAAGGCTACAAACTTGTTAAGTGAGTATGGAATTTCTTGTTCTATAAGATCATCGTTACTGTTACGAATATGAAAACGCACACTTAGGAAAAAGACACATTCTTGAAAACTATGTATATTCTATCTCTAAAAAATCAAATTTACTGGCACACATATGAAATCACTCAACAATAAAAACAAGTGCCGGCTCTTTCCCAAAGAATTAAAGCGTGTGAGCGACCTGACATTTGCAAATAAGTCATACACCATCCACTATAATTACAGAAACATTTCATTTAATTTAAGAGCGAAATAATTTCATAAACTATCTGGCGAATATACCCAGGGAACCAAGTGCGAGAGAAATACAAACAATTGTACTTTCAGGGACCTTTAAAATCCTAAAAAGATATCTTGGTTGGCATAACTAAACTAAGAAGAGAATGTCTGGCATAAAAATATTTCCTGATACAATTCCTGAAATATTAAACTGTTGTGAAAAACGGGTACACATGACAAAATCACAAACCAACGTACTGAAATCAAAAAGTAGCTGCAGCGAAGGGGGCGAATAAAATTCTTGTCCATTATTTCTCGTAAATAAAATATTGCAAAAATAAGTAACAATTGACAAAAGCCATATTCTTTCAAATCATGTGTACCACGAAAAGAATTGAGTCTATGTTTCACTAAAATAAAACAAAATTGAGTGTATGTTTCACTAAAATAAAACATATGTGAAAATTGTACTGAAAAATACTGTAGAGTTGGATGATAAACCAGTAAAAGAAAAAGAAAGGAAATGAACAGAAAAAGACACAAGATAAACAAAGACGGAAACAACAGTTCTTGGAGAGCATAAGCAAGAATATATAGGACGGGATGCGATACTTCAACATTCGAAAATTGGAAGACTTTCATTTGATGATAAACCAGTAAGGGAAAAAGAAAGGGACCAGAAATAGACACAAAATAACAAAGAAACAATAGAGTTGGAAAGTTCATGGAAAGCATAATCAATAATATATGGTTTTGATCAATCCTATTGGCAGATGGTGTTTCCTCATAACAGTGAGAGATAAATGTTTCTTGTAAAGTGTGTAAATATACTTCTTCTCATAAATCATGTTTAGTAAGACATATGAGAACTCACACTGAGAAAAATCTACATACTTGTCAAGTATGTGGATATTCTTTTTCCTTAAAATCCTCGCTAGTTGCACATATGAGAATGCACTCCTGTGAAGAGCCATAGTTTTGTGAAAAGCCATATTCTTGTGCTGAGAAATCATCTTTATTGAGACATATTAGAACTCACTCTGGAAAAAAGCTATAAAGTGAGTGTGGAATTTCTTGTTCTATGAGATCATCATTACTGTTACGAATATGAAAACGCACACTTAGGAAAAGACACATTCTTGAAAACTATGTATATTCTATCTCCAAAAAATCAAATTTATCGGCACACATAAGAAATCACTCAACTATAACAGCAAGTGCCGGCTCTTTCCCAAAGAATTAAAGCGTGTGAGCGACCTGACATCCAGTTGTAAAGACCTGTTGGACGATGGCATATACTGCGACACAACAGAGTGTGTTAATATCTCTACAAAAAATCTCTTAAAACATGAATATCAAATGTAGCAGAACGTCTAGGTATCAAATGTACCAGAAATGACAGTTGGAAATAAGTCATACACCATCTACTATAATTACAGAAACATCTCAGTTAATCTAAGAGCAAAATAATTTCATAAACTATCTGGCGAATATACCCAGGGAACCAAGTGCGAGAGAAATACAAACAATTGTACTTTCAGGGACGGTTAAAATCCTAAAAAGATATCTTGGTTGGCATAACTAAACTAAGAAGAGAATGTCTGGCGTAAAAAAATTTCCTGATACAATTCCTGAAATATTAAACTGTTGTGAAAAACGGGTACACGTGACAAAAGCACAAAACAATGTACTGAAATCAAAAAGTAGCTGCAGCGGGGGGGAATGAAATTCTTGTCCATTGTTTCTCGTAAATAAAATATTGCAAAAATAAGTAACAATTGACAAAAGCCATATTCTTTCAAAGCATGTTTACTACGAAAAGAATTGAGTCTATGTCTCATTAAAATAAAAAAAAATTGAGTGTATGTCTCACTAAAATAAACCAGTCATATCAAACGGCCATAGTAAAGATGGGACAGGACATCAAAAGCACAAGAGATGTGAAAATTGTACTGAAAATACTGTAGAGTTGGATGATAAACCAGCAACAAAAAAAAAGAAAGGAAATGAACAGAAACAGACACAAGATAACAAAGACGGAAACAACAGTTCTTGGAGAGCATAATCAAGAATATATAGGACGGGATGCGATACTTCAACATTTGAAAATTGGAAGACTTTCATTTGATGAGGAGGAAAGAATATTTTAGCTAATGAAGAGATGGCCATGAAAATGGATTTAAAAAAAATAAAAATATGGTCAGTGCAAGTTTTGTCACTCAGAGACTGATGACCTTTAAGTCACTTTATGTGTAGATGACCTTTAAGTCACTTTATGTGTAGATGACCTTTAAATCACTTTATGTGTAGATGACCTTTAAGTCACTTTATGTGTAGATGACCAATCCTGTTGTCAGCTGGTGTTACATAGTTTCTAATAGGAAGATTTATAAAGAGATGCAGCTTTTAAGGAAATACAGGTTGCAACCATAAAGAGAACAACGTCTATCATTTAAAGAACTCTTGGTAATAAAAAATATCTAAATAAAATGTAAACAAATCTAAATGCCTGGAATGTTGATGATATTATTCGATTGGTCTCTAGTATGAAAAGAAATCCCAGTAGTATTATGAAATCTTCGAATGAAGAAGCAAGCAAGATTCCATACAAATTATAGCAGTTTATACTTCAATTTGTTGATTGATATGCAGGTTTCCCACAGCCTTCATCATAACAGTAAGTGATTACGCCCTCACAAATACAGAACAAAAATCGTCTGTTTTACTACAATATAAAACCGCTTCACTCAATCGGTTGTATACATTTGCGAAATATTATTGCAAAAGAATAAGCAGGATGGAGGAACATGGATATTAAAATGTGATACAAATTTGATAAGCAACACAAGTAAAAATACAACTCTATGAATGTATTTTCTCACTACAAAACAATTCTATTAAACAATACACATGAATATATTGTCTCACTACCAAACAATTCTATTAAACAATACACATGAATGTATTGTCTCACTACCAAACAATTCTATTAAACAATACACATGAATATATTGTCTCACTACCAAACAATTCTATTAAACAATACACATGAATATATTGTCTCACTACCAAATAATTCTATTAAACAATACACATGAATATATTGTCTCACTACCAAACAATTCTATTAAACAATACACATGAATATATTGTCTCACTACCAAACAATTCTATTAAACAATACACATGAATGTATTGTCTCACTACCAAACAATTCTATTAAACAATACAAATGAATGTATTGTCTCACTACCAAACAATTCTATTAAACAATACAAATGAATGTATTGTCTCACTACCAAACAATTCTATTAAACAATACAGATGAATGTATTGTCTCATTACCAAACAATTCTATTAAACAATACAAATGAATGTATTGTCTCACTACCAAACAATTCTATTAAACAATACGCATGAATGCATTGTCTCACTACCAAACAATTCTATTAAACAATACAAATGAATGTATTGTCTCACTACCAAACAATTCTATTAAACAATACAAATGAATATATTGTCTCACTACCAAACAATTCTATTAAACAATACAAATGAATGTATTGTCTCACTACCAAACAATTCTATTAAACAATACACATGAATGGATTGTCTCACTACCAAACAATTCTATTAAACAATACAAATGAATGTATTGTCTCACTACCAAACAATTCTATTAAAAATACACATGAATGTATTGTCTCACTACCAAACAATTCTATTAAACAATACAAATGAATGTATTGTCTCACTACCAAACAATTCTATTAAACAATACACATGAATGCATTGTCTCACTACCAAAGAATTCTATTAAACAATACAAATGAATGTATTGTCTCACTACCAAACAATTCTATTAAACAATACATATGAATGTATTGTCTCACTACCAAACAATTCTATTAAACAATACAAATGAATGTATTGTCTCACTACCAAACAATTCTATTAAACAATACAAATGAATGTATTGTCTCACTACCAAACAATTCTATTAAACAATACAAATGAATGTATTGTCTCACTACCAAACAATTCTATTAAACAATACAAATGAATGTATTGTCTCACTACCAAACAATTCTATTAAACAATACATATGAATGTATTGTCTCACTGCCAAACAATTCTATTAAACAATACAAATGAATGTATTGTCTCACTACCAAACAATTCTATTAAACAATACACATGAATGTATTGTCTCACTACCAAACAATTCTATTAAACAATACAAATGAATGTATTGTCTCACTACCAAAGAATTCTATTAAACAATACAAATGAATGTATTGTCTCACTACCAAACAATTCTTTTAAACAATACAAATGAATGTATTGTCTCACTACCAAACAATTCTATTAAACAATACATGAATGAATGTATTGTCTCACTACCAAACAATTCTATTAAAAATACACATGAATGTATTGTCTCACTACCAAACAATTCTATTAAACAATACAAATGAATGTATTGTCTCACTACCAAACAATTCTTTTAAACAATACAAATGAATGTATTGTCTCACTACCAAACAATTCTATTAAACAATACATGAATGAATGTATTATCTCACTACCAAACAATTCTTTTAAACAATACAAATGAATGTATTGTCTCACTACAAAACAATTCTATTAAACAATACAAATGAATGTATTGTCTCACTACCAAACAATTCTATTAAACAATACATGAATGAATGTATTATCTCACTACCAAACACTGTCGCATATTGTGATTACTGGGCTGCGCCATGTTGTCAAAGTGGAACAACACTGTCAAATAATATTCGATATGAAATATTTCGATGGAGTAGAATGTTAACAAATCAAATATAAGAGTTGAAAATTAAATAAATAAAGGACATTTCGATGTGAATTAATAGAATATTTTTATAAATAGTTTTAAAAAATGGGAATAAAAATACAGTTTACAATAAACAATACGATTTCCTTGTTGATGGCATTAGAGAGTGAACAAAAAAAACGAGTTATCATATAGTCCCATAGTTAGAGAGTGAGTTAGAGTTTGCATATTCAGAGTTGTGGCTTGGCTAGTGAATGTTGATATAGATTTTGTCTGGGATCCGTGTAAATAGATCAACTACAAATGATGAGAAGTGAGTACATCTGAGAGACAAGTCACATGGAATAAAGCTATGTGATAATATGAATTTGTGTTAAATTGAAGGGTCCTTAAAAACAAATAGAATGTAGGAGGAACTATTTTGTGATCAAGAATATGTTGTTAAGTTACAAGATTATTATTGTAGTTGTTGAAAGGAATAGAGACATCTAAGTATTGATTTTATTAATTACCATGAAACATTGAGCAATAGCAATCCATGATGTCAACATCTAAAAAGAAAACATTTCAAATGATGATTAAAAAATGATCTCACAAATCTAAGCTTTCTTTGGATTAATACAAAAAAGCAAAGTCTAATCTGCTTCACTCTTATGTTTGAATAACTTGAAAATAAAGAAAACGTGTAGCTAAGTAATATATTTTCATAAAGACAACTGTGTTAATGAAAAATATATAAAAAAAACTATACCAAATTTTTGCAAGATTAATAATAAAAAACTATAACAAATTTTTGCAAGATTATTAATAAAAACTATACTAAATTTTTGCAAGATTAATAATAAAAAACTATACCAAATTTTTGCAAGATTAATAATAAAAACTATACCAAATTTTTGCAAGATTAATATATATCAAAACTGTTGTAAGATGAACTCTATTACATGTAGCTTGTTTTTGCCTTTAAGAAATATTAGTTATCCACATGATAACACATTGGATAGAAACTCATCAAAATACTTTTATTTGTCGACATAAGTGTATATACTTTTATATGTCGACATAAGTGTATATACTTTTATATGTCGACATAATTAGGCATAAGTGTTCAGTGATTGATTAAATTTTTCCATTTTTTATTCTTTATTTGTTCATGTAATTTTAATCAACTCAGAAAATGTGGACATGAAATATTAAAGGCAAGCAAATCAAGTAATTTCATGTAACTTAATAATTGAAATGTGTTTATCATTGATAATGTTTATATTAACCTGAAAGAATATTTTGGTAAAACATATACTAAATATACTTTTTCAAACATTTTTCATACAATCATAAAAATATGTGACCTTTAAGTAATCATCACATAAACATATTTTATCAACGATTTTTCATACAACTATTAAAATATTTAAAATATAAAATAATTAAATTTTAAACATTTTTGAAAAGAAATATTCTCGCCACTATATGTAAAAGCATGGTAATCCTACGTGAGCTTGATTTATAGTGTCAACGTCATAAAACGTTAAAATCACTCTTTGACTCTTTCAAAACATCTCGTTCAACTCATCGTTTATCACGATGCGAACTATTATATACTTCGCTAGACAGATAAACAATTAGATAGAAAACAGATCATTGGAGCTTCTGGTGCATTTCATGAAGTGTTATGAAGCTTCCCAAGCATCTATGCCGAACGACGCTGGTTGTCATAAAGGATGTACTTCTCATCACACGTCACAATGCGTTTAAGAAATGCGTCGTTTGTTGTTGCACAGCAGCATAGAAGACACCTAAAAATGACGATTTTTTATTATCGTTTAATTTATGAGGCACCCATTTATCCAACTTTCTAGACTTCCCTATTTGCTTTAGGTTTAAAATAGGTCAGCTTACTAGATATCTATGCTTCCCACTAAAAAAGCGCAAAGGAA
Organism: Euprymna scolopes; assembly: GCF_053919585.1. Lineage (NCBI taxonomy): Eukaryota > Metazoa > Mollusca > Cephalopoda > Sepiida > Sepiolidae > Euprymna > Euprymna scolopes. The sequence goes on along the minus strand of NC_136527.1, from coordinate 163,003,136 downwards.
TGGTTGGAGCTAAGGTCAACTGGGCCTTTGTCCTGTAAGTGCCTGCCCATTGGCCGATTAAGAGAGGTTCAGTGGAAACGAGGAGGCTGATTAGCTAACTAAAAACTCAGAAGAAGGTGCGTATATAAAAACGCGAGATCACCATAACTCTTCGCATAAGCCTGACGAATCCTAGCATGGATGAAATGCGGAATATTCTGTGTAGCTTAATTGCCATATATAATTTTCTAACTTACTATATATATATATATATAGTAAGTTATATATATATATAGTAGTTATATATATATATATATATATATATATATATATATATATATATATATATAATTCTGGCTGTTATACATCATCAGTTGTTCTATACAAACAAAACTTTTACATGCAGAAAAAATAAAAAGGCATTCCGCAGAATATGTAATATTTTATTGACACAATTGATCATACCAATGATTGTCAAAATTACTATCTGCATTATTGATCATCTGCAGCGCATGCTTTCCATAGACAAACTCGCATTAATCTCCAGTTCAGCTCCCATCGACACATAAATACTATGCTAAAATGCAATAACCTTAACATCAGGGGCAAACTGTTGTTGAACTGAAGAACATTTTATTTTATGTAGCTTTTCTGAAGTTTGTTTTAAAAATAAACGATTGAGTTATCAATCGCTTAAAATTAACTTATATTGTTTGTCTGGTTCTTTCCCGCCACCAAACGCTTATTCATAATATAACAGAAATTAGTTACTTCCCTTTCAAAGACGGTGTAAATGCCTGGGAAGGTGCAACTCATGACAAGTAAAGACTATGTTTATCTCGGCAGACTGATGATTACACGAAACATGGCATACAGGAATTGAGTTGTTTAAGTCGTAATTCTAATCAAATCGAGTTTGATAACAATAACTTGCAAGTTTGATAATGTAATCATATGGTTATAATTAATTTCCTTGATTCAAATCTATGTTTGTCATTTGATTGACTTCATCGTTTGTACAATTCAATATTTTTATTTGAGTTGTTTATGTGAAATATTTTTAGATGTGGATTATTTGGATTATTCAGACTAATGTTCTCATCTTTAGGCACTTCCAAAATTCACCACAGAATTACACCCTTATCTGTAACACGATGTAACTTAATTATGAGTTAATATTATCAATATAACTTTTGGACCATTTAAAAGAAGGGCAAAATAAACTAGTAGGAGTGATTTTTCTTACAAAGGGCGAGGAAAAAGCTGCTTAAAGGTCGGTAGTACTTGGTGAACAGCAGTCTGAGATGTCGGAAATTTTTCTGTCTCTATATCTATACTTGTGACTATGTCACTAGTAAGGGTGCTGGAGGTAAACGTTTTGTCTGGGCTGATGTTATCCGCCTGATCGTCAGGGACCCGAACCTTGGATTAACCACTAAGGAGCCTGTCCTATCCTATCAATAAACAGCCTATCCTGCCTTGACAGAGTACAAAATAAACTTCGTGGCTTAGTGGGGGATGCCCTTTTCTCTACCCTGCAACCTCTCTCCCACAGAAGAGACGTTGCGAGCCTATCCTTGTTTTATCGTTACTTCCATGACAGGTGCTCGTCTGAACTCCAATCTCTGGTCCTCCCTCGCAAATCTTTCACGAAAAACACCCGTCTAGCTGAATCCACTGTGAAAAAATGTCCCCCACTCTATATCTGTGCCTAAATCAAAACGTGGATTCCATGAACAAAGCTTCTTTCTTAGAACTGCACGCCTGTGGAACTCTGTTCCGTCTGCCTGCTTCCCACCTGACTACACCTTGGATGTCTTCAAGTCCAACGTTAACAAATTCCTAATGAACCGCCACCTTAAGTAAACACTTCATTAAATCTCCACACTGTACTTGCAATAACCTTTATCCCTGAGTGGCTTCCGGGCCTTGATAAGTGGTGACCACCGTGTAAAAAAAATAAAAACTAGTAATAATTAAAAATAAATCATCGTAGGAAAATAATGGAATTGCGAGACGAACATCGTGTTTACATAATTGAAGTTTTAAAATAACCTTCAAATATAGTAAGCATTCTGACCGTCCAAATATACCAATGTTTAATAAATCTAGCAAACATCAACTAATGGCCAGATTTTTGTGAAATTTTCGATATTTATCCATTTTATAATGAAATTACATTTTAAAAAATGCAGTTTCCGTAAAATATATGAGGGATTTTTTTTAGTGCATTCCCCCCCCCCCTATTTATTTTTTTCGAAATTTGAACAAAATATATTTACATTGATCGAAATTTCTATTTATTATGAAACATAAGAGTTTAAAGAAGCAAAAAAAATATTTATTTTTAAATGTAAATACACGTACTTAACAAAAACTTACCTTGAAGTTTCAATTAATTAATTGATATAAATATTGTTTTTTATAGCGTTTTTTTTTTAATTAATATATTATATTATCAGTTAAACTACAAAAAAAAAGAATCTTTGTAAAAATTAGTTGATTTTTAAAGATTAAAACGATTAAAATTCCAGTGTTTCAAAATGTTCCATTACAACATAGATTTTTAATTACTTTTGTTTAATTTTTTGTTTGTTTGTTTTAAGCTTTAATATAAACATGACTCTTTATCTGCAGAGTAATACTGATTAAAACCATTATTGCACAAAAATTACACATTTGATAAACCCATTACGATATCCTGATTGTCTTTTTTTTACCAAACAACATTATGGAAGCCGGTAGTTAACCAAATGAAACCGTATTTCATATTTAATATACAAATATTTATAATATTATTAATCATTAAACTGTGTAAACTTTAAAACCTAACAAAATTGTAACAAATATGAAATATTAATTGTAGTTTGACGAAGATAAACAAAGGTTTTAAAAAATCATTAAGTCGCTTCTGCTTTTCCATAGGTCGTACAGTTAACACAAGTTTGACGTCACTTGATCATGCATTCCTTTTTTCACAATTCTTCACGTTCGTTTGGCAGTTTCTACTCATCTTGGACCTTTCGACTATTGCAAAAAAAGTAAGTCTAAAAAAATGTTTTTATGTTTTCTTTTTTAAAAAGAATTGTATCTACAAAATATAAATTCACAAAATAAATCGCAACAAGCTTTAAATATTGACAAAAATAATATAAACTTGATAAGAAAACAATTCGACACGTTTAACTAATGAACCGACATTTTTACACGAGGGACGAAATAATGATTACACCGTTTAGCGATGACCTAACTTATTGTTCTTTAGCAGTTGATTTTCTATGTAAATAATTTCATGTTTAAATCCTGTTTTTCAACTTTTAATTTGGATTCTTTTATATTTTCATATATTTTATTTGTTAAATAACTGGAAAAACAAAACAAAAGTTGTATCAAATTACTACTGAAATCATAAAAAACAAAACAAACTTTCTGCTTTGGACACAAAGGAAAAACGAATTCATCCGGTTTTTTGTTTGTTTTTACTGCAGCAATGAAAGGTAAATTATTATTTTTTCTTTATACACTTTAAAAAATTACATCAAATAACTTTTACAATAATCATTTTAAAAGTTTATTTTTATTGCAATCCAATAAACAATCTAAAAATCTAACAGATGTGAATAAAAAGTACGAATCTCCTACGAATTCTCTTAAAAATATATTTTTCGATCTGACGTTGTACAAAATCTGTTTATTTAAGTATAATTTATGATTCATGAAAAACTAATAATATTTTCCATGAAAACAATAATTTAATTCTAAGTTATTATTATTATAACAGATTTTTCGATATTTAAATTTTTTTCTGTCTACACTTACCGATAATGTGGCTAAAAATATCGTTTTATTTATTTATTTTTTTAATGTTTTATACAATATTTTAGATTTTAGAATGAAGATCACTTTCTTTTTTGGAACTCATGCGCATATTGATCCGTGCTGAAATAATAACGTTATTATTTAAAAAGCCATTCTTAACATGGGGAGAGGAGGGTGTTTCGTATTTATTCTGTACTTGAACCTTACAAGTGAATAAAAAAACATATCCTAAAACTTTAATTAAACGTGGAAATATGATTTTAAAAAAATAGCGCGGATTAGTAAGTGCATTAGCACCCTTTTTTATGTATAAATTTTGTTTAAAAATATGTGCTCATTTATTGGCCATAACAAATTAGTGCAAGCCTGATGTAGTAAAAAAAAAATAACATAATAATTACTGATTCATAATAAAATTATAATATTTACCATAAACACAATAATTAATGATTCATAATAAAAGAAAATTATTTATTATAAACACAATAATTAATTATTCATAATAAAATAAAATATTTACTATAAACACAATAAGTTATAGTCATGATAAAATAAAAATATTTACCATAAACACAATAATTAATGATTCATAATAAAATAATATTTACCATAAACATAAAAATTAAGGATTCATAATAAAATAATAATATTTACCATAAACACAATAATTAATTATTCATGATTAAATCATTATATTTACCATAAACACTATTATTAATGATTCATGATAAAATAATAATATTTAGCATAAACATAACGAATAATGATTCATTATAAAAGCATAATATTTACCATAGATAGAATGATTAATGATTCATGATAAAATGTTAATATTTACCATAAATACAATAATTAATGATCCACAATAAAATAATAATATTTATTATAAACATAATAATTTCTGATTCATAATAAAATAGTAATTTTTATCATATACGCAATAATTAATTATAAAATAATAATTCATGATTCATGATAAAATAATCATATTTACCATAACACAATAATTAAGGATTCTTGATAGAATAACAATATTTACCATAAACACAATAATTACTGTTTCATAATAAAATAATAATATTTAGCATAAACATAATAATTCATTATAAAATAATGATATTTACCATAGATACAATGATTAATGATTCATGATAAAATGAAAATGTTTGCCATAAACACAATAATTAATTATTCGTAATAACATAATAATATTTACCATAAAGACAATAATAATTTGTTCATAATAAAATAATTATAATTGCTACAAACAAAATATTAATTATTTACAATAAAATAATAATATTTACCATAAACACAATAAATCATGATTGTAATATTTACCGAAAACATAATACTTTATCATTCATGATACAATAATAATATTTACCATGAACACAAATATTAATAAGTCATGATGAAATAATAATATTTACAGTAAACACAATAATTAATCATTCATAATAAAATAATATTTTCCATAAACAATTATTTATGATTCATGATAAAATAATAATATTTACAATAAACACAATAATTAATGATTCATAATAAAATAATAATACTTACCAAAAACCAATGATTAATTATTTATGATAAAAAAATAATATAATTCACAAACAAAATAATAGATTATTCACAATACCATAAACACAATAATAATTTATTCATAAAAAATAATTATAATTTGCCATAAACAAAATAATTACTGATTCATAATAAAATAATAATATTTACCATCAACACCATTATTTGATTCATAATATAATAATAATAATAATATTTACCATAAACACAATGATTAATTACTTATGATAAAATAATATGATCCCAAAACACAATAATTAATGATTCATGATAAATAATAATTACTATGTACACAATAATTAATTATTCCTGATAAAATAATATTTACCATAAACACAATAATTAATGATTCATGATCAAATAATAATATTATCCATAAACACAATAATTAATGATTCATTATAGAATAATCATATTTACCGTAAACACAATAATTAATCGTTCCTGATAAAATAATAATATTTACCATAAACACAATAATATATGATTCATAATAAAATGATAATATTTACAATAAACACAATAATTAATGATTCATAATAAAATAATACTATTTACCATAAACACAATAATAAATCATTCATGATAAAATAATATTTCCCATAAACACAATAATGTATGATCCATAAAATAATAATATTTACAGTACATACAATAATATCATTCACAATTATTATTAGATATCTGAACACAAAAACAGATTTTTCGATATTTAAATTTGTTTATCTACACTTACGGATTTTGTGACTACAATTTTTTTTTAAAGTTTCATACAATATTTTGGATTTTAGAATGGAGATCACACTCTTTTATAAACTCTATTTAAAATATGTGCTCATTTACAGGCCATATTAAATTAGTACAAAGTTTATTTAAAATATGTGCTCATTTACAGGCCATATTAAATTAGTACAAACTTTATTTACAATATGTGCTCATTTACAGGCCATATTAAATTAGTACAAACTTTATTTACAATATGTGCTCATTTACAGGCCATATTAAATTAGTACAAACTTTATTTAAAATATGTGCTCATTTACAGGCCATATTAAATTAGTACAAACTTTATTTAAAATATGTGCTCATTTACAGGCCATATTAAATTAGTACAAACTTTATTTAAAATATGTGCTCATTTACAGGCCATATTAAATTAGTACAAACTTTATTTACAATATGTGCTCATTTACAGGCCATATTAAATTAGTACAAACTTTATTTACAATATGTGCTCATTTACAGGCCATATTAAATTAGTACAAACTTTATTTAAAATATGTGCTCATTTACAGGCCATATTAAATTAGTACAAACTTTATTTAAAATATGTGCTCATTTACAGGCCATATTAAATTAGTACAAACTTTATTTACAATATGTGCTCATTTACAGGCCATATTAAATTAGTACAAACTTTATTTAAAATATGTGCTCATTTACAGGCCATATTAGATTAGTACAAACTTTATTTAAAATATGTGCTCATTTACAGGCCATATTAAATTAGTATAAACTTTATTTAAAATATGTGCTCATTTACAGGCCATATTAAATTAGTACAAACCTTATTTACAATATGTGCTCATTTACAGGCCATATTAAATTAGTACAAACTTTATTTAAAATATGTGCTCATTTACAGGCCATATTAAATTAGTACAAACTTTATTTACAATATGTGCTCATTTACAGGCCATATTAAATTAGTACAAACTTTATTTAAAATATGTGCTCATTTACAGGCCATATTAAATTAGTACAAACTTTATTTACAATATGTGCTCATTTACAGGCCATATTAAATTAGTACAAACTTTATTTACAATATGTGCTCATTTACAGGCCATATTAAATTAGTACAAACTTTATTTACAATATGTGCTCATTTACAGGCCATATTAAATTAGTACAAACTTTATTTAAAATATGTGCTCATTTACAGGCCATATTAAATTAGTACAAACTTTATTTAAAATATGTGCTCATTTACAGGCCATATTAAATTAGTACAAACTTTATTTACAATATGTGCTCATTTACAGGCCATATTAAATTAGTACAAACTTTATTTAAAATATGTGCTCATTTACAGGCCATATTAAATTAGTACAAACTTTATTTAAAATATGTGCTCATTTACAGGCCATATTAAATTAGTACAAACTTTATTTACAATATGTGCTCATTTACAGGCCATATTAAATTAGTACAAACTTTATTTACAATATGTGCTCATTTACAGGCCATATTAAATTAGTACAAACTTTATTTACAATATGTGCTCATTTACAGGCCATATTAAATTAGTACAAACTTTATTTAAAATATGTGCTCATTTACAGGCCATATTAAATTAGTACAAACTTTATTTACAATATGTGCTCATTTACAGGCCATATTAAATTAGTACAAACTTTATTTAAAATATGTGCTCATTTACAGGCCATATTAAATTAGTACAAACTTTATTTAAAATATGTGCTCATTTACAGGCCATATTAAATTAGTACAAACTTTATTTACAATATGTGCTCATTTACAGGCCATATTAAATTAGTACAAACTTTATTTACAATATGTGCTCATTTACAGGCCATATTAAATTAGTACAAACTTTATTTACAATATGTGCTCATTTACAGGCCATATTAAAGCTGATGTAGTAAAAAAAATATTGGTAAATCTTTATAATTTCACTTAGTCTAGTTTTACATCGACAAAAAATTAAAATTGCCTTAACTGTTTTTATGTTTTAACGTTAACTAATTACTAATGTGTTCAAAGTAAATAAACGCTTTAAAATCTGTATAAAACAAAAAAGACTTATCCAGTTACGTAGAAGAGTAATTTTTAGTTTTTTGTAACATTTATTTGTAATATATTGGTTTTGTTTCACTATTGTTTATAATAAATAAACATTGTGTAAACTTTACAGTGGTACAAAATGTTATTAAAGTTTAAAAAAGGATAAGTGGAGTCATTATTAGAATTTTGAGGAAGATGGGGGAAGAAAAAATAGACACGAAAAATCGTCAAAAGACTATTCGACTAAAATAAAAATAAACTCCAGGTACCTTTCGTCCGACACTTGTAAAGAGATTACATTGGCAGCGATTAAAATAAAGCAATTACTTGAAAATGAGACGAAGGGAGGGGTGAAACAAAAATATATATATATATATATATAAACGAACACGGGATGAATTAAATGAATGAATAACCCGTGATATATCATTTAGAACTTGGGATGAAATTTAAAAAAAGTTAACTTGCCTGCAAATAAGTAGAAATAAGAAGTAGTGATGCAACATAGGATTTTTTCTTTTTTTTTTTGTAAATCTGATCTCTTTAATTTATGCGACAACTCCTTTTGCCTACAGAGTGATGGTTTGCGCATTAGTACAGTTACAGCCTCCAAAATATTGAGATTCTGTTTGGAACAGGCCTTGTGTACAATGCGAAAACAGCCATCCGAATACGCTTCACCGCATGCTTTATTGTCATACAAGTGCGCACCAATTGATTACTCATAAATAGGTGAGCGCCCGGATGTGCTCCGTAAATGCTCGGATGTGTTCTGTGAATGCCAGGATGTGTTCAACCAGGTGTTTACTCTAGACGCCTGGGACTTTTGAAAACATGCAGGGCCAATCTGACTCCCAGCCGTTGAAACATATGACCCACATAGTCAGCATCACACTAACATTTTAATTGATATACAACTAAACTTTTTGTAGTGCGGGAAGTGTATCTTTATTAAAAGCTGGAAAGACAGTTTTAGTGCTGAACACCACACGAGGTTGCACAGCATAGAAACAGTGAGACCTTTACTGATAGAACCAATATAAGGGAGTTTCAGATAAACTGAAGCCTTAGTGGGACCAAAGAAAAGGGTTGGTATTAAATTTAGCAAGAGCTTGGCAAATATGCTTAGAGATTATACCCTCAAGGAAAACATTTTTCGCAAGAATATCAACTATTTTTTTCAATTCTTCATCAAGTTTGCTAGTTGAGTAAATTATGAGGGCACGGTGGACCAAGGTCTTGATCAAACTGATTTTTTTCTCCCGGTAGGGGTAAAAGAATCCCAACTTATATATGGGTCTGTAAATGTCGGTTTCCGGTATATAGTTGTACTAAACTGATTCTCTGTCACAAGGACATCCAAAAAAGGGTAAAGAGTCATTTTGCTCTTCCTCCATAGTAAAAAGTGAACTTGAGTGCAAAGTGGAGACTATTTAAATTCAGGAAAAAATTACTTTGTTGGAAGATTTAAAAATGACAAAAATATCATCCATGTAACGCCAATAATGGAAACGTATAGAGACCCGAGTGAAGAGTAAGGATTCCTTAAAGCCTAAGTAAATATTGACTAAGATTGGACCCAGAGGCCTGCCTATAGCTACCCCGTCGACCTGCTGATACAATGTGTCATTAAGGCTGACGCAAACCAACTTGGTTGCTAGTTCCATAAGTTCCTGGAAAAAATTCTCAGGAAAAGAAGGAGGGGTCAGTGTACTCCAATAATGGTCTCCCCAAGGGGTACATTTGTGAACAAGTTGGTACCAGCGAAAGAACATGGGAAGTTTGTTTGTGAATCACAATCCAGTTCAAATATTGCAGCAGCGAAATGGAATCCACAATACATAAATAAATAAATGTCCACATTCCACTACAGATCGGAGGTCATCTTCTAGTGTTTGTTCCATTTCTTTAGATATGTGTTCATTTGTTTTCCTGTCGTGTCTTTTATAGAACTTGGTGTCATCAACATATATACCCATCTCACAAACAATTTTATCAGGGAGGTCATTTATGAATATTAGGAATAATAGAAGTCGAAGAATAGACCACTGAGGCTCTCCTGCATTTATATCATATTGTTTAGATGTACAACCGTCGAGGACAACCTGGATTTTTCTCTTATCCAAGAAGCATTTAATCATGTTAAGTATTTTTCTAGTGATACCGTATGATCTGATTTTCCTGAGAAGACCTTCATGCCATACCCTGTCGAAAGCTTTAGATATATCTAGAGCTACCGCTCTACCTTCCCTTGCTTTGTCCAGTGAATGGTATATACGTTCAGAGATTACAGTTAGGATGTCTGCTGTGGAACGAGCCTGCCTAAGTACATATTGTTGGTCGGCCAGAAGTTTAGTATCTGTAAGGTAATGGACCAGAGCCTGGTTATGGACTCAAATATTTTGGCAAAAAGTGGGAGGAGGCTAATGGGGCAGTAATATAATGGGTCGGTTCTTTCGCCAGAATTCTTAAAAACTGGTACAAAGAAGCAGTTTTCCAGCTGGCAGGAAAGTAAGATTCATCTGTTCATAGTAATTAAAACATTCATGATCTTATTAATGTTATTTGTAAAAACTAACGCAAATGCTTATAAGCGGTTACACATAATTTAATGTTAAGTTAAATGAAAGAAGGGAAAAGGATTTTTTCCTAAAAACATTAGTTTGTAATAAGAGGATTGTGAAGTTAAGAAGTTCATAGGAAGAAAAATAAAAAACAAAGTAAAAAGTTTGTTTTTATAATTTTAATATTCAGAGTAATTATACGGTGAACAGATATATTTCCTCAAATAAACCTTAGTTAGAATTATATGATTTACAACTTCGTCATCATCAGACAAGGCCAAACGATTTTACAAGAACTTTGCAGCTAATTCTACAATTTGAGACCAAGGCAATCAACTACCCGTATTTTCCTCCTATAACAGACAACACATTATGCAACATACAAATATCTGTGCGTGAGATCGCCAAGCTAATCAAGAACCTTTATTCCAGTAAAGCAACTGGCCCTGACGGCATTGCAATTATAGTGTTGAAAAAGCTTCAACAAGAACTTGCCATATACTTACAAAACTCTTTAAGCGTTACCTTAAGGAGAAGTACTTTCCAACACCCTGGAAAACCTCATCAGTATGCCCTGTATTTAAAAATGCAGGTGATAAGTCGTCTCCCTTTCAGTACAGACCAATAAGTCTCCTGTGTGTGTCATAAGTAAGTTGCTGGAATCCATATTAAATAGAGAAGTAGTCAACAACTTCAGCAGAAATAACCTTCTTAGTGACATGAAATATGGTTTCCGTTTTGCTAGATCCACAGCATATGTGCTAAAGATTAATGAATCTCTCGACAAAGTCGTCCTTTCTAGGGCAATTGCTCTTGACATAAAAAAGGCCTTCGATAAGGCATGCCATAAAGATTTCCAGCTACGGTATAAGTTGGAATGTTTGCTCAATCATTAAATCATTTCTCTCTAAAGGGCTCATGAGAGTAGTGGTTTATGGGCAGAAATCAGAGCCCACGGTATTAACGCTGAAGTTCACAGGGGTTCATCCTGGGCCCAACTCTCTTCCTGATCTACATCAATGATCTCCCAAAACACATACTTAAATCATTCGTTGACATCTATGCTAATGACACGACCATCTATGGCAACATATCAAAGGCAGTAAATGACAAAGTTCTCTCTGATTATCTCTCCTCTGGTCTTGAGCATGTGGTACAGTGGGGGAAAAGGTGGCTGGTTACTTTTAATGCATCTAAAACCAAGCTCCTATCTTTACATCATCAACGCTCTGATCCCCATCTGGCATCAATTGAAATGGACGGTTCTCGTCTTGAGGAGGCTCCATGTTTTGACCTTTATTCCTGATCTGAAATGGAACATGTATATAAAGTCTGTTGCCAAGGTCGCTGGGAAAATGGTGGGATCCTTCTACCGCTCCAGAATATATCTCACTACTGATGCAATTCTCTACCTGTACAAAAGCCAAGTACGTCCAAGGATGGAGTACTGCTGTCACAACCGGGCAGGAGCTGCTAAAAACAACCTATCCTGCATTGATAGAGTACAAAATAGACTTCGTGGCTTAGTGGGGATGCCCTTTTTTCTTCTCTGCAACCTCTCTTCCACAGAAGATATGTTGCGAGTCTGTCTTTTTTTTAAATAGTTATTTGCATGGCAATTGCTCGTCCAAGCTCCAATCCCTCTTCCCCCTCGTTATTTTTTCATGATAAACACCGTCTAACTGAAACCACTGTCAGTAATTTTCCCCACTCTTTATCTGTGTCTAAATCAAAACGTAGATTCCATGAACAAAGCTTCTTTCTTAGAACTGCACGCCTGTGGAACTCTCTTCCGTCTGCCAGTTTCCCACCTGACTACAACTTCGGTGTTTTCAGGTCCAACATAAACAAATTCCTGATTATCGCCCCCTTAATACACTTTAGCAAATCTCCAATACTAATGATGACTATGATACTATCACATTATAACGCAATAACCCTTATCCCCAAGCGGCTTCCAGGCCTTGATAAGTGATGACCTCCATGCAAAAAAAAAAAATTTACAAATATATAAGAAAAAAAAACCTATTAAAAATGTATAGAATTTGACTGTAGGATTTTGTATTAAATTAAAATTATAAACAAACACATATTACAAAAATGTTGGCGATTTTCATGGATGAATTTTATATGCAGGAAAATGCTAAAATGTTGAAGGAATTTTTAATTTATGTATGCGCTTGCAAACGATAAAATGTTGATGGATTTTTTAAATCTCATTGTAACATTAACATATATGTATATTTATAGACTTATACATATATATATGTGTGTGTGTGTGTTAATTTTTGTTTTCTTACTATGATTAAAATCATATAAAAACATTGTAACATTTAGATACATGTATATTTATATGCATATATAAATGGTGATTTTCTTACTATGATGAAAGCTATATAAAACATTGGAATGTATATATATATATATATATATATATATATATATATATATATATATATTTACTATCGTAAAAACCATGTAACAACTCAAGATATAATCTCAAATATTCTAATTAACGCCGTTCCGTATAAAGTTCAATTAATCTATTTTTACACGTCTCCTATGATGTTTCACATTGAATTACTTATGAATGCAATCCAATAATACTATGATGTTTCACATTAAATTATTTATGAATGCAATCCAATAATACTATGATGTTTCACATTAAATTATTTATGAATGTAATCCAATAATACTATAATGTTTCACATTAAATTATTTAGGAATAAAATTCAATAATACTATGATGTTTCACATTAAATTATTTAGTAATAAAATTCAATAATACTATGATGTTTCACATTAAATTATTTGGGAATAAAATTCAATAATACTATGTTTCAGATTAAATTTATGAGTGCAATCAAATAATAATATTATGTTTCACATTAAATTATTTATAATTGCAATCTAATAATACTATGGTGTTCTATATAAAATTATTTTATTTTTTGCAGATTTTTCCAACTGAACCTCACGGAATATGATTGTAACAATTATTATTTATTTGGAAGACAGCAGCGGGAAGCATTATGAACACCATTACTTTCGAATGTTATGAAATAGTTGTGAAAACATAACACATCTTGAAGGTATTCATTTTTGTGAAATATGTGATTGATTTTACAATAAATCAAAAGATAATAAGAGATATAATAACAAATTGATGAGAAATCAAATTCAAACTTAAGGAAAACCAGATTTTATTAAGTGTCATTTTATTATAAAAACATCACATTTAAGGGCACACATTATTATAAAAACCCATATTTTATTAAGTGTGATTTTATTATAAAAAATCACATTTAATGGTATACATTATTATAAAAAGCCATATTTTATTTAGCGTGATTTTATTATAAAACACATTTAATGGCACACATTCTTATAAAAAGCCATATTTTATTAAGTGTGGTTGTATTACAAAAACATCGCATTTAATGGCACACATTATCATAAAAAATCATGTTTTATTTTGTGATTTTATAAAAAATACATTTAGTGACACACATAAGAATTCACATTGACAAATTAATTTGTACACAGGAAAATTCTTTAAATATTCTATTGGTTAATGGAAAAAATGAAATTTGAGGATAAAGCATAAAAATGAAAAAAATATTTGGAATATATGAAATGGTAAGAAAATGTTTTGCTTCAAATGATAAATAAATGGAAATATTTATTGAAAAGCCATATTATTGTGAAGTTTGTGGATATTCTTGTTTTGACAAATAATCATTAGCAGGACATCTAAGAACTCATATGTGGATATTCTACTTCTCTGGTTCTAAAAATATAACTAAATAATACATATGAAAGCACACATTACGAGAAATAATTCGTGTGAAGTGCTTGTGTATTCTTGTCCTAGAAATAGTGACTCATATGAGAAAAAAAACACTGGGGAAAAGCCACGTTCTTGTAAAGTTTGTAAGTATTGTTGTTCTTAAAAATCAAAATTTGTGATACATATGAGAACTAATACTGGCGAAAAACCACATTCTTCTACATTTTGTGGGTATTCTTGTTCTCAAAATCAAGTGTAGTGACACAAATGAGAACCTCCACTAGGGCAAAGCCACATACATGCGAAGTGTGTATGCATGCTTTTTCTGAAGAATAAAATTTATTGATTCATGTGAGAATGCACACTACCAAAAGCGAAAAGCCACATTCTTGTGAAGTGTGTGGGTATACTTGTTCTAATAAATACCAGATAAAGATACATATGAGAACTCACACTGGTGAAAAGCCACATACTTGTGAAGTGTGCGGATTTTCTTGTTCCAAAAAATCAACGTTAGTAATCCATATCAGAGGTCACACAGGAGAAAAGCCATATTCGTGTGAAGTTTGCGCATATTCTTTTACTGTAAAATCAAAGTTAGTGAAACATATGAGAACTCACACTGGGGAAAAGCCATATTCTTGTGAAGTTTGTGGGTATTCTTGTTCTGAAAAATCACATTTAGTGACACATTTGAGAATTCACACTGGAGAAAAGCCACATGCTTGTAAGGTTTGTGGGTATTCTTGTTCTCAAAAATCAAGTTTAGTGAAACATATGAGAACTCACACTGGCGAAAAGCCACATTCTTGTGAAGTTTGTGGTTATTCTTGTTCTGACAAATCAACTTTAGTGATACATATCAGGACTCACACTGGGGAAAAGCCACATTCTTGTGAAATTTGTGGGCATTCTTTTTCTGAAAAATCAAATTTAGTAAAACATATGAGAACTCACACTGGAGAAAAGCCACATTCTTGTAAAGTCTGTGGGTATTCTTTTTCGGAAAAATCAAATTTAGTAAGACATATGAGAACTCACGCTAAAGAAATGTCTGGAATTGTATAATGTCCATGAGAACAAAAGATCTTGCCTTACAAAACAAATAATATTACAAACATCTATTGCCCTAGACAACATGGAAGGGACAATACAGTCTTCAAATATTAGCATCCAGCGAGGCATATTTCAAGGCAACATTGGATGACCCTTCTACAAGCAAAAACACAAAACACCCAAATAACCTCTGTTCTTTTTCCACCAATAATAACGAGTGAAGCGCCAGCCGTACTCCCTGATTTTAATGACGAGTACTGGAAGAAGTAAGACGATTTAAGAGAGCAAAGCTGCCATAAATACAAACACAAGAACAGAAGGACTCTTAATATCTTGGAATGTTTTAAATACAAAAATATATCAAGAAAGAAATATACTTGAATGCAAAGTAAACTATCAAGAAAGAAATATACTTGAATACAAAGTAAACTATCAAGAAAGAAATATACTTGAATACAAAGTAAACTATCAAGAAAGAAATATACTTTAATACAAAGTAAACTATCAAGAAAGAAATATACTTGAATACAAAGTAAACTATCAAGAAAGAAATATACTTGAATACAAAGTAAACTATCAAGAAAGAAATATACTTGAATGCAAAGTAAACTATCAAGAAAGAAATATACTTGAATACAAAGTAAACTCTCAAGAAAGAAATATACTTGAATACAAAGTATACTATCAAGAAAGAAATATACTTGAATACAAAGTAAACTATCAAGAAAGAAATATACTTGAATACAAAGTAAACTATCAAGAAAGAAATATACTTGAATGCAAAGTAAACTATCAAGAAAGAAATATACTTGAATACAAAGTACACTATCAAGAAAGAAATATACCTGAATGCGAAGTACACTATCAAGAAAGAAATATACTTGAATGCAAAGTAAACTATCAAGAAAGAAATATACTTGAATGCAAAGTAAACTATCAAGAAAAAATATACTTGAATACAAAGTGCACTATTAAGAAAGAAATATACTTGTCCTAATGAAAACATATTTGAACTTATACAGATTCATTGAAAGACCAAAGTTGCTAAAATTTTTAGATAAACTATTTGTAGTGTATTTTCGCCTTTTTAACTAATAAATATTCTTCAGCCACAATATCACACATTGAATAGAAAGTAAATTATCAAAAAAGAAATATTCTTGTTGTGGTAGGAACAATCGTATTAATGAAAAACGATTTGAAATTATACAGAATCGTTGCAAGACGAAAATAAACTATATTATATGTAGTGTGTGTTTTGCCTTTTAAACTAATAAATAACATAAAACATTGCATAGAAATTCTATCGTTAAATCCGTTGTCTTGTTTATATTTTCAATTATTGTTTCATCTGCCGGAGACAATCTTTTTAGAGACGAGTGTTCAGCAATTTATTTATATTTGCATTTATTTACTTTAATTTATAAGTTAATAAACTTGTTTATTTGTTTTTTAAATGAATACTGAATAAAGTTACGATATGAACTGTAATAAAAATTGTTTACTTGATTTTTAATGAACTCTGAATAAAGTTACTCTTTGAACTTTAATAAAAATTGTTTACTTGTTGTTTTAATGAACGCTGAATAAAGTTACTATATGAACTTCAATAAAAAATTGTTTACTTGATTTGTAAATGAACTTAGAATAAAGTTAATATATGAATTTTAATAAAAAATTGTTTACTTGATTTTTTAATGAACTTAGAATAAAGTTAATACATGAACTTTAATAAAAAATTGTTTACTTGATTTTTTAATGAACTTAGAATAAAGTTAATATATGAACTTTAATAAAAAATTGTTTACTTGATTTTTTAATGAACTTAGAATAAAGTTACTATATGAACTTTAAGAATAATTGTTTACTTGATTTTTTTAATGAACTCTGAATAAAGTTACTATATGAACTTTAAAGAAATTGTTTAAGACTGATAATGTTCATAATAATCATTTAAAATATATTCTAAAACGATTATTTTTACAACCATTAAAATATGTGACTTTTAATTAAAAATTGAACAGATACATTGCATATATGTTAGCAATTAAATGTTTGTCTTAACGGTAACACATGAGCAATATGTTTTTTCATCAAAATTATATAATTGATAGTTATTGTTTAATAAGCATTTTATGTTTATAAAAATTGATAGTTACTGATAATCATTTTCATAAAAATCAATTGTTTATAAAATTTGATAATTATTGATAATCATTTTTAAGAGAATTAAGTTTTATAAAAATTGATAATTATTGATAAATAATTTTATGAAATTCAAGTTTATATTAATTTATAGTTATTGAAAAATAGTCATTTTTATGAAAATCAATTGTTCATATAAATTGATAGTTATTGATAAATAATCATTTTTATGAAAATCAAGTGTTCATATAAATTGATAGTTATTGATAAATAATTATTTTTATACGTTTCTTTTGTATTTTTCTCTGAAAAAAATTACTGATTTTATTACAACTTAAAGTCTCCATTTCGAAATATGATATGAAATCAGATGCCAATAAACTAGATTCCGAAGATGTATAATATTAGAGATCATGGTTGCAAGTGAAGGGATATCAATGTCGAAAATGGTAGAGTATCACTGGCTCCGTTAAAGATAAATTTCACGAGATCTCCGACTTATAGAAGAGTTCTACCGAGTCACATCCTGTGGGATATATGCGAAAGGGGGAAAAATGTACCGGGCGTATCTGCATTGCTCTTTGGGAAAGGAGAAAGAAAAGAGTCGTGAGCATCTCCTCTTGAACAGTATTTCGTGTTGCTGACGTTCAGATTGTGTGGGGTGACATTGGTGGCGAGTGGCCAGGTGTGGTCGATTGGAAAAGAAAGCAGAAACGTGCTGTATTCGAGCGAGTGACTCACTCCTTCCCAAACACCAGAACCGAATCCTGATTGTAACACTACAAGTTATTACACGCGTCAAGCAGGTTAACATGGCTGACTGGAGACTGAACACTCAGATGTTGAGACCCTTCACTGGGGAGGATGACCTAATTAAATTAAAGATGGTGGAAAGGTTGCAAAAAATTGAAGATGGGGTCACCCTGCTGCCGCTATACTTAGAAGCCTTCACTATTTACCAACAGGTGCGCGATGAATATAAGGGAGGCCTTGCCTCAGTGGAGCAAATACTGAAACTGGCTTTCGCTGAGAGTTCATTTGAAGCACTCCGCAAGCTTGCAAGTTTGAGTTGGACTGGAGAGTCTGTTGACGTCTTTGCTGCGGAGATCAGGAGACTGGCAGGATTGGCTGGTTATGTGGGAAGGAGCTTGAGATGACGAAAAAGCTATACCTAGTAAACGGCTTCCCAGAAGAAATCTCCGCAAATATGCAGAGAATCACTGCGATCAATACTATGGAAGTGGACGATCTCTTGGTCCACGCCAGAGTCCTAGTCAAGAATGTCAAAGGCCTAATTGTGGCTGCAGCTGTGAGTGGAAATAAGTGCATGAAGCCCCACTTGAATGACATGAGACAGGCGGCGAGGCGACAGGAGGGGAAACCTGCCTTCAAGTTCCAGGGTCCTCACCTGCTTAAGGACTGCAAAGACCGATGTGGACGAGAAGGGCACATTAGCCGCTATTGCATTGCTATACAGGACCAGGGAAACGAGTGAAGGGGAGCCATTGCGCCAGTGGTTCCCCCTTCTATGTGGAAATGGCGCACAACGAAACGTTGCCTCAGTTACCGGTAGTAGTCAATCGGAAGAGAGCCATGGCCCTTGTTGACTCAGGCTGCACCATGACGTTGGTAACGAAAAATGTCGCTAGATCATGAAGCGGAGCAAGGAATATTAATACCGTGGATGGCAGGGAGGTGAAATGCCTAGGAGAGACAACAGCAGAAGTACTGGTGTAAGGTGTGCCTATTGGTCTACGAGCCTTGGTCTTAGATCATCTGGTTGGTGATGTTGATGTGGCTTTAGGTGTAAGTGCGATCAACCAACTACATTGAGGAGGAGCCAAGTAACTTTCGGACGCCTCGGCACAGTAGGAATGGCAGGCGTCGAAGGTGATAAAAATATCAGAATGCAAAAACCAGAGGCTTACTGCATCGAGGACGAGGATTTCCTGGCGAGGTTCGACGGTGAGAGGTGGACGGTGGAATGGAAATGGATCGCCAGGCCTCCGGAACTACGAAACAAAGTAAGCTGCTACGAGAAAACACTGCGAAGAAAAATAAGCAAAGGATTCGATGAAAAAGTGGAGAGGTGGATAGAAGAATTCTGAAACCGTGGACAGTGGAAGAAAAAGGATAGCTACCATTACTGGCGGTTGTTCAACCCACAAAGAACAAAGTTAGACTGGTACTGGATGTCAGGAATTAAACAGATACGTAGCCTGCCAAACTGGAAAGGGGATTGATGTATGTAAAGAGGTTATGAGGAAATGGAGGAGGATGGAGCGGGCCACTAAGATTGTCGACCTGAAGTCGGCTTATCTCCATATCCATGTAGATAAAAAAACTCTGGCAATATCAATTGGTCCGGTACAAGAGGAAGATGTATTGCCTGATGAGGTTATGACTGCCGTGCTGAAGACGGTGCTGAAGACGGTGCTGAGTAAAGACTGTACAGTTGACAAGGCCACTAGTTTGTACATTAATGACATTCTCGTGGAGGAAGCAGAGGTGACAGCAGAGAAAGTGAGAGGCCATGTCGCGATGTATGGGTTGCCTGCAAAACCGGCAAAGTCCCTGGATGGAGGTGTGGCATTGGGGTTTAAACTATGCCGAGGTGACAAAAGAAGCCTTGTCTTTAGACGAGGGATTGCGATACCCGAAATCCAAACGAACCTGACAAAACAAGAACTCTTCTCAGTCTGTGGGAGACTGGTGGGGCACTATCCAATCGCCAGCTTTATTAAACGACAAACGGGCACTGATGGCTGGGAGGGCCAGTGACGAAGGAGGTCACAAACATGCTACAAGAAATCATCACGAGACTGAAGAAAGAAGACCCAGTAAAAGGGGAATGGTATGTCAGTGCCGGAGACGCGGGGGTGATTTGGTGCGATGGCAGCAGTCTGGCATTGGGCGTCGTATTATAGATGGGAGGTGCAACTGTGGCTAAGAAAGAAAAACGACTATTCCCATATCAAGGTAACCGAACTGGAGGCCGCTATGAAAGGAATCAAGCTGGCCCTGAAGTGGGGATTGAAAATGATTGAAATCAAATCCGATTCGGCAACGGTAGTTTCATGGATCAGGTCGGCAGTGACTGGCGATAAGAGAGTTCGGACCAGACGTGCTGCAGAAATGCTGATCAAGAGCAGGCTTGGAGCACTCGTAGATTTGGAAGCGGAATTCCAGTTGAAGGTATCTGTAGTGCTGGTCCCATCAGAAAAGAACAAAGAACAAGGCGGATTCGATGACACGGGTAAAGGAAGCCTGGCTGCACGAGAGAAAGGTTTCCTCAGCATGCTGTGCAAGGGAGGAAGTTAAAAAGTTACATGAAATGCACCACTTTGGTCGAAAATGGACGTTATTCCTGGCTAGAGAGGTTTACCCGGAAACCACGGAGAAGGAGGTCAGGGAGGTAGTGGAGCACTGTCAGAAGTGCTAATCGATAGACCCTGGACCATCCAGACACGAAGCAGGAGGACTGGAAGCGATTGGCCATTGATGTGACCCATTATCGCCACAAGCTGTATCTGTCGATGGTCGACTGTGGACCGGGGAAGTTTGCCATATGGAGAGAGGTTAGGGCAGAAGCTGCATGGGCGATTGGAGGGGTCATCGAAGAAATATTTTTGGAAAGAGGGCCGGTTGAGGAACTGTTAATGGACAATGGCCCCGCTTTCCGATCAGAAGCCTTTAAAGAGGTGTGTGATAAGTAGGGAGTAAGGCAATTTTTTAGGGCAGCGTATCGACCAAGTGGCAGCCTTGATAGTGGAGAGGAATCATCGTACTATCAAGGCTGCTGCAGAAAAAAGCAACATTTCAACCATTTTAGTATAACATCTCACCGAAAACCAGACAAGATGAGACAACTGTGCCTCATAGAGCCATCTTTGCATATAAGTGGCGGCATCCGTGCAACAAAACGGTAGGAATTGAGAATGAAGAAGCTACCATTAAAGTGGGCGATGAGGTGTGGCTGAAGCCCCCCAATGCAAAATGTACCACTCGCTGGGGGAGGGGGGTCGTAACGGGAACGTGATGGTGAATGGCGTTCCCCGGCATATCCTAGACCTGCGTCATATAACCCTGCCGGTGCACAGTGGTGGCAGTGAAGCGGAGGAAGTTGATATCCACCAAGAAGCTAACGATGCAATCCCAATTCGAATTAACCCCACATTGTGGTTCTTTCCAACTGGACGAGAATGTCTCTAGTGAACCTGGAAACGTCAACCCCAAGAAGTTGTCCCCCAGAGGCCTCAACGTGAGAGGAGGAGACCTGCTTGGATGAAGGATTATGAAGTGTCTTATTGATCTCGAAGATCGGGGGGGGGGGCGTGTGGGATATATGGTTAGGAAAAAAAAAGAAAACAATTAATCAAACAAAGTCATTGACTCCCCCTCCTCGTACTAACCATTTAATTAATTTATGAATCTTCTGACAAAACATACAATTTAATAATTACTAAAATCATTAATTTTATTAATTCTCGTTTATGTCTACCTGCTAACGAGAATAATTTCACCCAAAATATACGTCATTAATTACAGATTAATATACATGCCCTTATATACGAAACTAAAACTAATTTACAAAACAAGGAAAACCCAACTATACGTACTAACTATCTCAATCTATGAATCTACTACCTAAATTTTCTTTTTAATAATTAGTACATTTATTATTTCGAAGTCATGCATACATACTTATGGAAATAATATCAACAAAACTATGTCAACAGAATTATAAACTACCATATATATGTGTACGAAACCTAAACTTAGCTACAAAAAAGGAAAAAGGAAAGCCAACTTTTCTTATTACCAAATAATTTATGGTCTCATCATTACAAAAAGTTTTATTTAATAATTAGTAAATTCAATGATTCTAAGCTGTGTATACATAATTTTGAAAATAATATCAACCACGTTATAAACTATCCTATCTTTTAATATATACGAAACTAATTTAAACTCCGAAAAAAACAAACCCTTTATTAAAAACCGACAAATCTCGTGACTACACAATTATCCGGAATAAAACAACTTAAAGAAACCCAACTTTTTACTTATTTATTTTAAAACGTTTCACGATCTTTTTTTCACGATATCTTTCTTCTCTCATTTTTTAAATTTTAAACAGAACGTTCCACGATATCTTAAGCACCTTTTTTTTTTAGCACGGTAACAAAAATACATAAGTACCGAAGGTTTTATAATTAATAAATTTAAATTTGAAATAGAGAAATAATAAATTGCAAGAGATTACGCGTGTTTAATATTAAATTTTATCGTTTATAACTACTCACGTAATTTAATAATAATCACGCGATTCAATTTTTAATTAAAAAAATATTGTTTAAACTTTAAAAAGTCTGATAATGTATTATTTCTATTTATGTATTGTTTATCATTAAGGTACTAGTGCATAGAGCGATCCGGACGTAAATAATAACGTGATATTTAAAAAGCCATTCTTAATATGGGGAGGGGGGAGTGTTTTGTACATACTCTATACTTCAACCTTACAATTGAATAAAAAAAACATATCATAAAACTTTAATTAAACTTGGAAATACGATTTAAAAATAGTGCGGATGATTGCGGATCACTCTCTGCACTAACACCTGCATTAAAAAAGGTATTCATTGTGTAAAAAAAAAAAAACACGGAACATATAAGACATTTAAATAGGAATAGAACTTTTCATAATTGTAACCTACGAAAACCTTTTTTATTTAAATTAAAAGCAATATAAAAAGAAGTCGTTTTTTTTTCAGTTGTTTTCAAAAACAACTTCTGAAATACCAATATTGTTTATATATTATTGACATAGTAACGTACCAGTAATTAGGGAAATTAGTTCCTTTTATGTGATAAAGGGTTCGAGATTATTTTTCCACCTAAACTACAGTCTTGCCTTATTTTCTTTATGGATTATACTTCCAAAATAAACTATTAAAGTTGTATAAAAAGTAATGGAAATATATATATATTTTTTTTAACATTAATGAAATTAATTGAATTTTACGAGTTCAGTATTTTTCAATTTTTAAACTTTAAAAACCCATCAAAATGTTGCTATTGATTCTGTTTGTACGATATCTTCAGGGTCGATTTGAAATTTTATGCTTTTCCAATAAACAAAATATAATATCTTAGAAAAACGTTTTTTTTTTTAATTCACGCATCCCCCATTTTGAAATATCTATTAAAAAGTAAATAATTATTTTTAAAGTTAAAACCTGTTTTTTTTAAAACCTGTTTTTTTTAACACGTTTTTTTGTTTTTTTTACTGAAACCGTGGTCCTTGCTCCTTTAATTAAAAAACAATTAGGGGTTTAATTACATTTTTCGAGTAGTTATAAACTTGGAAAGGCAAGGGGTCGAATAATTTCACGCCTCCCATTTTGAAATGTCTATTAAAAAGTAAATAATTACTTTACTCACCAAAGTTTTATATATCACAAATTGAAGAAAAAAGATCAATAAATAATATATTCAAATTTAAAACAAAAAAAAAGAACTGTTTTTGTTAGAAATTTACCTATAAAGTCCGAAGTTTAAAAGCTTCTTTTTTTAATCACGTTGTTGTTTTTATTTTGTTTTTGTTTTAATGAGAGCTTGGTCCTTGCACTTTTAATTGAAAAAAAAAAGGGTTTGAATTATATTTTCGAGTAGTTATAAGCTTGGAAAGACAGTGGGGCGAATTATTCAATATTTTTCACGTAGTTTCTGACACACCTATCCATTCAATCAACTTAATAAAATCCAAGTCGAGTTACTTCCCTTAGATCAAGGCCTCTAAGATTAAATTTATTTTTATTTATTTATCCCCAACGTCTATACATCCATATATGTTAATAATTAATTTTACATTTTGATACAGTAATACTGTTTTTCATTCAGTTACCTTTCCCTGGCAATATATATATATATATATATATATATATATATATATATATATATATATATATATATATATATATATATATATATATATATAGATATATATATGTGTGTGTGTGTGTATATGTATATATATATGTATATGTATATATATATATATGTATATATATACACACATATATATAAATAAATATATATATATATATATATATGTAAATTTAAAGGAGATTAGAATAATAGTCTAAAGAGCTAAGTGTATTTTAATGTAACAGTGAAATTACTAGTTTAATTAAAATACAGGAAATGCTCGTTGTAATTTAGATATATAATAAGCTCGATAGTTAAATGTCCTAGAGCTAATTCAATATTAAGTAAAGTGATTTTCAATTTAAAAATTAAAAAAATTTTTTTAAATTTAAAAATCAAATTTTAATTAAATTAAAAATCAGTTTCATAAGAAGGAACAACAACAAAGTCAATTATCTGTACGATCGTTTCGGAAATCCGTGCTTTTTATTTGTGGTATACATGAAGTTATGTAGAACAATTATATATAGTTTTTTTGGTAAGCACGGTCTCCTCATCAGCAAATTTAGGAGGATTTTTATTGAATTTAAAAGACACCATAAATAAACCTAGCATTAAAAGTAAGGCAGATGAACCTTTTAGTTTTTCTTTTTTTGAAATCAGGAACTGTGTTTAAAGTAGTCATTTAGATGTTTGCTATAGCTTTTTATTTTATTCAATAAAATAAAAAGCTATAGCAAACATCTAAATGACTACTTTAAACACAGTTCCTGATTTCAAAAAAAGAAAAACTAAAAGATTCATCTGCCTTACTTTTAATGCTAGGTTTATTTATTGTGTCTTTTAAATTCAATAAAAATCCTCCTAAATTTGCTGATGAGGAGACCGTGCTTACCAAAAAAACTATATATAATTGTTCTACATACCTTCATGTATACCACAAATAAAAAGCACGAATTTCCGAAACGATCGTACAGATAATTGACTTTGATGTTGTTCCTTCTTATGAAACTGATTTTTAATTTAATTAAAATTTGATTTTTAAATTAAATTTTTTTTTTTTAATTTTTAAATTGAAAATCACTTTACTTAATATATATATATGTATATATATATATAAATATATATATATATATGTATATATATATATATGTATATGTATATATATACACACATATATATATATAAATATATATATATATAAATATATATATATATGTATATATATATATAAATATATATGTATATATATATATGTATATATATATACACACATATATATATGTATATGTATATATATACATATACATATATATATATATATATATATATATATATATATATATGAGCAAAAAGTTAATGAAATATGTTAAAAAACACTTTGAAATGAGTTAAAAACATATTTAATCTGAAAAGGAAACACTAGATAAATGGATAGTCCTTAATCCGTGGAGTTTCGAAGAAATACTCTCCTTCTCATCAGAGGGTAGGAATTAACAAAATGCAGGATCGGAATTTGCATTCAGAAGTATTTGATGAAACAACAAATAAGTCTTACTTGAAAACAAAATAAGTTAAGCAGAGGGAATATGGTAAAGAAAAAGGTGATTACACATTAATGGATAGTGTGGTGGAAGATAAAAATATCCAGTGACGGTAAAATCAAAATGTAAAACTTCAAGAAAGTGAAAAGAATTTCCATTTGTACAAGTAAATCCAAAGAAATCCCGTAAATGGAAGAAGATGGTCCATAATAATCCAAACGCAGAAATCCATGGAATAATTCACAAAAAAGTGTGTACAAGGAAAAAATAATATTAATAAAAGAAAAATAAGATGTGCTTTTCACTCTACTTCCGAGACATAACTATAAATAAAATAAATCTGGGAAGAGAAAGGAGAAAAAAATGATAAAGTTAACTATAAAATATAAAATAAAGGGAAACAAAAGTCAAATTGACCCAGACAGGAAATGTTAAAGGCGCGAAAATATATATATAGGGCAAAATAATATAAGTCAACTGAAATGTACAGGTCACTTATAAAAAAAAGGTGTCAGCAAGAATTGTTAAACGACATTAAAAGGAAAATATAAATAAATAAATATATAATACATAAATAGAAAATAAATAAATAAATAAAAAATCAAATATAATAAAAAATAAAAAATAAATAGAAAATAAAAATAAATAAATAAATAAATATATAATAAATAAATAGAAAAAAATTAAATAAAAAATGAAATATAATAAAGATAAAATATAAAATATAATATATAATATAAAATAAAGTAAAATAAGAATAAAATTAAAAAATGAAAATAAAAAGGGGAGAAGATGGCCGGTATCTGCAATTTCAGGAAAAAAATAAATAAATAAAAAAATAAGTAAATTCATATAGTAAAATTTAAGTAAATATGCATACAAGATATGAAAGTGTGGGTATATTGCTATATTAGATAGATAGGAAAGTTTAAAGAATAAAACAGAAAATGGAGATAAAAAATAAATAAATAAATAAATAAAACAGAAAATGCAGATAAAAAACCGGCCATGCAAAGAAGAGATAAAGAATTAAAATACAGGATTATATATATATATATATATATATATATATATATATATATATATATATATATATATATATATATATATATATATATATATATATATATGAACAAATGATTAATAAAACATGTTAAAAGACATCTTGAAAAAGATAATTTTGGACCATTTGGAATTTACCCATTGGATTGGAAATTTTTAATTCGACCGTTTGGGATTTTACCATTCTTGGATTTTTTACCCTTCACCGGACTATCCATTCATGTGAAATCTTTTTATCATTTTTCTTTTACCTCCTATTCCCCTTACCTCACCCTTTTTTTTTTAACCAAGTAAGATCTGTGAATTACTTGTAGTTTCATTAAATACTTTTATATGCAAAATCCGATCCAGCATTTTGCTAATTCCTGCCCTCTGATTAGAAGAAGAGTATCTCTTTGAAACTCCACGGATTAAGGACTATCCACTTATCTTGTGCTTCCTTTTTTAAAATTAAATATGTTTTTAACTCTTTTTCAAGATGTCTTTTAACATGTTTTATAAATCATTTGTTCATATTATAAGCTCTATTTCCTTTTCGGCTTTATTGAGCTTTTACATCTGGTTGAGATTACTTTACTTGTAAATATTAACTCTTTAATATTTATAATATATTTTAAGCTTACCATTTTGATTATCTTGGTAAACTTATTGTAATTTTAATTTTTTTTAATTTATATATATATATATATATATATATATATATATATATATATGTGTATATATATATATTAAATAAACAAATAGGGTGAAATTAAATTACACGGCGATCTGAATGTTGTTAAATATCGATTTGTGTTCTGTTATATTTTTTTCATATTGACATCTGCTAGTCGGGACATTTTACAACATTTCGTTACTTCTCTATCAAAGGAGGAGATAATACATGGGAGGCCGCAAAACATGACAAGTACAGCCAGAATGGTGACAATGCAACACCTGGTTGAAATGCACAAACAAACTAGAAACAGGTACTACACTTCCATCGTTAGTCGTTTTATGCTGATTGCATGTAAAACATCAGGTTTAAGTCTGGAATTATAAGGCTGTTTTTAGAAGCAGTACTCCATCTTTTGACGTACTTGGCTTTTATACAGATAGATAATTGCCGCATCAGTAGTGAGTGAGATGTCTTCTGGAGCGGTAGAAATTAAATAAACAAATAGGGCGCAAGCAAATTACACAGCGATCTGAATGTGGTTTAATATCGATTTTTTTCTCATATTCACATCTGCGAGTCGGAACATCTTACAACATTGCATTTTGGTGGAAATTTTCTGTTTCTATGTCTATCCTTGTAGCCATATCACTAGTAAGGGTGCTGGAGGTAAACGTTTTGTCTGGGCTGACGTTATCCGCCTGATAGTCAGGGACCCGAACCTTGGATTAACCACTAAGGAGGCTGTCCTATCAGCAGGTGCAAAGTACTGGGGCTGCTGTATTGCCATTTGGTGAATGGAATCTGGACCATGCAGTAGCTTCTGGTGGGGCCTCTCGATGCCATACTAGTGGGTAATTGTTACGGCTTTACCTTATCATGTGGTACAAAAAAAAATTCTTCGTTTCTTTTTCTCTCTTAGTTTCCCCTCTCTGTCCTGCTCTAAGTAAATCTGTCGACCTAGTCCACAAATTCCAAAATTTCATCATGACAAGTTTCAAGAAAAAATACACGATTAAACCCGGTTCTCCAACTTCCAACGTAGACCCCTACTACCATGTCTCCTTCTCCAACATCAGGGGTCTACGCTCTAACCTTCCAGAGGTTGAAACCCAATTACAGGAGACTAAACCAGACCTTTTATTTTTAAGTGAAACTGGCATTGGACAGGCTATTTCCCTAGATGAGTTTGCAATTACAGGATACTCTAACTTAACTTCTAAATCTGACCCCCAAGATCGCCATGGGCATGGAATATGTGCCTATATTAAAGATAGCTTTCCATGTGGGAGGGACATCTCCAGGGAAGATCCTAACTTACCCTATATGTGCTTCCAGGTTGCTTTAGCTCACACTACTGCATTTATATTTACTCTCTATCGCCCCCACAACAGCGGAGTTACTATATTTCAAAGCATATCTGAGAAAATTGACCAAGTCCTTTCTACTTATCCTTCAGCTAACATTCACGTATGTGGAGACTTCAATGTTCACAACGTCGAATGGTTGACCCACTCAAACAAGACCGATGATGAGGGGAGGTTCTGTCATGATTTCTCCATTGCCTATGACCTCACTCAGATTGTTCAGGAACCTACCCGTGTGCCCGATAATGACGGCCAGTATGCGAGCCTACTAGACCTTTTTCTCACAACTTGCCCTGAACTATGTTCAGTTTCTGTTCTGTCGCCTCTTGGATCTTCCGACCACTCTGTTGTATCAATTAAGATAAAAATGAAATGTAATAAGTCCCCAGACGTACCTCTTCATCGTACAGTATATCAATACACTAAGGCTGAATGGGATAGCTTCCGTACATTTATATCTGATCTACCTCTGCATTCCATGTTTAAAAAGAATGTGTCCTCTATAGTATTAGACCTAACTGAATGGTTAATTGTAGGTATTGACCATTTCATACCCTCTAAAAAGTTTCAGCAAAAACCTAACAGCCAGCCATGGTTCTCTCCAGAATGTGCTGCTGCCATTGCGCACAGAAATCACTTTTTCCACTGCTTCAAACGTAATAGATGTATGGAAACTAAAGCCGTTTTCAGGACTGCCAGCAACCATTGTAAGAAAGTAATAAGGAACGCAAGAGAGTTGTATGCTCAATCTGTTAAGTCCAAAGTAGCTGAGCAGCGGCTTGGTTCCCACCAGTTTTGGCAAATAGCAAACAGAATCCTGAACAGAAGCGTGTGCTCCATCCCAACTATTATCAATGGACCTGAGGTAATCTCGTCAGCATCAGACAAAGCCAAACTCTTTGTCAAGAACTTTGCAGCTAATTCTACTTTTTGCGACCAAGACCGCCAACCCCCAATATTTCCTCCTGTATCAGAAAACACGCTATGTGATATACGTATATCTGTACGTGATGTTGCCAAGCTAATCAAAAACCTTGATTCCAGTAAAGCAACTGGCCCTGATGGTATTCCAATTATAGTACTCAAAAAACTTCAACCTGAACTAGCGCCCATACTTACAAAACTGTTTAAACGTTGTCTTAAGGAGAATAGTTTCCCATCTCCCTGGAAAATCTCATCAGTATGCCCTGTATTTAAGAATTCAGGTGATCGCTCATCCCCCTCTCAGTACAGGCCAATAAGTCTCCTGTGCGTCATGAGTAAGTTGCTAGAATCTGTGTTAAATACAGAAGTAATCAACCATCTCAACAAAAATAACCTTCTTAGTGACACTCAATATGGTTTCCGTTCTGCTACATCTACAGCAGATGTCCTTACAGTTATATCGCATAGGATTAGCAAATCTCTCGACGGTGGCAATCTTTCTAGGGCAATTGCTCTTGACATATCTAAAGCCTTTGATAGGGTATGGCATAAAGGTTTACTTCATAAGATCGCTAGCTATGGTATAGCTGGAAAAGTCTTCTCAATTATTAAATCATTTCTTTCTGATAGGTTCATAAGAGTAGTAGTTGAGGGGCAAAAATCAGAAGCTCACAGTATTAATGCCGGTGTCCCTCAGGGATCCATCCTGGGCCCAACTCTTTTCCTGATCTACATTAATGATCTTCCAAATCATATCCTTACATCATTTGTAGACATTTATGCTGACGACACTACCATTTATGGTAGCACATCTAAGACAGTAAACGACCAAGTTCTCTCCAATTCTCTCTCCTCTGATCTTGAGCACGTAGTACAATGGGGAAAGGAGTGGCTGGTTACTTTTAATGCATCTAAAACCAAGCTTCTCTCTTTACATCATTAACATTCTAATCCACATTTGTCATCAATTGAAATGAATGGCTCTCGTCTTCAGGAGGCCTCAAGTTTTGACAAGCTTCTGGGCTTGACCATTACTCCTGATCTTAAATGGAACACGTATATCAAATCTGTTGCCAAGGCCGCTGGAAAAATGGTGGGATCTTTCTATCGATCCAGTAGATATCTCACTGCTGATGCTATTCTCTATCTATATAAGAGCCAGGTACGTCCAAGGATGGAATACTGTTGCCACATCTGGGCAGGAGCTGCTAGAAAGGACTTGTCCTGCCTTGATAGAGTTCAAAATAGACTTCGTAGCCTCGTAGGAGATGTCCTTTTCTCCTCCTTGCAACCTCTATCTCACAGAAGAGATGTTGCGAGTTTGTCTCTGATGTATCGTTATTTTCATGGAAAGTGTTCAACTGAGCTTCAATCTATGGTCCCCCCTCGCCAAACTTTCACAAGAAACACTCGTCTAGCTGTAAACACTATCAATAATTTCCCCCACTCTTTATCTGTGCCTAAACCTAAACGTAGATTCCATGAACAAAGCTTCTTTCTTCACGCCTGTGGAATTGTCTTCCGTTTTCCTGCTTTCCGGCTGACTACAATATGGTTGTGTTCAAGTCTAAAGCAAATAAGTTCTTGATGAGCCGTTCCGTATGAGTTATTAACTTTACCAAATTTTCATTACTAATGATTACTATATTGACCAATTTCTACTGTACACTCTTTAACCCTTATCCTTGAGTGGCCTCTTGGCCTTGATAATGTGGTGATGCCTTTGTAAAAAAAAAAGGAGGTAATATATAGGAGGGCGCAAATTATGACAAGTAAAACCGGAATAGTGATAACGCGACACAACGTTGAAATGCGTAAACAAACTAGAAACAGTTACTACACTTCCATCGTTAGTCGTTGATTGCATGTAAAACATCAGGTTTAAGTCTGGACTTATAAGTTAAGGTCATCGTAAAGTTAAGGGAATCGAATCTGATAAAAACAAGTCGCAATTTTCATGTGATTATTGTTTTGTTTCTTGTGGATTCAAATCTAGTTTTTGTTATTTGATTGACTTCGCTATTTGTTCAATTCCTTCCGTTTTGAATTGTTTATGTGAAATATTCAGTTTTGCATTTTTTTTATATTTGGATTATTTGGATTACTGTTCTCATCTTGGATGTAAACAGTAGTTCGACTAATCCAAATCATACTGAAATGTTCAATCTTTTACACGAGGAACAAAATAATGATTACACCGTTTTACGATGAACATAAGTTCTTTGTTCTGACGCAGTTGATTTCTTCTTATAATAATTTCACGTTTAAATCGTGTTTTTTGTCTTTTAATTTGGATTCTTTTACATTATCATATATTTAATTGCTTAATGAATTGGACACACAAAACAAAATTTGTATCAATTTACTAAAGATTATATTAAGAAATCCTAACAAACAAAAAAATTTTCTGCGTTGGACACAAAAGAAAAACGATTTTTTTTTCGTATTAAATTTCTGGAATGGAAGGTAAGTTTATTTTTTTCACTTTGCAACAATATTATTCAACAACTTTATCTTAAATATTAAAATAAGTTTATTTTTTTTTAAATATTAAAATAAGTTTATTTTTTTTATTGCAATCCAATAAAAATATTGGTTTCGTGAAATATGAAATGTGACCATGTGGGTCAATGTCAAGTTTCTTTCCAACTCCTCAAAAAACTTTAAAATGACGACTTTCTAGGTTTTCAATGATGCTGAAAACGAATATCACATTTAAATTTGTGGCAGGTAAGTAGTTTTCATGATATGAAGAAAGTACTTTTTAAAAAGTGTTGGATTGGCTCACTCACTATATAAATTTCACGTAAGAAAAGCACCCGCCTCGCCTAATAATTTCGTCATATAAAATAAATTTGAAACCTAAAAAAATGAACGAATCTCTTAGTAAAAAACAACGCCGGTTTTTGGGGGTGCTGGAAACGAATATCACAAATAAAAATTGCTTTATGATATGAAGAAATTACTAAGTGACCAGAAAGTGGGTGCTCATTTGACGTTACTTTTATATAGGAAAGTGATCCCCCACTTATTGAAAAAGTAATTTCTTCATATTATGAAAACTACTTATCTGCCCCAAATTTAAATGTGATATTCGTTTTCAGCATCACCGAAAACCTATTCAAGTTGTCATTTTAAAGTTTTTTGGAGGAGTTGGAAAGAAACTTGACATTGACCGAAATGTGTTTATTTAAGTAAAATTAAAATATTAAAATAAGTTTACAATATGAAAGGTAAGTTATTTTTTAAGCTTTAAAAAAATCCCATTCAATAACTTTTTAAATAATCTGAAACAGTTTTGTTTTTTTGCAATGTCCCTCAAAAATATTGATTTTTAAAACAATATTAAACATAAAAAGGTTTAATTTTTTGCAATCCGAAAAAAGTATTGATTTCGTCAATAAAAATGTGGGTACTCATGCAGAGAGTGATTTGTGCTGAAATAATAACATTATTTAAAAAGCTATTCTTAACATGTGGAGGGGGGTATATTCTGTACTTTAACCTTACAATTGAATAACAAACATATCATGAAACTTTAATTAAAGTTGGAAATACGATTTAAAAAAGAGTGCGTGCATTAGCACCAAAATGTGCTTATTTAAGTAAAATTTACGTGATTTCTGCGAAAATGCTAATGTTTATCATAAACACAATAACTTGATTCGAAGTTGGTTGAATTGTTAAACAACTGAACGCAAAAACTGCTTTTTTCGGTTTTTAATTGTTTTATTTGGTACTAGTGCACTTATTGATCCGTGCTGAAATAATAACGTTATTATTTTAAAAGCCATTCTTAACATGCGGAGGCGAGGGTGTTTTGTACCTATACTTTAACCTTACAATTGTAAAAAAAAAACATATCATAAAACTTTAATTAAACTTGGAAATACGATTTAAAAAATAGCACAGATCAGTAAGTGCACTAGCACCGCCTATTTTATGTGTGTGTGTGTGTGTGTGTGGATCACTCTCTGCATAAGTACCCGATTTTAAAAAAAAACGTGCAAGTGGACTTCACAGTCGGCAGCCATTTTGAGTGGAAAACTACGCGTTTACCATTTAAAAAATTTTTTTTATTACATTTTTACCCCAAACAAGACACATTGCCACTTTGATGTAGGGGGATACTATCAAGGACATAAGCTGCAGGGGTACTACGTGGGGAGTTTGGTAGCAAGATGTCGGTTCACGTTACACTTGAAATTCTGCATGTCAGTACAGTTGGGGAAGCAGGAAGCCAGAAGATAATTTTTAAGTCTATCAGTTCTGGGAAAGAAACAATTAGAGTAGAAGGCTTTCATACATCTAAGGATCTCTACTGTGTAGGGGTGGGACTTTGCTGCTTGTCAGGTTTGTCGGGGGATTTTCATTAAGGGGGTACAATAGCTTGTAGTTCGTCAGAACATCCACCATTAAAATACTTGTAAAACAAGCAGAGGGATACAATATTTTGTCGATGAGACAGCAGCTGAAGCTTAGATGAAAGTTCAGGATCAATCAGGTTGACGGCTCTCTTTTGAACCCTGCCCAGGAGCGAGAGACTAGTAGCAGATGCACCAACCCAAATATCACAACAATACTCCATACATGGGCGAATGTTAGCTTTGTAGAGGTATAGGATATTTTCAAGTGTAAGTAATTTTCTAGCAAGGTAGAGAGAGCCCACCTTCTTCGCAGCAGTCTTGGCAATGATCTTGATGTATCTAAACAGAGTTAATAGTAGATTCCGTAGTCTAGTGGGTGATGCCATTTTCTCTTCCCTGCAAACTCTTTCTCACAGCCTGTCTCTGCTTTATCATTATTTTCATGGCAAGTGCTCGTCTGAGCTCCAGTCTATAGTCCCCCTTGCCAAACTTTCATGAGAAACACTCGTCTAGCTGAAAACACTATCAATAATTTCCTCCACTTTTTATATGTGCCTAAACATAAACACAGATTCCATGAACAAAGTTTCTTTCTTAAAATTCACACCTGTGGAACTCTTCCATTTGCTTGCTTTTCAGTTGACTATAATATGGTCATTTTCAAGTCCAACCTAAACAAGTTCTTAATGAGCCGTTTCCCTTAAGTAATAAAAATTTCCACTAACAATTACGATGACAGTGTTCCATTGACCATTGTATGCTTATTAACCCTTATCCTCGAGTGGTATCTGGGCCTTGATAAATGAAGCCCTCTTTTGTAAAAAAAACATAAGTCAAACGTAGGTATATAAAATTTCAAACGTATAATGTTCACTGCTCCCAAAAAATAAAATAATTTAAAACTTTTCTTAAACTTGAAAAAATATATTAACTATTGTGCAAAAACAACTTCAAAAAAAGCAACAAACTATTAAAAACTGTTACAAACTATTAAAAACGTGGGTCACAAATTTAAATCCAACATGTTTCAGCATTTTGTAAGAACATATTCTGTGGAGATCATAAAATTCTATAAAGTTTCTTCTGTAAACAAAATGTGCTCTAGTTCTAATTGAATAACTTTATACCTCTCAAGTCTGAACTTTATAAACCACACACAAAATGTATAGTGCCAGCTCAGAAATGTTAGATAAGCCTATCTAATCCAATGCTCACCAAACAATGAAGTAAAATCGCACAATATATATATATATATTGTCTGATTATTATGTGAAGATGAATTAGAATTGATACAACACATATACATTTTAAGGTCAATCGATTTGGCAGGTGAGTTGTTACACACTCCTTACACATAATACAATTTTATGTTCAGGAAAAGTTTGCTATTCAAACAATAAATATGATATTTAATGACAATATGGATACTCAGCGTTCGTTGATTAAGCATATCTCTGAATATAGCACTGACATATCCACTGCTAATTTTATTACTTAAAATCTCAGCACTATAAAAAGCAACATTAACAAATAATATTCAAAGGAAATAATATTTAATTCAATAAAAAAACTCAATAATGATAATTATATGAAATCATATTTAATTCAACAAAATACTCAATAATAATCATATACATATCCAATAATATTGAATTCAATAAAAAAAAAACTCCATAATAATCATAATCATATGAAATAATATTTAATTAAATAAAAAACACAAAATTCAATAATAATGATAATCATATGAAATAATATTTAATTCAATAAAAAACTCAATAATAATCATAATCATATGAAATAATATTTAATTAAATAAATAACTCAATAATAATAATAATAATAATAATCATATGAAATAATATTTAATTCAACAAAAGGCTAAATAATAATCAAAATCATATGAAATAATATTTAATTCAATAAAAACTCAATAATAATGATATTCATATGAAATAATATTTAATTAAAAAAACTCAATAATAATGATAATTATATGAAATAATATTTAATTCAATAAAAACTCAATCATAATGATAATCATATGAAATAATATTTAATTCAACAAAATACTCAATAAAATTCATAATCATATGAAATAATATTTAATTCAATAAAAAACTCAATAATAATGATAATCATATGAAATAATATTTAATTCAATAAAAAACTCAATAATAATGATAATCATATGAAATAATATTTAATTCAACAAAATACTCAAAAATAACGATAATCATACGAAATAATATTCAATTCAATAAAAACTCAATAATAATGATAATCATATGAAATAATATTTAATTCAATAAAAAAACTCAAGAATAATTATTATCATTTTCAATAATATGTAATTCAATAAAAAACTCAATAATAATGATAATCATATGGAATAATATTTAATTCAATAAAAAGTCAATAATGATAATTATATGAAATAATATTTTATTCAATAAAACATCAATAATAATTATAATCATATGAATTAATATGTAATTCAATAAAAAACTCAATAAATACGATAATCATATGAAATAATATTTTATTCAATAAAAAACTCAATAATAATAATCATATGAAATAATTTTGATTCAATAAAAAACTTAATTAAGATGATAATCATATTAAATAATATTTTATTCAATAAAAACTCAATAATAATGATAATCCTATTAAATAATATTTAATTAAATGAAAACCTCAATAATAAAGATAATCATATGAAATAATATTTACTTCAATAAAAATTCAATAATAATGATAATCATATGAAATAATATTTTATTCAATAAAAAACTTAATAACAATGATAATCATATGAAATAATATTTACTTCAATAATAACTCAATTATAATGAGAATTATATGAAATAATATTTGATTCAATAAAACATCAATAATAATTATAATCATGAAATATGTAATTCAATAAAACACTCAATAATAATCACATTCATATGAAATCTTATTTATTCAATAATAATGATAATCATATGAATTCATGAATTTTATTCAATAATAATGATAATCATATGAAATCTTATTTTATTCAATAAAAAACCCAATAATAATGATAATCATAGGAAATAATATTAATTCAATAAAAACTCAATAATAATGATAGCCATATTAAATAATATTTAATTCAATAAAAAACTCAATAATGATAATTATATGAAATAATATTTGATTAAACAAAATGCTTAATAAGAATCATAATCATATTAAATAATATTTAATTCAATAAAAACTCAATAATAATAATAATAATATGAAATAATATTTTGTTGCAATATTTTGGGTTAATCCCACACAGTCTGACGATTCTATTTATAAACGATGCTGCTAAGAACTGACGAATCAAATTAAACCACGTTCTGCTACCAACCAATCAGAAACCAGAATTGCTTCATAAATATTAAACCTTTTCTGGAGCAATTTCACATGTTCTTTTCCCGGGTTTCGACATGGTAAGAATATTTTGTTCTGTGGAACTGTCTACTACAAACAAGTCACCTCCCAGGACTTGTGTGTAACAGTGAACCAGCTGAAACTGGTCTGAAACTCAAAATGGCTTACACTTCAAGAGGTTATGGGCCCAGCACATTTCCACTGCGTTTCCGCCCTGGACCGTGTCACCCCTCCTTAGTCAACCCTGTCTATCAGAGCTCCCTCCGACAAACGATATTGATGCCAGGCTTAGTGCGGACACCCGATCGCCATAACAGAACATACACCAGAGTTCCCGATCTCAAATCGTTCACAAGAACAAGCCGCCAAGTAGCTGGATTACAGGAGCACGCCACAACTACCAGCTACTTGGCGGCTTGTTCTGAAACTCAAAATGGCTTACGCTTCTAGAGGTTATGCGCCCAGCATGCATCTTTATTTCGATGGATCCGAATCAAAATTCGAATTGTGGCAAGTTAAATTTCTGGGATATCTACGAATCCAAAAGCTACACAAAGTACTACAAACACAACCTGAAAACAGAAACGACCCCGACTTCATTGAAAAGAACACAACTGTCTTTGCGGAATTAATACAGTGTTTAGATGACCAAAGTCTATCACTGGTTATGAGAGAAGCCCTGGACGACGGCTGCAAAGCATTAAACATATTGAGAGAGCATTATTTATCGAAAGGAAAACCCAAAATTATTTCTTTAAACACTGAACTGACCTCTCTAAAATCAATGGAAGCCGAAACTATTACTGATTATAAGAGCCGAGACAACTGCAAATTCTTTAAAAATGTCTGGTAAAGTTATAAGTGACAGTCTGTTTATTTCCATGGTCCTTAAGGGATTACCGAGTGATTTCAAGCCATTTACCACTGTGATAACCCAGAAAGAAAAACCCATGACTTTTAGCCAATTCAAGGTATCACTCAGAAGTTACGAAAAAACTGAAAAAATGATCACAGAAAAAAACGAATCCCCAAATATCATGAAATTTAAAAATACACACGTAAAAACACCAAAATTGAATTATACCCATGCCAGGAATAAAAAACGCAACTTTGCCAAAAGCAGGTTTTTTTCCTAAGAAAGGTACAAAAATTATTTGCTATAATTGTGGACGACCTAATCATAAGAGTTTCCAATGTAGATACAGGACTCAAAATGACGACTACATTAAAAATGTAGAGAGCTCTGTTAGCAAACATACATTTTTATTTTCGTATACATTTGATGCTTCAACAAAGAATAATAATTTTCTTGTCGATTGTGGGGCCACGGCACATGTGATTACAAAGGAATCTGATTTTATCAATTTTGATCCCAACTTTAAGCCACAAGATCATTTTGTAGAACTGGCTGATGGGAGTCGAATCAATGATACCATTTTGAAAAGAGGCAATGCGAAAATCTCGCTAAAGAACAATAAAGGTGAACCGTGTTTCTGTATTCTAGAAAACGCTTTTCTAATCCCAAAATTTAAACAAAATATATTTTCTGTACAAGCTGCCACAAAACAAGGTGCAAATATAAACTTTAGCCCCAATAAATCAAAACTGGTATACCCGAATGGAACTGTATTCGACATTAAAGAAAATGGAAGACTATATTATTTAAATAGCGTAGTCTCATCAAAAACTGCCTGCCATGATCTACAGACATGGCATAAAATTCTTGGACATTGCAATATTCCTGATATCAAAAAGTTGCTGACTGTAGTTGATGGAATGCAAATACAAACATCAAAAACCTTCAACTGCGACGTCTATACGTAAGGGAAAATGACAAACTATCAAAACAAGATACCAGACAAAAACGCCCCCCCCCAAATCCTATCAATGGTGCATTGTGACTTGAACGGTCCCGTAGAACCGATGACCAGAGAACATTATAGATATGTGTTGAATTTCGTAGATTCCCATTCAGGTTTAATAATGGTTTACTTTTGAAAAGAACAAATCTGATACCCTGCTCGCAACTAAGAAATATCTAGCCGACATGGCCCCCTACGGTGAAATCAAGTGTATTCGCTCTGACAACGGTACGGAATTCACCAATAAAGACTTTGAACTTTTACTAATTAACCATCATATCAGGCATGAAACATCAGCTCCTAGATCGCCACACCAAAACGGGACTGCTGAACGTGCGTGGCAGACACTTTTTGAAATGGCAAGATGCCTACTCATTGAATCAAAACTCCCTAAAAACCTTTGGACGTATGCACTTATGGCGGCAGCCTATATACGCAACAGGTGCTTTAACAAAACACTATCTAAAACTCCATATGAATCTTTCTGCGGTAAAAAAAAACAAATTTAAGCAGAATGCATATATTTGGTTCAACTTACTTCGCATATATAGAGAAAAAGAGTAAATTGAATATTAAAGCCGACAGAGGTATATTTCTTGGATACAATAAAAACAGTCCGGCCAATTTAATATTTTTTCCCGAAAAGAATAAAATAAAAAGAATCTGGTGTGTAAAATTCACAGACACGTTTAATTTTACAGACGAAACCCCGTCATATGAAGAGGATGAAATTATATTACCTCAAATAATTAGAACAAACGAAAACAATAAAAATGACGGAGACGAGAGTGTCCATGATGATGATGATGATGATAAAGTCGAAAGATATCCCAAAAGAAACAGAAGACGACCCGATTTTTTGTGGTCGACAATATAAAGGATTATCAAATCGACTATTGCTATTCAACGGAAAATGCGCCAAAAAGCTTCAACAAAGCAATTAATTCAGAACATTGTGATGAATGGAAAATTGCCATGAAAAAAGAAATAGATGCCTTAACCGAAAATGATACCTATACGGTAGTGCCTCTCCCAAGAGATAAATATGTTATTTCTACCAGATGGGTCTTTACAAAAAAGAGTACAGCATCAGGCGTAGAACAGTACAGAGCAAGATTTGTTACTAACGGGTGCTCTCAGATTTATGGTAAAGAATACTTT
Source organism: Euprymna scolopes (assembly GCF_053919585.1). Taxonomy (NCBI): domain Eukaryota; kingdom Metazoa; phylum Mollusca; class Cephalopoda; order Sepiida; family Sepiolidae; genus Euprymna; species Euprymna scolopes. The sequence goes on along the minus strand of NC_136527.1, from coordinate 162,962,102 downwards.
TCTACGTTTTCACCGACCACAAACCTAACGACAATCAGAATTTTACTGCAAGTCGCATCACAATATGACCTAGACATCCATCAAATGGACGTAAAAAAATGCTTATTTGAATGCCCCAATAGACTGTGAAATTTATATTACCCCTCCAGAGGGATTTATAATGAAAAATAAAAATAGCGTGTGGCGACTTAACAAGTCATTATATGGTCTAAAGCAGAGTGCTCAGTGTTGGAACATAGTATTCCATGATTATATTATTAAACAACAATTTAGACAATGCGCTGTAGACCTCTGTTTATATACCCAACACAAAGATGATAAACTACTGATTTTGGTTTTGTGGGTCGATGATATGTTAATCGCATCAAATTGTAGCATAATGTTAACCGATGTTAAGAACAAATTAAGTAAAAGATTCAAAATGACCGATCTTGGCAAAATATCCTGGTTTCTGGGAATAGAATTTACTCAAAGCAAAAGACTTGTTACGATGACTCGACCGAGATATATCGACAAAATACTATTAAAATTTAGAATGGGAGAGTGCAAGGAACGCTCTACACCGGTCGAAAATGATATTAATAAAAATATACACACAGAATCTGAAATAATAAATGACACACAATATCGCGAAATTATAGGTAGTCTTATATATTTAATGACTGCAACCAGGCCCGACATATGCTATACAGTAACAAAACTGTCACAAAAATTATCACAACCGACAATGAAGGATTTAAACAGAGCTAAACAAGTCCTACGTTATTTAAAAGGAACTAAAGAACAGAAGTTAGTATTTAGAAAATCAAGAAATCCCCTAAAATTAGGTTTTTTCAGATTCAGACAGGGCAAACGATGAAGATCGCAAGAGTGTATCTGGATATTGTTTCAGACTCTCAGAAAATGGCCCTATTATTTCATGGAAATCTAAAAAGCAACAGATTGTATCTCTCTCTATGTGTGAAGCAGAATTTATCGCGATCACACACACGATCCAGGAAGCACTCTACCTTAAAAATATCCTGAAGACAATTTTAGAGCCAGAATTGATTAAAAGCCTCATAGTAATTAATTGTGATAATCAAGCCAGTATAGTCTTAGCACGGAACATGATAATCAACCAAAGATCTAAGAATATAGATATAAAATACCATTTCATAAAAAACGAGATAAAAAAGGAATCCATTATTTTGAATTACATATCAGAACAAAATATTGCTGATGTATTTACGAAACCAGCGACAAGGATAAAGCTACAACGTTTTTTCTCAAAACTTGTTGGTGAATTCGACTGAATAATTTTATTTTCTTTCACTGCCCGTTAAATCCATTTTTTTGTATTAACACTTTAACCTACTAATGCGTAACTAATACTTTTGCTTAAAAAAAGAAAAAGAATCTTTGTAATTTTCCTTTTTGACATTTGAACACAAGTAAAAATGGCGTCTTTTTAAATGCTAAAATTCTAAGATCCAAATGATTTCTAGTTTTTTATGTCTAAGTGAATATAAAAATATATATTTATTTTGGAGCAGAACAAACACAAGGGACTTCCCTATTATAAAAAAAAAGGAGGATGTTGCAATATTTTGTTTAATGGGTATGATCCCACACAGTCGGACGATTCTATTTATAAACGATGCTGCTAAGAACTGACGAATCAAATTAAACCATGTTCTGCTACCAACCAATCAGAAACAAGAATTGCGTCATAAATATTAAACCTTTTCTGGAGCAATTTCACATGTTCTTTTCCCAGGTTTCGACACGGTGAGAATATTTTGTTCTGTGGAACTGTCTACTATAAACAAGTCACCTCCCAGGACTTGTGTGTAACAGCGAACCATCTGAAACTGGTCTGAAACTCAAAATGGCTGACACTTCTAGATATTTAATTCAACATTAACATGCTCGATAATAACCATAATGATATGAAATAATTAAATAATATTTAATATATGAACTATATGAAATAATATTTAATTCAATAAAAATTCAATAATAATGATAATCATATGAAATAAATTTAATTCAATAAAAACTCAATAATAATGATAATACTATGAAATAATATAAAATTCAATAAAAACCTTATTAATAATGATAATCATATAAAATAATATTTAATTCAATAAAAAACTCAATGATAATTATATGAAATAATATTTGATTAAACATTATGCTCAATACTAATTATAATCATATGAAATATTTAATTCAATAAAGAACTGCATAATAAGCATAATCATATAAAATAATATTTAATTCAATAAAAAACTCAATAATAATGATAATCATATGGAATAATATTTTATTCAACAAAATGCTCAATCATAATAATAATAATAATATGAAATAATACTTAATTAAATAAAACACTCAATAATAATGATAATAATATGAAATAATATTTAATTGAATAAAACAACTTAGTAACAATAATAATCATATGAAATCATATTTAATTCAGTAAAAAACTCAATAATAAAGATAATCATATGAAATAATATTTAATTCAATAAAAAAACTCAATAATAATGATAATCATATGAAATAATATTTAATTCAATAAAAAACCCTATAAATACGATAATCATATGAAATAACATTTAATTCAATGAAAAAGTCAATAATAATAATCACATGAAATAATATTTAATTCAATAAAAAACTTAAAATAAATGATAATCATATTAAATTATATTTTATCCAACAAAAACTCAATAATGACGATAATCATATGAAATTATATTTAATTGAATGAAAACCTAATTAATAATGATAATCATATGAAACAATATTTAATTCAATAAAAAACTCAATAATAATGATAATCATATGAAATGATATTTAATTGAATGAAAACCTCAATAATAATGATAATCATATGAAATAATATTGAATTCAATGCAAATAATCAATAATAATCATATGAAATAATATTTTATTCAATAAAAAGTCAATAATAATAATCATATTAAATAATATGTGATTCAGTAAAAACCTCAATAATAATGATAATAACATGAAATAATATTTAATCGAATAAAAAAACATCAATAATAATTATAATCATGAAATAATATGTAATTCAATAAAAAACTCAATAATAATCATAATAATATGAAATCTTGTTTATTCAATAATAATGATAATGATAATCATATGAAATCTTATTTTATTAAATAAAAAACTCAATAACATTGAAAATCATACGAAATAATATTTAATTCAATAAAAACTCAACATTAATAATAATATAAAATAATATTAAATTCAATAAAAAACGTAATAATAATGATAATCATATAAAATAATATTTAATTCAATAAAAACTCAATAATGATTATCATATGAAATTATATTTGATTAAAGAAAATACTTAATAATAATAATCATAATCATATAAAATAATATTAAATTCAATAAAAAACTGCATAATAATCATAATCATGAAATAATATTTAATTCAATAAAAATCTCAATAATAATAATAATATGAAATTATATTTAATTCAACAAAATGCTCAATAATAATCATAGTCATATGAAATTATATTGTATTAAAAAAGACAATAATTATAATCATGTGAAATCTTATTCATTCAATAATAATGATAATCATATGAAATCTTATTTAATTAAATAAAAAACTCAAGAATAATGATAATCATATGAAATAATATTTAATTAAATAAAAAAACTCTATAATAATGATAATTATATGAAATAATATTTAATTCAATAAAACTCAATAATTATGATAATCATATAAAATAATATTTAATTCAATAAAAAACTCAATAATAATCATAATCATGTGAAATAATATTTAATTCCATATAAAACTCAATATTAATGATAATCATAGGAAATCATATTTAATTCAATAAAAAACTCCATTATAATAATCATATGAAATAATACTTTATTCAATAAACACTCAATATTAATCATAATCATATGACATAATATTTAATAAAATGAACACCTCAATAATAATAAGGATAGACATATGAAACATATTTAAATCAATATAAACTCAATAATAATGGTAATCATATGAAATAATATTTAATTAAATAAAAAACTCAATAATAATCATAATAATATGAAATGATATTATATTCAATAAAAATTCAATAATAATATAATCATATCAAATAATATTTTATTCAATAAAAAAACTCAATAATAATTATAATCATATGAAATCTTGTTTATTTCAAATAAAAACTCAATAATATTGATAATCATATAAAATAATCTTTAATTAAATAAAAAAACTCAATAATAATGATAATAATCATATGAAATATTATAAGGATCAATAGAAAAAATCCTAATAATAATTATAATCACATGAAATAATATTTAATTCAAACAAAAACTCAATAATAATCATATTCATATGAAATAATATTTAATTCAATAAAAAAACTCAATAATAATGATAATCATATGAAATAATATTTAATCCAATAAAATACTTAATAATAATGATAATCATATGAAATACTATTTAATTCAATTAAAACCTCTATGATGATGAATATAATATCAAATAATATTTAATTCAATAAAAACTCAATAATAATGATAATCATATGACATCTTATTTTATTCAACAAAAAACTAAATAATAATGATAATCATCTGAAATAATATTGTATTCAATAAAAAACTCAATACTAATCATATTTATATGACGTAATATTTTTATTTAATAAAAAACTTAATAATAATCATAATCCTATGAAATCTTATTTATTCAAAAATAATTATAATCATATGAACGTATGAATTTTATTCAATAATTATGATAATCATATGACCTCTTATTTTATTCAATAAAAACTCAATAATAATGATAATCATGTTAAATAATATTTAATTCAATGAAAACTCAATAAAAATCATAATCATAGGAAATAATATTTAATTCAATATAAACTCAATAATAATGATAATCATATGAAATAATATTAAATTCAATAAAAACCTAATAATAATGTTAATCATATGAAATAATATTTTATTCAACAAAAAAATCAATAATAATTATAATCATATGAAATAATATTTTATTCAATACAAAACTCAATAATAATGATAATCATATGAAATCTTATTGATTAAAAAATAATAGACATCATATGCATGTATGAATTTTGTTCAATAATTATGATAATCATATGACATCTTATTTTATTCAATAAAAAACTCAATAATAATGATAATCATATTAAATAATATTTAATTCCATGAAAACTCAATAATAATCATAATCATATAAACTAATATTTGATTCAATAAAAAAACTCAATAATCATGATAATCATATGAAATAATATTAAATTCAATAAAAAAAAGTAATAATAATGTTAATCATATGAAATAATATTTTATTCAACACAAAACTCAATAATCAATATGAAATCATATGAAATCTTATTAATTAAAAAATATGATTGTATGAATTTTATTCAATAATAATGATAATCGTATGACATCTAATTGTATTCAATAAAAAAAACTCAATAATAATGATAATCATATTAAATAATATGTAATTCAATAAAACTTAATAATAATGATAATCATATGAAATAATATTTTATTCAATAAAAACTCAATAATGATAATCATATGAAATAATATTAAATTCAATAAAAAACTTAATAATAATTATAATCATATGAAATAATATTTTATTCAATAAAAACTCAATATTAATGGTAATCATATGAAATAATAATAAATTAAAAAACTCAATAATAATGATAATCATATGAAATAATATTAAATTAAAAAAACTCAATAATAATGATAACCATATGAAATAATATTTTATTCAACAAAAATATCAATAATAATGACAAGTTTGTGCTCGTTTGACTTGTTGATCTAGTGTTAATTAATTCACTGTTCAGGTACCTCGTTATAATACATCATCATATTCCAGTACCTTGCCTATAACAATGCACTATAAAATCTCCTAAAACTATATTCCTTAAAAATAGGAAACAGAATTAACTTTCTAAATATGAATCCATTTTTATAGATTTATTATTAAATGTGTTGATCTTACACGTGATTAAGTTTTTAAAAATATGTTAAGCTGAATTAGATATGAACTGATATTTTTCTTCATTGGTTTGGAATAATAGGATTGAGACATTGAGAAATACACGAGAAGAAATAGAAAATGTAATTGTCCCAAGCAAAGAAAATATCAATCTATATGTGGTAGTTGTATTGCTATAAAATGTTTAGTTAAAAATCAAAATGATATAGGTTTAATGTTTGTGTATCTCAATAATAATTTAAATATTTTGTCTTACTAATATTAAATATAAAACATTAAACTCGCTTATAAGTTAAACGTCTATGATTACAAATAGTTTTAACGTTCAGATGAATTAAGAATCAACAAATATGTTAAAATAAAACATTCCAACACCAATTTTCACTATTTTCGTCTTAAACAGTAAAAGCCTTACAAGCATAAACAAAGGAGAATGGTTGGATTTTGATGTTTGTGTGATTGGTTGGGAGTAAGTATGTTTGTGCAGAGTATATACTTGAGACTTTTGGTAGTTGTACGAAGCCATATTTGGCAACAATACACAATACATATGGTAATCTTAGCTTTGTTAACGTATAGGATACTCTTATGTAATTTTCTAGCAAGGTTTAAGCAGGCTTTGTAATATCCTTCCTATGTTAATTGTGTATTAAATAATTATTAAATAATAATTTTGTTTTAATCAATAGTTAAAGATTAAATATTAACTTGCTGATGAGTTAAACGCATGTAGTAACAACAATTTCTATGTTCAAATGAATTAGCAATAAACGGATATCCTTAAACAATCTATAATTTGAATAATATGCTTTAAATTTGAGAAATATATATTGAAAACAATAAATATATATGGAAAACAAGTAAAACTAATAAAAAAAATAAATGTACAGATTTTACTGTAGATTTTTTCCAACCAAATTAGTTTCGTTTTTTGCATTAAATAAGTCTCTTTTAAGAAAGTGTTGAGAGTTTTATTGAATTTACATATTCCTATATCAAGTATCCCTATATACAGTATATGCATTTGCTTTAGATGAACCTAGATTTATTTCTCTCATTATAACAATTACTATATACAAATATTAATTACACTAGTCTTTATATTAATTACACCATTCTTAATATTAACTACACATTTTACTTTACAATGCAGTGACATATTTAGATCTTTTGATTATGCACAGTAACTATACAATACAACGTTTATTTAATATATATATATATATATATATATATATATATATATATATATATATATATATATATATATAGTATATGCATTTGCTTTAGAAAGGCAAGAAACAGACGTTTTCTGATGAACCTAGATATATTTATCTCATTATAACAATAAAAAATATTACATTAAGATTGTCACACACACACACACACACACACACACACACACACACACACGCCTGCACACATTTCCCTTAAAACAAAATACGTTTATAATGTATTTATATTCAATAAACATATCTTAAAATTGCAATTGTTTATTAAACTCAATGAAAATGATTTAACCTTTCACATGTTTCATTGCATAAACCAATCAAATCATTAGACTTTTAATCATCAAAGAAGAAAATGTTCACTTTTTACTTGCTCTAAAAAAGGAAACGTAATTTTTAAGCTGGTTAGAAAGGTTTTAAAGACATAAAAACCCAAAATCCAGGAAAGAAAAGAGTAAAGGAAACTTAATTTTTAAGCTGGTTAGAAAGGTTTTAAAGACATACAAATCCAAAATCCAGTAAGAAAAGAGTAAAGAAAACGTAATTTTAAGCTGGTTAGAAAGGTTTTAAAGACAAAAACCCAAAATCCAGGAAAGAAAAGAGTAAAGGAAACGTAATTTTTAAGCTGGTTAGAAAGGTTTTAAAGACATGAAAATCCAAAATCCAGTAAGAAAAGAGTAAAGGAAACGTAATTTTAAAACGAAATAAAAAGCTTTACCGACAATAAAATATCTACTGGTTATAGATACAACATTAATATGCAGAAGAATGAAAGAAGATTAGTTTGTAGACTATGAGTTGAATAGACTTATTTTACATTTACATTTTAAATTGATATTAAGCTTTAAGAAAACATACCTGGTTTACCAAGTACAAGTGAAATACAAACGATTGCACTGAAAGGGACGGTTAGAATCCTAAAAAGATATCTTGGTTGGACTCACTAAAATAGGCGTAAATATTACACATCTGGTTGATTATTCCACTCCCTAGAGAAAAAGATGAAGAAAAATGAAAAAAAATAGAGAGAAAGATTTCAACCTTAATACATTTTACTAATTCATACTATTAGAAAATTATTCTGATGAAAAATCGTAAAGAAAATAAAAAATATATAAATAATAAAAATACACTAAAAACGTGGATGAAATAATTTGTTGAATGCTAGTAACAATTTGTTGAATTTCAAAAATTAAACAATATTTTAATCAAAATTAAAATAACTACTAAGAATATCAATTCTGTAAGGTTAGGTAAGGTACCAAATTCACAACTTTCGGTGGATTTTTTCGTATACAAATATGCATCATCAGACGTTAATAAAAAAATGAAATTGTGATAATCTATTATTATACTGCTTTTATCATTTGGATAATAAAATATGGGAATAATAATAATGCACTCATATGACTTAAAACGAAAGCTGAGTATTTGAAATCATTTTTCCTGTATTAAACACTTATTTTTCTATTGTTAGAAATATATTTTATTATTATCAGTAGTAGTATGGTAGTTATATGTTTATTGATTCTACAAATTCTTACTATATTATTGTTTATTTTACTTTATTAATTGCATAATTCCTTTATCTATTACAAAATACTATGAATAGTATTAAACATTTAAACAATATGAATGTGAATTAAGTGTTTATGTCTGTGATTTTTAAATGTTTTATAAAGTTACGTTTCTGGTTTTGTTGGCACGATTAAATAAACAATCATATTAAAAATATTAAATTTCATTTATTTTTTATTTGCAGATGTTCCTGCTTGAATGTTTTTAATGAATATTAAGAGGCAATCCTTCACCTTAAACAGTATTCTATACACAATTATTTCCTTACGTGACAGACAACAAAAACGTCTGCACACAACTTTATTAGACATATATGTGTGAATAGTAATTTTATCTGGATTGTTTAGCAAATTTGTGAAATTTTTGTTTAATGTTTTTTTTATAAATCATAAGATATCGAATTGAACATTTCAGAAAAATCTGCTTATTTTTAAAATAGAATATTTTAACTTTTACACAACGAAATATCTCTTATCAAATAAAGGGATACAAATTGAAATTTATTAAACATCTAACTTGCATCAACAACTCCAGATAAAAATTTGTTTATAACTTGGTAGTGATAATCTTGCTCCAGGAGCAATTTAGTTTAAATATGAATAAACATATGAAGGAAAAGCCACATTCTTGTAAAGTGTGTGGATATTTGTTTACTGAAAAATCAAATTTAATGATTCATATGAGAACTCACACTGGGGAAAAGCCACATTCTTGTGAAGTGTGTGAATATTCTTGTTCTGAAAAATCAACATTAGTGAGACATATGAGAACTCACACTGGAGAAAAGCCACATTCTTGTGAAGTGTGTGGATATTCGTTTACTAAAAAATCAAAATTAGTGAGACATATGAGAACTCACACCGGAGAAAAGCCACATTCTTGTAAAGTGTGTGAATATTCTTGTTCTCAAAAATCACATTTAGTGAGTCATATGAGAACTCACACTGGGGAAAAGCCACATTCTTGTAAAGTGTGTGGATATTCGTTTACTAAAAAATCAAATTTAGTGAGTCATATAAGAACTCACACCGGAGAAAAGCCACATTCTTGTGAAGTGTGTGGATATTCTTTTGCTGAAAAATCACATTTAGTGAATCATATGAGAACTCACACCGGTGAAAAGCCACATTCTTGTGAAGTGTGTGGATATTCGTTTACTAAAAAATCAAATTTAGTGAGACATATGAGAACTCACACCGGAGAAGTCCTACCTAACTAATATTCCTGGTGAACCAAGTGCAAAAGAGATTGACACGATTGCACTTAAGGGAACAGCGAGGATACTAAAAAGAGCTCTCGGTTGGTTTCAATAAAAAAGCGAGGCAATGTTGGCAGCTGGTTTGGCTGCCCCATACCCGGCATTACAATCTTCAAAGGAAGAAAAATAAAAAAAAAGAGAAAAGCCACATTCTTGTGAAGTGTGTGAATATTCTTGTCTGAAAAAATCAAATTTAGTGAGTCATATGAGAACTCACACTGGGGAAGAGCAACATCGTTCTGGATTGTGTGAATGTTCTTTTTCTAAAAAATAAACATTAGTGAAACATGAGAACTCACACTGGTGAAAAGCCATTTTCTTGTTGATTATGTGAATATTCTTGTTCTGTAAAATCATCATTGGTTAATCATATGAGAACTCACACTTTAGAGCGTGGGCCACCTGATTTCTGGTTGCAAAGTCCTACTTGGAGACGGTTATTATACAGATCGCCATAATGGAGTTTGCAAATACCTTCACTGGAAGATATGTAAGAAACTCAACATTCAGTGTAGTATACATTCCTGGGAACATATACCCGAACGAACAGTTGGGAATGACAACTACACTATTGACTATGACTACATAATCCCTACTGCTACATATCTTGAAAACGCAGCTGTTAAACCAGATATAGTGATTTGGGACAGAGCAAACAAAAAAGCGGACGTAATAGAGGTCAGTGTACCCAATGATACAGGGCTTAACAGAGTTGAGAGGGAAAAGATAAAGTATCAAGGACATATGTATGATATGAAACGAAATTGGAAATCAAAAGACGTTTCAATTATACCAGTCATCATAGGAGCAACTGGGTTTATGAAAAAGAACTTTAAAAAGTACATAGCAAGCACACCCGGCGAACCAAGTGCAAGTGAAATACAAACGATTGCACTGAAAGGGACGGCTAGAATCCTGAAAAGATCTCTTGGTTGGACTCACTAAAATAGGGGTAAATGTCAGACATCTGGTTTGATGTCCCATCCCCTAGAAGAAAAAGTTTAAGAAAAATGAAAAAAAAAGAGAAAAGGGAATGGTCACATTCTTGTGAATTATGTGAATATTCTTGTTCTGTAAAATCATCGTTGGTTAAACATATGAGAATGCACATGGGCGAAACGCCATTTTCCTGTGAAGTGTGTGGATATACTTGTTCTGAGGAATCAAATCTAGTTATACATATGAGAACTCACACTGGGGAAAAACACCATTCTTGTGAAGTATGTGGGTATTCTTGTTCTGTAAGATCATATTTACTGAAGCATATGAAAATACACACTGGGGAAAAGCCGCATTCTTGTGAAGTGTGTGGATATTCTTGCTCTGTGAAATCAAATTTATTGAAAATATGAGAATACACACTGGGGAAAAGCCACAATCCTGTGAAGTTTGTGGGCATTCATGTTCTGAGAAATCAAAGCTAGTTATACATATGAGAACTCACACTGGGGAAAAGCCATATTCTTGTGATGTGTGTGATTATACTTGTTCTGCTGGAAACCCAACAAACACCAACACAGGAATCTACATCACCTACCAGGATACACCCACCTGCATTACCGCCACAATCACAAAGACACCCACCACCATCATTTGTACTCCCAGAAGCAGATGATGAACAGTTAGCTTTGAAGGAGGAGCTCAGCAACACAATTGAAGAGGTGAGGTGTATGAGAATGAAGGACAGACCATGTTTGTCTAAGATCCAAGCAGCTGGAAGAGCAAAGACTGTTATAGCCAAAGTTAACATCGCTCTCAAGAGGCTAATTCCAACAACAGTAATGCCCACAGAACTCAACCATATCACATATGCAGCTGGCCTCTATATTGACAAAAAAATTTTAAAAATTAACCTTCGAACATTCAATCACAATCATCAAATAGGGCCCAGAGTCCCTAGACAAACAACTCACTGGAAGACCAAGCTGCAAAAACAACTGAACCTCTGCAGGAAAGAAGTACGCCAAATAAAATAGTTCCTTGCAAATCACATGGTACAGGGTCGACTTAAGACCACCATAAAAAAAACTCTGTACCAAATACCACCATGAGAAAATTGAGAGATTACATAATACAGTTAGGGAGTTGGTAGGAAAAATACCAACACTTTCCCAGAAAATTAAAAACCAGGAGAACAAGATCAATTCCCAGATTCAAAATAGGCAGTTTAAAACAAACCAAAGGACTTTTTACAGGCAGCTGATAAGGGACACCATTACTGTAGATAGTCCACCTGCAGAGAAAGCCCTGGAAAACTACTGAAGACCTATATTTTAAACAGAAGGCAAATATAATCAAGAGGCCCAGTGGATTGAAGATATTAGGCTTAATGAAACCAAGCCTCAGATGCCAGAACCAGTCATAACACCTTGTATGATAACAAGAAAACTGGCACAATTATCCAACCACAAAGCACCTGGCATCGACAATATCCAAAACTTTTGGCTGAAGCAATTGACTGCACTTCATCACCACTATATTGATTGCTTCAGCAGGATGCTAAGAGATGAAGAAGCAACACCACCCTGGCTGACAGAGGGGGAAACCAGCCTCATACCCAAGACCAAGGAGACACAACGCCCAAATAAATACAGGCCAATATGCTGCCTTACAACTACCTACAAGCTTTTAACTGGTCTGATAGCCGATGGTATATATGACCATCTATCACCTGGGACCTACCTTGAAAAAGAGCAGACAGGGTGCAGAAGAAAATGCCTCGGTACCAAACACCAGCTATTAATCAACAAGACCATCCTAGAAGACTGAAGGAAGAGACACAAAAACCTGAGCATGGCATGGATTGATTACAAGAAGGAATTTGACAGCATGCCACACTCATGGCTACTTTGGTGCCTTGAGATATACAAAGCCCACCCAGTAATTAGACAAACAATGGCTGCTCACCTTCAGATGTGGAAAACTACAATATCATTAAATCACAATGGAGGAAAACCATCATCCCTGAAGTAAAAATCGAAAGGGGAATATTCCAAGGTGATAACTTATCTCCCTTACTCTTCTGTATGGCAATAGACCCACTAAGCCAGCTCCTGAATAACAACCCGAGCGCCTACAATTTGAGTCAGGAACGCCATCGAGATCCAAGCAAGAGAATAAACCATCTGCTCTTCATGGATACTCTTAAGCTGTATGCTAGCTCTGCATCACCTTCTGCAATGAGTTCACGCATTCTCCAGTGACATCGGAATGAAGTTTGGCCTGGATAAATGTGCCAAATGTACACTCAGAGCTGGGAAGAAGACCCACACAGAAAATATGCAGCTTAATGAAAACATCGACATCAGGGATCTAGAAGAGCATGAGTCTTACAAGTACCTTGGCATTGAGGAAAACGAGAACATACAACATGCCAAGATGAGGGAGAAGATTAGTAAAGAATATGTACGCTGGGTGAGGAAAATATGCAAAACCCAGCTCACCAATAAAAATAAAATTACTGCCATAAACCAGCTTGTTATGCCAGTAATAACATACAGCTTTGGTATCATTGACTGGCCACAAAAATACATCAACCAGTTAGATGTAAAGACACGGAAGCTACTAATGCTTCATAAAATAATATACAGAAATCAGTGTTTACCAAGGCTGTATGTGCCCAGGGGAGAAGGAGGTCTGGGATTCTCAGAGATTAATAATCAACATAGGGCAACTATTGTGAGCACCGGTCAGTATCTGAGAAGCTCCCAGAATGACACCCTCTCAATAGTATATGAACATCAAGAGACAAGAGCCAGCAGAACAACATCAGTCACCCAGCTGGCCAAGCATTTTGGTCAGAGTTGTCTCATATGAGGACGAAACACCAAACAAGTGTGCCACAGCAATAGCAAGAAAGAGCCGGCAGAAATATACTGAGACCTTTCAACAGATGAACCTTAAAGAATGGGAACAACATCAGCGTGCAAAGTATTTTCTCGGGGAACTCTCTCAGGAATACATAGATAAAGAAGGTTCTTTGGACTGGCTCAAAAGAGGATCCCTCCACCACGATCAGCAAAGGGTCATAATGGCTGCCCAAGACCAGGGATTGATGACCAATGCATTCAAGAAGATGGCAGGGATCAGTAATGACAATAAATGCAGGTTCTGCCATACAGAATTAGAAAGTGTTGGTCATCTGATATCAAGTTGCAAAGTTCTTCTAGGGGACGGCTACTATACAGCGAGACATGATGGAGTATGCAAGTACCTCCACTGGACCATCTGTAAAAAAATTAAACATCCAGTCTAGCAGCAAGTCCTGGGAACCTGAACTGAAAGAACAGTTGGAAATGAGATTCAGACAATTGCACTTAAGGGAACAGCGAGGATACTAAAAAGAGCTCTCGGTTGGTTTCAATAAAAAAGCGGGGCAATGTTGGCAGCTGGTTCGGCTGCCCCATACCCAGCATTACAATCTTCAAAGGAAGAAAAATAAAAAAGGGAAAAGCCACATTCTTGTGAAATGTGTGGACATTCGTAAACTAAAACATCAAATTTAATGGGACATATGAAAACTCACACCGGAGAAAAGCTACTTTCTTGTAGTGTGTGTGTGGATATTCTTTTACTGAAAAAGCAACACTAGTGGGACATATGAAAATTCACACTGAGGAAAAGCAACATTCTTGTAAAGTGTGTGAATATTCTTTTACTGAAAAAGCAACATTAGTGAGACATATGCAAACTCACACTGGGGAAAAGCCACATTCTTGTAAAGTGTGTGTATATTCTTGTTCTGAAAAATCAACATTAGTTACACATGAGAACACACACTGGGGAAAAGCCAATTTCTTGTGAAGTGTGTGCATATTTTTGTTCTCGAAAATCAACATTAGTTACACCTATGAGAACTCACTCTGGGGAAAAGCCACATTATTGTAAAGTGTGTGGATATACTTGTTCTAAAAAATCAACATTAGTGAGACATATGAGAACTCACACTGGGGAAAAACCACATTCTTGTCAAGTGTGTGGGTATTCTTGTTCTCAAAAATCAAATTTAGTGACTCATGAAAACTCACACTACATCAACCTGAAAGAACAGTTGGAAATAACTTGTATACCATACATTACGACCATGTAATCCCTACAGCCACCTACCTTGAAAATGCTGCTGTGAAACCTGACATAGTTATATGGAATAAGTCAGAGAGAGTTGCAACCTTGATTGAAGTGAGTGTTCCTAATGATGGCGGTTTTAACAGAGCTGAAAGAGAGAAACAGACCAAATACCAAGGTCTCATGTATGATATGAAAAGAAACTGGAACCTAAAGGGGATATCAATCATACCAGTTATCATAGGTGCCACAGGACTTATGAAGAAGAACCTGAAGTCCTACCTAACTAATATTCCTGGTGAACCAAGTGCAAAAGAGATTCAGACAATTGCAGATAAGGGAACAGCGAGGATACTAAAAAGAGCTCTCGGTTGGTTTCAATAAAAAAAGCGGGGCAATGTTGGCAGCTGGTTTGGCTGCCCCATACCCAGCATTACAATCTTCAAAGGAAAAAAAAAGAAAAGAGAAAAGCCACATCTTGTGAAGTGTGTGGATATTCTTGTTCTAGAGAAACACATTTAGTCGCTCATATTAGAAATCCCACTGGGGAAAGCCATATTCTTGTGAAGTGTGTGGATACTCTTTTTCTCACAAATGAAAGTTAGTAAGACATGAAAATACATACTCGATCAGGACCTAAAAAATTATCTAAAAACTACATGGTCTCTGAAAGAAATAAACATTATACCAGTTTTGACGGGAGCAACTGGCCTAATAAAAAAGAACCTTCAAAAATACTTAGAAGCAATCCCTGGAAAAACCAAGCAGTAAGGAAGTAAAGATAGCAGCCATAAAGGGAACAGTATCTATTTTTAAAAGAGCCCTCGGATATAAATTTAAACTGTAATAGAATCAAGTGTTAGCCCCAGAAAAGAAGCCCCTTGATCTCTTCAAACTAACAAAAGTAAAACAAAAAAGAGAGATCTTGAATGCCTACTAGACAGGATATAGCAATGCCGCTCACCCAACTGATTTCTAAGAAATTAAAATTTTTCTGAACAGATGACTGTCAGGAATCGTTTGATCAAATCATTATATCTAACATTAAACCTTTGATCCAAACTTTACTTTGTTCTCACTCAGTTTTGCAAGTTATGAACTTGATATGAAGCATATTGGAGGAGTAAATAATTGTTAACTAAGATATGTTGATTTGGGTTTCATGACTTGTGTTTTAATGAATAAAGTGTTGCTCACTACCATTTTACATCTTTTAAGGTTTATTTATTAAAATAATTTACATCTTGTAAGGTTTATTCATTAAAATAATTTTACATCTTGTAAGGTTTATTCATTAAAATAATTTTACATCTTGTAAGGTTTATTAAAATAATTTTACATCTTGTAAGGTTTATTCATTAAAATAATTTTACATCTTGTAAGGTTTATTCATTAAAATCATTTTACATCTTGTAAGGTTTATTTATTAAAATAATTTACATCTTGTAAGGTTTATTCATTAAAATAATTTTATATCTTGTAAGGTTTATTCATTAAAATCATTTTACATCTTGTAAGGTTTATTCATTAAAATCATTTAACATCTTGTAAGGTTTATTCATTAAAATCATTTAACATCTTGTAAGGTTTATTCATTAAAATCATTTTACATCTTGTAAGGTTAATTCATTGAAATAATTTTATATCTTGTAAGGTTTATTCATTAAAATAATTTTACATCTTGTAAGGTTTATTCATTAAAATCATTTCACATCTTTTAAGGTTTATTCATTAAAATAATTTTACATCTTGTAAGGTTTATTCATTAAAATAATCTTACATCTTTTAAGGTTTATTCATTAAAATAATTTTACATCTTGTAAGGTTTATTCATTAAAATAATTTTACATCTTGTAAGTTTTATTCATTGATTGTAAAATAATAACACTATAAGTAAAATAAGTAAATAAACAAAAGAAAATTTAAATTTTAATTCAAGAAAATATTGTTTTCTTTATTTTTTGTCTAACGTTTAATTACATTGATAGAAAATGAAAAACAATATGAGGTCGTATTTATAAAATGTCAAAAAAGAAATATATACATGCATACATAGGACGAATTAATTGCAGTCTCAAATATATATTGTTTTCTTTATTTTTTGTATAATGTTTTAATAATTGCGGTCTCACTTCTTAAAGAAGAATAAACAGAAGAAAAAAGCAAACCCGAGAGAAAGACAGAGAAACAAATACTTGTAAGTCTAAAATAATCTTCTCCCATCAACATATCAAGTTGACTTTTATATAATTATTTTGTTTTTGGTGTTTTTCCCGGCGTATAAATATGAAGAACATTATTATAAGACTTATTTCCATAACGATTTTTATCTGTTTTAAATTTTATTTTTCTATTCCGGTAATGTTTTCTTTTAAATAAAAATTACTTTCAATTTTTTATACCGTAGCAATGTCTTCTGTGTTCCCTTTTTATACACCGTCGATTTGTTTAGACATTTTAAATGTAAGACAGTTATTTCCTCTCCCTTGCTTGTTATATAATTTATATATATACATATACATATACATATATATATATATTATATATATGTATTATATATATTATATAAAATATATATATTATATATATATATATAATGTATAATATATATATTATATATAATATATATATATATTACATATATATATAGTATATATAAATTGTATATTATATATATATTATATATATTGTATATATTATATATTATATATAATATATATTGTATATATTATATATATTTTATATATATATTATATATAATATATATATTGTATATATTATATATTATATATATATTATATTATATATTATCTATATATTATATATATATATTATGTATATTATATATATATATCATATTATATATATATATATATTATGTATATATATATTATATATATTATATATATTATGTAGATATATTTTATATATTATATATATTATATAGATATTACATATATATTACATATTATATATATATATATTATATTATATATATTATATAGATATTACATATATATTATATATATATTATATATATATATATATATTGAATATATATTATATACACATATTATATATAATATATATATTATATAAAATATTATATATATATTATATAAAATATTATATTTATATATTATGTATATTATATATATGTATTGTATATATATATGATATATATTATTTAAATAGAATTGTAGAAGGTGGTACAATGCAGAAGTAACGGAAAGACACAAGCTGAAGCAGGTGAGAAATTTATTGATACAACTTATAAATACATGTGTCCATATTCATATTTCATATACGCAGTATATTTATATTTGCACAGTGGTCATCTGGAGAAGTCGGTCTGGTGGTATATCCGTGTAATATAATATTTCGAGAAAGATCTTTTCGTCAGATATTTACTTGACTTTGACAAACGTACTGTTGTAAGCAGTAATTATTGTTGATATGAAAGTTGTTCACAACCAGAACAGATGCCTTCCATGCTTCCAGTTCCACTGTGTTCATCGAGTTTTCGAACTTTTCATCTCTGATATGCTATTTGATGACAATAAAACATGGTCCGGTAATAATGCGAGAAAATATGAGAGAACACAATGGTAAACATTGTCATATTATGAGTTATTCCCTTTAGATCCTAAGTAAAATAAAGGTTCTGGCGGAATCTCTTCCCTACTCATCACTCGCTGAACCCAGATTCTCAGGCAGCCGAATCATGTGCAGAAATAGATAGTGGAGCTTTACGCTTATGTTGCAACCCAGGTTTCTGAAAGAAGTCAGAATGTTGTTTCAAGTTCTGCGTTGTTCAACTTCTTATTGTTGACATGAAAGTTGTTCACTCCCAGAACTGATGCCTTCTATGCTTCCAGTTCCACTGTGTTCATCGAGTTTTCGAACTTTGTATCTCTGATGGGCTATTTGATAACAATAAAACATTTCATGTTATGAATTATAGGCAGAGCGGTCCGGTAATAAAGTGAGAAAATACAAATTTTCTTTAATATATCGTTAAGAGTTATGTCTACTTCATTTCTCGTTATTCACACATAATTTTCATTTTCTAGAAAGAACTAATTCTGTAATATGCATAATATGCAAAGGTTGTTTCAAATATAATTTTTATTACCAATGTTGCTTTTTTTTCCAAAAAGTTGAAGAGCTACCTGAGTATTATTGCAAAAACAATCTTTTGTTCTTCAAAATTTATTTTGCAACACAATTACAAACATTCTCAATGCACTTTTACCACCGACGGAGGAAGAGAGCTTTGATTTATTTCATCTTTGTTACAAAATCAACAAATCTTACAACGCTGACATCAACTGCAGTGAAATTACTAACATATTTTGTTCTTACAGGCGAAGACAATTTGATTATTTACCGTAATTATAATTTGTCATTTTCACTATTTTTCATGTTATTTTCAACAGATTACGTATTAAATGATTTTATTTCATCTGATTTTATGATTTGATTTTATGAATGATTTTATAAATGATTTGATTTTATAAATGATTTGATTTTATGATTCAAGCCATCCCCCGTTATTCACAATATTTCCACATGTTGCATAATGTATATTAAGCATTTTCTATGACATAAAACCTAATCTTTTTTTTCTTAAAATAAATCCTAATTTTGCAAAGCAAATTGCTCAAATTTATTTTTATAATATAAGAGTGTTGTCTAAAATGTTTACTATTTATTTTTGCTGTTTTATATAAAAAAAATTAAAGAACTGCACATACATGAGTTTTATCGTTAAAATGAACTTTTCGCTGTACGTCTAATCTAGATTCCAAAACAAACATAGCAAAGTTTTTCTTGAATATTGTGATAGGGTTCTCATTCTTGTTTAACAAGTACTTTAATAGTCAGTGCTCCGACGAACTACAAGCCCTTTTGTTTCTTCGACGTAAATACTTCCGAAAAAAAAACTGATAAGCAGCAGTATCGCAGTAGAAACCCCTAAATGTAAGAAGGCCTTCTGCTTAAATAGTTTTTCCCTTGAACTGCTAGAATTGTAATTCCATTCCGGTTTCCTGCTTCCCTGATTGTACTTAGATGCAGAATTTCACCCCAAACAACGAACATTGCCACTTTGGTGTAAGGAGCTACTATCAGGGACATAAACTACTGGGGTACTATGTGGGGAGTTAGGCAGTAAGATGTTGATTCACATTATACTTCACCATTAAAATACTTATAAAACAAACAGAGGGACGTAACATTTCGTCGATGGGACAGAGGCTGCAGCTTAGATGACAGTTCAGAACTTATCCAGTTGGCGACTCTCTTTTGAACCAGGTCTATTCTGGAAAATCAGATTATACGGTATCACTGGACGAATACTTAACATAATTAAATCCTTCTTAGATAAGAGAAAAATCCAGGTTGTCATCGACTGTCATACATCTAAACAATATGTTATAAACGCGGGAGTGCCTTAAGGGTCTATCCTTGGACTTCTATTATTCCTAATATTTATGACCTCCAACAAAATTGTCTGTGAGATGGGTATATATGTTGATGGCACCACGCTCTATAACAGACACGACAGGAAAACAAATGAACACATATCAATGGAAATGGCAGAAACAATACAGAATAACCTCAGATCTGTAGTGGAATGGGGACAAAAATGGATGGTCACATTCAATGCTGCTAGACTAAACTTGTTTCTTTCAATAATTACAAGAACCCTTCTCTACTCCCAATAGCAATGGCCAAAGACTCATTATCTGAAGTTACATCTTTTAAACTCCTCGGCCTAATGTTCACAGGAAACATGAGTTGGAACAATTACATTGAGAGCATTGCCAGGATGGCTGCGAAGAAGGTAGGTTCTCTCTACCATGCTAAAAACTAATGCCCGAAAGTATCCTGTATCTCTATAAGGTCACCATTCGCCCATGTATGAAGTATTGTTGTCATATTTAACCTGGTGCATCTGCTCCTTATCTCTCCCTCCTATACAAGGTTCGAAAGAGAGTCGCCAACCTGATAGTCCCTGAACTGTCATCTAAGCTTCAGCCTCTCTCCCATCGACGAAATGTTGCGCCCTCTGCTTGTTCTACTTTAACGAACTGCAAGCACTTGTACTCCCTCGACATAAATACCCCGACAAACCTGACAAGCAGCTAAATTCCACCCCTTCACAGTAGAGATCTCTAGATGTAAGAGAGCGTTCTAATCCAGTAGTGTCTTCCCCAGAACCGCTAGACTTTGGAATTCCCTTCCAGGACCCTGCTCTTCCAACTGTACTGACATGCAGAAGTTCAAGTGTAACGTGAACCATCATCTTGCTGCTGAACTCCCTACATACTTATGCATATGGCTTATGCCCCTGATAATAGCCCCTACATCAAAGTGGCAACGTGCCTTGTTTGGGGTAAAAATGTAATAATAAAAAAAAGAATATATAAAAAGGTTCTTTCACATGATAGTTTGATGTATACCCACTAACCAGGGGTTACAAGAAAATAACGTCATCGACTTTTTCTTGAACGTACTCCACATTCTGTGAGAGGCATATTTTTTTTTTACATAGGCATCACCACATTATCAAGGCCCAGACGCCACTCAAGGATAAGGGTTAAAGAGTGTACAGTAGAAATTGGTCAATATAGTAATCATTAGTAATGAAAATTTGGTAAATTTGATAACTTATATGGAACGGCTCATCAAGAACTTATTTACTTTAGACTTGAACACAACCATATTGTAGTCAGCTGGAAAGCATGAAAACGGAAGACAATTCCACAGGCGTGCAGTTCTAAGAAAGAAGCTTTGTTCATGGAATCTACGTTTAGGTTTAGGCACAGATAAAGAGTGGGAGAAATTATTGATAGTGTTTACAGCTAGACGAGTGTTTCTTGTGAAAGTTTGGCGATGGGGGGGACCATAGATTGAAGCTCAGTTGAACACTTTCCATGAAAATGACGATACATCAGAGACAAACTCGCAACATCTCTTCTGTGAGATAGAGGCTGCAAGGAGGAGAAAAGGACATCTCCTACGAGGCTACGAAGTCTATTTTGAACTCTATCAAGGCAGGACAAGTCCTTTCTAGCAGCTCCTGCCCAGATGTGGCAACAGTATTCCATCCTTGGACGTACCTGGCTCTTATATAGATAGAGAATAGCATAAGCAGTGAGATATCTACCGGATCGATAGAAAGATCCCACCATTTTTCCAGCGGCCTTGGCAACAGATTTGATATACGTATTCCATTTAAGATCAGGAGTAATGGTCAAGCCCAGAAGCTTGTCAAAACTTGAGGCCTCCTGAAGACAAGAGCCATTCATTTCAATTGATGACAAATGTGGATTAGAATGTTGATGATGTAAAGAGAGAAGCTTGGTTTTAGATGCATTAAAAGTAACCAGCCACTCCTTTCCCCATTGTACTACGTGCTCAAGATCAGAGGAGAGAGAATTGGAGAGAACTTGGTCGTTTACTGTCTTAGATGTGGTACCATAAATGGTAGTGTCGTCAGCATAAATGTCTACAAATGACGTAAGGATATGATTTGGGAGATCATTAATGTAGATCAGGAAAAGAGTTGGGCCCAGGATGGATCCGAGGGACACCAGCATTAATACTGTGAGCTTCTGATTTTTGCCCCTCAACTACTACTCTTATGAACCTATCAGAAAGAAATGATTTAATAATTGAGAAGACTTTTCCAGCTATACCATAGCTAGCGATCTTATGAAGTAAACCTTTATGCCATACCCTATCAAAGGCTTTAGATATGTCAAGAGCAATTGCCCTAGAAAGATTGCCACCGTCGAGAGATTTGCTAATCCTACGCGATATAACTGTAAGGACATCTGCTGTAGATCTAGCAGAACGGAAACCATATTGAGTGTCACTAAGAAGGTTATTTTTGTTGAGATGGTTGATTACTTCTGTATTTAACACAGATTCTAGCAACTTACTCATGACGCACAGGAGACTTATTGGCATGTACTGAGAGGGGGATGAGCGATCACCTGAATTCTTAAATACAGGGCATACTGGTGAGATTTTCCAGGGAGATGGGGAACTATTCTCCTTAAGACAACGTTCAAACAGTTTTGTAAGTATGGGCGCTAGTTCAGGTTGAAGTTTTTTGAGTACTATAATTGGAATACCGTCAGGACCAGTTGCTTTACTCGAATCAAGGTTTTTGATTAGCTTCGCAACATCACATATATCACATAGCGTTTTTTCTTATACAGGAGGAAATATTGGGGGTTGGCGGTCTTGGTCGCAAAGGGTAGAATTAGCTGCAAAGTTCTTGAGAAAGAGTTTGGCTTTGTCTGATGCTGACGAGATTACCTCAGGTCCATTGATAATAGTTGGGATGGAGCACATGCTTCTGTTCAGGATTCTGTTTGCTATTTGCCAAAACTGGTGGGAACCAAGCCGCTGCTCAGCTACTTTGGACTTAACAGATTGAGCATACAACTCTCTTGCGTTCCTTATTACTTTCTTACAATGGTTGCTGGCAGTCCTGAAAACGGCTTTAGTTTCCATACATCTATTACGTTTGAAGCAGTGGAAAAAGTGATTTCTGTGCGCAATGTCAGCAGCACATTCTGGAGAGAACCATGGCTGGCTGTTAGGTTTTTACTGAAACTTTTTAGAGGGTATGAAATGGTAAATACCTACAATTAACCATTCAGTCAGGTCTAATACTATAGAGGACACATCCTTTTTAAACATGGAATGCAGAGGTAGATCAGATATAAATGTACGGAAGCTATCCCAGTCAGCCTTAGTGTATCGATATACTGTACGATGAAGAGGTATGTCTGGGGACTTATTACATTTCATTTTTATCTTAATTGATACAACAGAGTGGTCGGAAGATCCAAGAGGCGACAGAACAGAAACTGAACATAGTTCAGAGCAAGTTGTGAGAAAAAGGTCTAGTAGGCTCGCATACTGGCTGTCATTATCGGGCACACGGGTAGGTTCCTGAACAATCTGAGTGAGGTCATAGGCAATGAAGAAATCATGACAGAACCTCCCCTCATCATCGGTCTTGTTTGAGTGGGTCAACCATTCGACGTTGTGAACATTGAAGGCTCCACATACGTGAATGTTAACTGAAGGATAAGTAGAAAGGACTTGTTAATTTTCTCAGATATGCTTTGAAAGATAGTAACTCCGCTGTTGTGGGGGCGATAGAGAGTAAATATAAATGCAGTAGTGTGAGCTAAAGCAACCCGGAAGCACATATAGGGTAAGTTAGGATCTTCCCTGGAGATGTCCCTCCCACATGGAAAGCTATCAGGTCGAGAATCGTTTCCGTTATGGCCCCCATTTTCACTTTTATGAAGCAATAAAAAAAACACATCTCATTTCGATGCTGTCTTTTAGCGAACTTCCCAAAATCTTTTCATTCTTTCTTTTTCCGCCAATGCAGGTGTTTTCCATGAGTTGATCTTGTGTAATATCTAAAAATAGAATCGTTGTCGTTTGGAATATTCTGTTTGACCACGTGACTTTTTTCTTAGCTTGATGGCGACACTAACTCCCCATTGCGTCAGGTCATCGTTTTCTTTATTCTCCCTTCTTTCATTGCCCGAGCTGTAATCGTCATATAAAGCCATAGTCATTTGGGATTATGGCATAAATAATGAGTGCATTTCTTTCGGGATTTCATATTGCAATGTCTGGCTTAATTGCTTTGCTTGTCATGTATCTGCACGCCTCTATGTCTTTGTCATTGAACATAGTTATCTTTCTGTTTGATGTTATCAGTTATTGTTTATATTCAGGTTCTGTCAAGTTGCATCTTTCCACAGTTCTTCCAATAGTATTTAATACTTTGTTGTGACGGACAGTGTAAAACTCATCCAGACATTATGTGATGTGGGTTCTCAATCATTGAGTGTCAAAACCTACACTGACCATTTGCTTTAAAATCCATTTGTGAGCCCTGATCTTGACAACAATGATTCTTTCCTCATCAAATAGATGTCTCCTACTCTAAAGCCATTGGAGTGAATCATCCCTGTTTATCACCCCCATGTATTTCATGCATTTTTATTCCCCCCCTTTTTATTATTTTACTTTAGTTAGTTTTAAGCGATCAAGGAATTTTGTCTTGAAGTTAACAATTGATTTGAATTTATATTTATGGCTGTTATCAGTTATTGTTTATATTCATTTATATGCATTTCGTGTCTATATGCTTATTCTTTAAAACCCCGTTTCCCAACCTGAAGCACATATTTTGTTACAGCTTTTTGTTCAAGGGTTTTATTTAAAGTATTTATTTGGTGTGAGTTCTGTAATGTCTCAATAGATTTGATTTACGAGGAAAAGAATGTTTACATATATTACAAGAATATGGGTTTTCCCCAGTGTGAATTCTCATATGCGTCACTAAATTGCTTTTTTGAGAAAAAGGCAATCCACATATTTTACAGGAATGTGGCTTTTCCCCAGTGTGAGTTCGAATATGTTTCTTTAAACTTGACGTTACGGAACAAGAATATCCACATATTTTACAAGAATGTGGCTTTTCCCCAGTGTGAGTTCGAATATGTGTTGCTAAACTTGAGTTTGCAGAGCAAGAATAATCGCACATTTTACAAGAATATGGCTTTTCTCCAGTGTGAATTCGAATATGTTTCATTAAAGTAGATTTTTGAGTTGAAGAATATCCACATATTTTACAAGAATGTGGCTTTTCGCCAGTGTGAGTTCGAATATGTTTTTCTAAAGTAGATTTTTGAGCTGAAGAATAGTCACATATTTTACAAGAATGTGGCTTTTCTCCAGTGTGAATTCGAATATGTCTCTCTAAAGTAGATTTTTGAGCTGAAGAATATCCACATATTTTACAAGAATGTGGCTTTTCCCCAGTGTGAATTCGAATATGCTCTTCTAAAATTGCTTTAGCAGAAAAGGAATGTTTGCATATTCTACAAGAATATGGCTTTTCGCCAGTGTGATTTTTCATATGTGTTATTAAATTTGATTTTTGAGATGAAGAATATCCGCATATTTTACAAGAATATGGCTTTTCTCCAGTGTGAGTTCGAATATGTTTCTCTAAATTTGACTTATCTGAACAGGAAAATCCGCATACTTTACAAGAATATGGTTTTTCACCAGTGTGAGTTCTCATATGTTTCAATAAATATGATTTAGCAGAAAAAGTCTTTTTACATACTGTACAACAATATGTCATTTCCATACTGTGGATTCTCATGTGTGTCACTAAATTTGATTGAGAAAAAAAGGGGTTTACATAATTTACAAACTTGCCTCAGTGTTAATTCTAATATGTTTCACTAAACTTAATTCATCAAAACATGAATGTCCACACACTGCACAACAATATGGTTTTCTCCAGTGCCAGTTCTTATGTTTCAATAAACCTGATTGTCGATATGCAGAATATTCCCATATTCTACAAGAAATCCACATAAGATTATAACTGTCTCCACGTAAATAATGATAAAAGTCAAATCCAGCAAATTCTTTCAAACCGGAACATCTGGAAAAAATAAATGTAATTAAATTTTTATTCATATTTATATGCAGTTTGTTTTTTGTCAATATTATCTGATTGAAATAAAACAATTTACATTAATTCATGTTTAAAATGCGTTTATGATGAACGAATTTAGCAAACATTTTTGATAATCTTCATACAAAAGTGAAGATGGCCAACTACTCACAACTAAGACCCAATATAAATGCATTATAAATTCAAGAAGCTTGTCAAAATGATGCCCATTTAAGAGTGGAGTTTTGATAGTAGCTGCATGGTTAATTGGAAATGACTTGCTGTTTTTGTATATCCTGAATATTAAGTTTATTTAAACTAAGAATTTCTGTTTTATTTCTAGCAAACTTTACAAAAGCCCACCCCAAAGAAGAATCATAACTCAGGATGTTTCCGTATGCATCTAAAAAGACAGCCTTTTCCCATAATAGAAAAGATGTGAGTTTATAAACCAACCGTCTACTGAATAAAGAGGTAATGCATCGGACTGTTGTCTCCCAGACTAAAGGAGAAACTAAAAAAAGTCTTGTCTAACAAAACCATGAATCTTAACAAGTTCAACCTTTCATATTTTTGTGTGTTTCAAGCAGAATTTATTTCAAGCCTTCTGGAAAAGACTCAAAACTCAAAATGTGCCAAAGATTCTAAAAGATATATTTATTCCATTTAATCAACCTTACTTCAAATAAAAACGTAATGCTTGGAGGTGTATTTTGAGAATCTGCACAGAATCAAGATAATCAGCAATTAAATCATGTATACGTATATATTATATGATATATACATACATATCAGTTCTTGTGGTTTTTAATTTTAGATTCAAATGAACATATATTGGCACGAACAAACATTTATAGAAGCACCAACATATTAGCACACATTTGCCAACGCAAAACAAATGTATCTATGTCAATAATGTAAAAATATTGCGTTCTGGTGGCGCTTACGTCGCTGAAGGCATTTTATATATCGCTTAAGTATTTGAAGAATTTCTCATGCAGAAAGTTGTCGAGATTGGAAAGTGATAGGCAGTAGGTGAAAGGTCTAGAGGTCTAATGTGTATATATAATGTTGAGAAGAAAGCGCTTGTGGAGTTTTTAATTTTTATTTCAAATGATGTCATTTCAAAGAGGTTTTTATTATATTTCTATTTTTTATATCATTTAAAAGTGTTTTAAACTCAGTCTAATCGTTTTAATTACAATCGTTTTAAATCAATTATGTCATTTCTTCAGAACTTGGAATACAAGATGGAATAAAAGCAAATTCGAACAATTTTCTTATTTCAATTCAAGCTAGGCTGAATACCTGCTGAAACACCTCGTGATACACACAAAGCAGTTGGCACAGGAACTACTACTGATCGCAGAAAACAATGATGCTTTAATAAATTTTGTAGTTGTGATGAGTTTTAAAGATGATAAGTGTAGTGTTTGGCCATAGAATGTTGACAACGTTTAATTAATTGCACAACTGTTTTGGGACTTGAATATGAATAAGATGTAACTTAACATAAAATATATTGGAAACACAAAAAATGATGCGTCACAAATTGAACATCAACCAGAATAAAGACTGTTATGAAGTGTTATCTTCCAACTTTTACAAAACAAAAATGACCACATTGTTTCATACAATGAAAAGTTGGTTCTTTATGACAACTGGCGATGTTCAGTTTAGTGGTTGGACACTGGCAGATTTCCACCAAAAGAAAGCTATGCTGATTGGTTTCATCCATTAAATTATAATACAGCCACAACTTTTACAGTGGCTGTAATGTCAAGAAATGGAGGAAATGCATCAGAAACCTTGACAACACCAAACTGCTTCCGTTCAGTCTCCAAAGAGAAAGGATACCCCCTGTAGAAGTAGCTGCATGTGTAATTGTGAGACCAGGGTTACACAATCCCTAATCACACCCCCTGAATCGGCTCAATATTGCTTAACTTCGGTGATCAAATGGAAACTGGTGAAAAAGTCCCAGTTCTTCTCCCAAGAGATCCTACAGAAGTTAAACTCTGCATCTCTCACCTACTGACTACCACTTTTTCAAACATCTTTCTGTGTGAGAAATGCTTCAAAAACCTAAGCTATATAAAAACGCTTTCATCGACTTAATCGCTACAAAGAAGCAAGACTTTTACACTACTGACACTTGTTTTGCTTTGGCATGATTGTGTTAATTCTGGTGCTGCTTATTTCGATCAATAAATGCTCGTGTGAGTCGAGAGATGTTCATCTGAATTTCAAAATTAAGAACCACAAGAAATGTTTTCAACCTGATATATGTATACACACCCATACACACACATATATATATATATATATTGTATTAAGCTCTGAAGATATACATGGAAATCATATATATTTTCGCCTTATAAATTTTCATAACTTAATACACTAGCTCTACTTATCTATTAAGCACTGCTGAAGTAAATACTGAAAATTTATGCATAAATTATATCTTCTTATATTAACTGAGATTACATATATATATGTATATATATATATATATATATATATATTCATGAAATGTTTTCAACCTGATATATGTATACACACCCACACCCACATTATATATATATATATATATATATATATATATATATATATTGTATTAAGCTCTGAAGATATACATAGAAATCATATATATTTTCATAACTTAATACACTAGCTCTACTTATGTATTAAACACTGCTGAAGTAAATACTGAAAATTATTAGATAAATTATATCTTCTTATAATAACTTATGAGATTACATGAATATATATATATATATATATATATATATATATATATATATATATATATAGTCTAAAGAAGCTTTGAATAAAAAAATGCAAAAATTAAAATACAGAATAGCGATGGAAAAAATATATAAATTTTTACCTATCGCAGATTAGCACCTACATAATCCGACTTTTAAAAGAGAATTCATTTATAAAAAGACGAAGAAAAAAAACCTTTACTTAAATTGTTAAATATAAATAGACTTAGCATTTGCATGGACCGATTTCGCAAAAGTCTTCAATTTAAAAATATATATATATATATATATATGTATATATATATATATATATATATATATATATACACCGAGTGGAACGATACAAGTGTTTTTAGATATATATTTATTTCAGCTGTCTCAATGGTCTTTACTATGAGTCTGCATTTCGTGTCAATATGCTTATTCTTTAAAACCCCGTTTTCCAACCTGAAGCACATCTGTTCACTTTCTTGACCAAAATAAATTCCCAATCTAATCCCCCTGTCCTCCTGACCTCTCAGTTTCATTACGCCATCATTAAAGCACACGTTTCCTAACATATGACCTTTGTCACATACACAAATGCTCAAGGTGTTTGTGTTTATTTAACATCATTTTTTTTGTTTATTTATTATTAGCTAATTTATGTAAACATCTTCAGTTACAACCCATTGCTACATTTTATTCTCTAAACAATAAATAACTCCCAATATAAACTATTTTAACAATATCACTGGATAGATAGAAAAATAGATAAGTAAACAGATAGATTGATAACTAATTTAACTTCTAACCATGTTGTTATCTAGGACTAACAATGGTCCTGTTGTCATAACTTGGATCGGTAGAGAACATAAATTGTACATTGATGTATCTTCAATATTGCTCATGGAACATTGTGTCACTTTCAAACATGCTAGTAGGTTTCTAATACCCTTGTGATTTGTACACAACTAGCCAACTAGTAGATAGTCTGCCACAAAAACGAAAACGGATTTTTATCAAACGGGAATAGAATGATGTCTTTTTCAGGGCAACAATTTCATCTTCACACTCTGTATATATTCAGCATAATTACGTTGACACAACTGTGCTCTTAGATTATTACAGGTAAGCTGTGATCAGTCTGGTAAGTATCAGGAAAGTGACCAGATAGGAATGCTAGACGTCGTGCAGTAATTTGGCAGCACCAGTGTAAAATGGCATTCATTGCACTGATTGAGATTAGCAATTGTATCTGTGTTGATTTGTGAAAAACATACTTGTTGTGGCCGATCTCATGCATCAAAATCGACAATAGTGTATATATATATATATATATATATATATATATATATATATATATATAGTGTTATAATGGAATAATTCCAGAGGAAATCCGGGTATGAGAGCTCAATGTGGTAAACAGAGCAATAACATAAAAATATAACACGGAAATTACATAATTGTCGATGCAATAATTAATTAATAAGGTTGAAATAAATTATTGCAGCGACAATTATGTAATTTCCGTGTTATATTTTTATATTATATATATATATATATAGAGAGAGAGAGAGAGAGACAGAAAGAGAGAGAGAGAAAGACGCACACTAAAATCAATACATAGATAAAATATACAATAGGATCACAAATTAATTTATTTATTGCGGACTATTAACCTCATCTTTCTTAGTTATTGTTTCATGACGTTTCAGCCAACTATTCCTGTGACCTTCTGACTGCATTCTCATCAATTACTGTCATCCATAGTTGTGGTTATCTCACCACATTTTGGTCGAGTAAACATCTAGCTGGCTTCTGGGTAGGATTGAAACCGCTATCTTCAGACAATTCTCACCTGGAACAATAGAGCTTCAATGTAGCTAACCACTGCGCCATATGACACATGGCGCAGTGGATAGAGATGTTGAATCTCCCAGTTCCAGGTGAGAATTGTCTAAAGAAACGTCAGGAAACAATACTTAAAAATATGAGAATTGTCTGACGATAGCGGTTTCGATCCTTTCAAAAGCTACTTACTTGGGCAAAACGTGGTGAGACGACAAAAACTATGGACGGAAGTAATTGCTGAGAATGCAGTTAGGAGATTCAGAGTTCCTATCCCGTCAAAGTTACCACGTGACGAAGGTGAGAGGAATAGTTGGTTGAAACGTTGTGAGAAAACAACTACGAAAGATAAGGATAATAGTCTGCAATAGATAAGTTAATAATACTCATCTCAATAATGAATTCCAAGGATCACAAATGTTGATTAATAGAATATTTATAAAAATAGTAGAAAAAAACACCGAATAAATGTCACGTGATAATTTTGCTAAGTTTTAACATTCTGTTCAAGGATTTTTATGGTGCATTATGTTTATTAAATTTTTAAGTAAATGTATGCAATAGTTAACAACACGTTATGTTTATAAAATTGTTAAGTGAATGTATACAATAGTAAACAACACGTTATGTTTATTAAATTGTTAAGTGAATGTATACAATAGTTAACAACACGTTATGTTTATTAAATTGTTAAGTGAATGTATACAATAGTTAACAACATGTTATGTTTATTAAATTGTTAAGTGAATGTATACAATAGTTAACAACACGTTATGTTTATGAAATTGTTAAGTGAATGTATACAATAGTTAACAACACGTTATGTTTATTAAATTGTTAAGTGAATGTATACAATAGTTAACAACATGTTATGTTTATTAAATTGTTAAGTGAATGTATACAATAGTTAACAACATGTTATGTTTATTAAATTGTTAAGTGAATGTATACAATAGTTAACAACACGTTATGTTTATTAAATTGTTAAGTGAATGTATACAATAGTTAACAACACATTATGTTTATTAAATTGTTAAGTGAATGTATACAATAGTTAACAACACGTTATGTTTATTAAATTGTTAAGTGAATGTATACAATAGTTAACAACACGTTATGTTTATTAAATTGTTAAGTGAATGTATACAATAGTTAACAACATGTTATGTTTATTAAATTGTTAAGTGAATGTATACAATAGTTAACAACACATTATGTTTATTAAATTGTTAAGTGAATGTATACAATAGTTAACTACACGTTATGTTTATTAAATTGTTAAGTGACTGTATACAATAGTTAACAACACATTATGTTTATTAAATTGTTAAGTGAATGTATACAATAGTTAACAACACGTTATGTTTATTAACTTGTTAAGTGAATGTATACAAGTTAACACGTTGTGTTTATTAAATTGTTAAGTGAATGTATACAATAGTTAACTACACGTTATGTTTATTAAATTGTTAGGTGAATGTATAAAAGTTAACAACACGTTATGTTTATTAAGTTGCTAAGTGAATGAATAC
Organism: Euprymna scolopes; assembly: GCF_053919585.1. NCBI lineage: Eukaryota > Metazoa > Mollusca > Cephalopoda > Sepiida > Sepiolidae > Euprymna > Euprymna scolopes. The sequence continues at coordinate 162,929,231 of NC_136527.1, read as the reverse complement.
AATAGTTAACAACACGTTATGTTTATTAAATTGTTAAGTGAATGTATACAATAGTTAACAACACGTTATTTTTATTAAATTGTTAAGTGAATGTATACAATAGTAAACAACACAATATGTCTATTAAATTGTTAAGTGAATGTATACAATAGTAAACAACATATTATGTTTATTAAATTGTTAAGTGAATGTATACAAGTTAACAACACGGTATGTTTATTAAATTGTTAAGTGAATGTATACAATAGTTAACAACACGTTATGTTTATTAAATTGTTAAGTGAATGTATACAATAGTTAACAACACATTATGTTTATTAAATTGTTAAGTGAATGTATACAATAGTAAACAACACATTATGTTTATTAAATTGTCCAGTGAATGTATACAATAATTAACAACACATTATGTTTATTAAATTGTTAAGTGAATGTATACAATAATTAATAACACATTATATTTACTAAATTGTTAAGTGAATGTATACAATAGTTAACTACACGTTATGTTTATTAAATTGTTAAGTGAGTGTATACAATAATTAACAACATGTTATGTTTATTAAATTGTTAAGTGAATATCTACAATAGTTAACAACACGTTATTTTTATTAAATTGTTAAGTGAATGTATACAATAGTTAACAACACGTTATGTTTATTAAATTATTAAGTAAATATATACAATAGTAAGCTACACGTTATTTTTTATTAAATTGTTAAGTGAATATATACAATAGTTAAGTACACGTTATTTTTATTAAATTGTTAAGTGAATATATACAATAGTTAACAACACGTTATTTTTATTAAATGTTAAGTGAATGTATACAATAGTTAACAACACGTTATGTTTATTAAATTGTTAAGGTAATGCATACAATAGTTAACAACACAATATGTTTATTAAATTGTTAAATGACTGTATACAATAGTTAACAACACGTTATGTTTATAAAATTGTTAAGTGAATGTATACAATAGTTAACAACATGTTATGTTTATTAAATTGTTAAGTGAATGTATACAATAGTTAACATGTTATGTTTATTAAATTGTTAAGTGAATGTATGCAATTGTTAACAACACGATATGTTTATTAAATTGTTAAGTGAATGTATACAATAGTTAACTACACGTTATGTTTATTAACTTGTTAAGTGAATGTATACAATAGTTAACAACACGTTATGTTTATTAAATTGTTAAGTGAATGTATACAATATTTAACAACATGTTATGTTTATTAAATTGTTAAGTGAATATATACAATAGTTAACTACAGGTTATGTTTATTAAATTGTTAAGTGAATATATACAATAGTTAACAACACGTTATGTTTATTAAATTGTTAAGTGAATGTATACAATAGTTAACAACATGTTATATTTACTAAATTGTTAAGTGAATGTATACAATAGTAAATAACAGATTATGTTTATTAAATTATTAAGTGAATGTATACAACAGTTAACAACGCGTTATGTTTATTAAATTATTAAGTGAATATATACAATAGTTTACTACACGGTATGTTTATTAAATTGTTAAGTGAATGTATACAATAGTTAACAACACATTATGTTTATTAAATTGTTAAGTGAATGTATACAATAGTTAACAACATGTTATGTTTATTAAATTGTTAAGTGAATGTATACAATAGTTAAAACACGTTATGTTTATTAAATTTTTAAGTTAATGTATACAATAGTTAACAACACGTTATATTTACTAAATTGTTAATTGAATGTATACAATATTTAACAACACATTATGTTTATTAAATTGTTAAGTGAATGTATACAATAGTTTACAACACAATATGTTTATTAAATTGTTAAGTGAATGCATAAAACAATTAACAACACATGTAATCTTATCCCATTCATAATAAATATAAGAAATATAAACTTATATGAGCCCCCCTCTTATTCCTTTGATCCAAAAATTGAAAATTGTGAACGATTGCAAGTATCATTGACTGCTAACTGGCCAGGAAGTGGGTGCCTATTTTACATTAAATTTATATTGGAAAATTATCTCTACTCTAAAATCTTAAACATGTTTTTAATAATTTGTTATTCATTTTGCAGATATTTTTTTTTCAAAACTGTTGTAACGTAATAGCAAAAATGAAACCAATGTTTATTTTTATTTTTTGACGGTAAAATATGTTGTGTTAGATTGTAAAGATGTACAAATACTTGTTTCTACATTCATTTTTTGCATTACATATTTTATGCTCATTTTATAAAATTGATGTCAAAACCTTAAATATTGGAAAAAACATACAAAATCAATAGAATGCTCTATCACTATAGATTGTAAAGATGTACCAAAATATGTTTTTTACATAATCTGCTAATTGTGATGGTTAATAAATTGCTGCTCATTTTATGTAAACATTATAAAAGAAATTCATCCTTTTCTAAAAAAATATTAGATACAATTTATAAAAGAACTCAAACAGATTACTCTAGCGACATAATAAGTAAGACAGAAAAACATAATAAATAAAAACAATTAAATAATAAATTAGAATATTTTTAAACAATTAAATAATAAATTAGAAAAAGATTTAAAAATGTAAAAACAATTAAATAATAATTACGAAAACATTTTTATAAAAAATGTTAAAATAATTAATAAATTAGAAAAATTTTTTAAAAATTATAAAAACAACTAAATAATAAATTAGAAATAGATTTTTAAAAATATAAAAAAAATTTAAATAAATTAGAAAATATTGAAATATATAAAAACAATTAAATAATAAATAAGAAAAATATTTAAAATTATAAAAACAAACAAATTTATATAACCAATTAAATAATTAGAAAAAAGTACAAAATATATAAAAAAAACAATTAAATAAATAATTAGAAAAAGATTTGAAAAGATATAAGAAATGTTAATTAATAAAAACTGAAGAAAGTACTCAATAATGATGTAGAGCAAATATGCGTTTTATTTTTTATAACCGTATCTTTCTATTAAATTACATTATTGTTTCAGCTACCCGGCCGGGTTTTTTTGGGGCCGTCTTTAGCTTCCTCAGACTTTTTACAGAAATGTCCGAGGAAGCTACAGTCGGCCAAAAAAACAGCCGGGTAGCTGAAAAAATAGTGTAACTTAACAGAAAGATACGGTAATAAAAAATAAAACGCATATTTATATATATATATATATATATATATATATATATATATATATATATATATATATATATAAACAATTAAATAATAATTTAGAATTTTTTTTAAATATATAAAAACAATTAAATAATAAATTAGAAAAAGATTAAAAATATTTACAAACAATTAAATAATAAATTAGAGGAAGATTTTAAAAAATATAAAAACACAATTAAATAATAAATTAGAAAAAATATTTTTAAAAATGTAAAAACAATTTTTTAAAAATAAAACAAACAATTAAATACAGAAAAATCAGTTTCTGCGCTTAGATGTCTAACCATCCCATCCAGTGCGGCCGTAGCCGAGATTGAACTCATTACACGAGTTTGTAGTGTATTCGAATCTTGTCGGTAGCTAAATAGTTGTCTACCAATTCGACTAAATTCAAATAAAATTATTGTGCGTTTGTAGAACATTATTTTTCCGGCAGAAATCACACCAGTTTTATTAAAATAAGAATAGTTTTGACAAAAATCTAACGTCAGATAGATAATATATTTGTAGGAGAATTGGAAATTTATCTATATATATATATATATATATATATATATATATATATATATATATATATATATATATATATCTATATATATATATATCTATATATATATCTATATATCTATATATTTATATCTATCTATATATATATATATATCTATATATCTATATATATATATATCTATATATATATATATATATATATCTATATATATATATATATCTATATATATATATATATATATATATATATATATATATATATATCTATATATATATATATATATATATATATATATATATATATCTATATATATATATATATCTATATCTATATATATATCTATATCTATATATATATCTATATCTATATCTATATATATATATATATATATATATATATATATATATCTATATATATATATCTATATATATATCTATATATATCTATATTAGGCACCGCCAAAAATGGCCGCAAAATCAAGTTGTTGTTGTTTTTTAAAACGAAATTACATTTATTAAAATCCATTATTTCTGAGTAACTTTTTTTTTCCAGAAAGATAAAACCCTGAATTTTATCATATAGAAAACAGAATAATGTAAAACTTTTTCTAGTATTTTTAATTCAATTTTAAATGTTAAATTTTCCCAAAAAGTTAACAATTGACATTTTTTGTCTTGCACAAAAAACGTACTTAAATATTTAAAAAAAAGGGTTTTTGAAATAATTAATTAATTTATTTATTATCTAACTAAGATTTAGGATGATTTTCTAAGAGAATATGCAAAAATATTATAATATAAGTACCTGAATTTCAAATAATTCCACTTATTCATATAGGTAACCAAATATTTCGCGTTGACGTAGAGTTCAGATCGAGTCTGTTTACGTTTTCTTTTGATAGGAAGAAAACTATGGAAGACCAAACAGGCCAAAAAAAAACTTATTTTTCAGTGACGAAAATTTCAATGTATTATTAAGCTGAGGCTGGCCAGTACCAGATGGGTGACCATTTGTATGCGTTTGGTTTTTAATGTGTATGTGTGTGGGGGGCAGGCTCCCCAAAATGGGGGGGGGGCAATTTAAAGCTGAATAAGAAAAAATTATTTCAGCGCGTTTGGTCCACCGTAGTCGATAGGCGGCAAACGTTTTCAAACGGGATCGAAAAAAATGATGCTATTTTTAACACAAAGGGCACAATATTTATCGAATTTTTTTTTTTGGTATCGATTATTCAAAGCATGCCCTGTTTAATAATGGTCATGCATTATTCGGCTCGCTAAAAAAACATTGTTAATTTATTTATCAAAAATTTTAAAATGGCTTTTTTCGTATAAATATTAAAAATTTTTTTTTTTTGTTTTGCTTAACTTAAATTAATTATTTTACTTAACATATTCACCGAATTTCACACTTCAAAACTCAAAAGCGGGATAATTAAACACAATCGAAGTTCTGATATTCAGACGTCAAAATAAGGTATGCAAACAATTTTTTTTTTTTTTTTTTTTGAATCTATAATTCTGTCCCTTACAACAACACAATATGTTGATTTCAGTTTCAGATGATTATTTTAAGCATATTTGTTCCCACTTCAAAACAAGGGGGGGTTTTGTAAGCAAAAAAAAATATATATATAAATATCGTTTATGAAAAATAAGTACACTGTTATAAAGTTCATTCTTCTCCTAATAATCGCTGAAAATTTCGTATTGATCGGATAATTACCTGATTTTTGGTAGATTTTTAAAAAGACGGTCCGTCAAAAAGTACTGACCTGCCCCCCCAGTTTTGGCGGTGCCTAATCTATATATATCTATATATATATATATCTATATATATATCTATATATATATCTATATATATATATATATATATCTATATATATATCTATATATATATCTATATATATATCTATATATATATATATATATATATCTATATATATATATATATATATCTATATATATATATATATATATATATATATATATATATATCTATATATATATATATATATATATATATATATATATATATATATATATATATATATATATATATATATATATACATACATATTTATTCACATCTGTTATAAAGCATGGCGGAATCAATTTTTTTTTTATTGGACTGCAATAAATATAAACTTATCTTAATTTTAAAGATTATTTTTAAAAAATATTGCATTGAACATTTTAATAAGAATATTTTGGACAAAAATCTAACATCAGATAAAATATTTGTATGAGATTTATTTTAATCGGAAGTTCACGGCTATTATAAAACATTACGAATCAATGTGTTTTTTTTATTATTTGCTAAATTTTTACGAATGCACCAGCGTATTATAAACACCCCAAACTCCCCATGTTACGAACGGCTTTCGAAGTTGGAGGGGTGTTTATTTCGGAAGCCGTGAGGCGGTTGGACTGTTTATTTCGAAAGCTGTTCTTAACATGGGGTGGTTGTTGGTTGGGGGTGTTTATACTACGCTGGGGCAGGGCGTAAAAATACCTTTTTTTTATTGGAATGTAATAAAAATAAACTTATTTTAATGTTAAAGATTATTTTTAAAGTTTCGAATTTAAAATTTTTAAGTGTAAAAAAAATCTTACCTTTCATTCAAGAAAAATCATACGAAAAAAACATGATTGGATTCGTATGTTCACAACAGGAAAAATTGTTTTGTTTTTTAAGGTTTCTTTAGTAAATGTATACAATTTTTGTTTTGTGTGTTCAATTCATTAAGAAATAAAATATATGAAAATATAAAAGAATCAAAATTAAAAGATAATAAATACGATTTAAACGTGAAATTATTTAAAGTGAAAATCAACTGCAAAAGAACAAAGAATTTAGGGCATCGTAAAACGGTGTAATCATTATTTCGTTCCTCGTGTAAAAATGTCTGTTCATTAGTTAAGTGTATCGAATTGTTTTCCTACCAAGTTTAGGTTATACTTGTTTAATTGTTCATATTTAAGGGATAAAAAAACACGATTTAAAGATGCAATTGTTTAAAGAGAAAAGAATTCAAGTAATCGTAACACGGTGTAATCATAATTTCGTTCTTTGTGTAAAAATGTCCGGTAATTAGTTTAGTATTGTTTTCCTATCAAGTTTAGATTATATTTGTCAGTGCTTAAGGCTTGTTGTACATTTCTCTTTTGTGTGCCCAATTCATTAAATAATGACGCACATGAAAATCTAAAAATAAGGTTTATTTGTGTAAAACTGGACATTTCATTATTATTTTAATTAGTCGAACTAAAAAGTAAAATAAGAAAATTAGTCCGAATAATTCAAATAGTCAAGACATTTAAAAATGAAATTATCGAAAAAAGGTTATATTGTACGTATCCGTTTTGGACTGAAGATCTTCGAAAAATAATTCATTTAATTTGATCGAGTATATTTTTTTTTACAGCGGAAAAACACGTTCTTATGAAGTTGAAGTCAGCCATTGTTAAATTTGCTGGAGCTGAACAGCATGCCATGGGGAGATAACTCAATGTAAAGCGCCGACGCTCCCTTCCCATCTTTAATTCTAGCTAAAAATCGAATTTTTTGCTCGGAATCATAACAAATTGATGAAATGAAATGAATTTTTTTCCCCCGGAGAACTTCGTTTCATAACGGATACGTGAAATATAACCTTTTTCGATATTTTCATTTTTTTTAATGTCTTGACTAAACTGTACAAGTACCTAATTTTCATATAAAAAATTGTAGAACTGACTATTTCATATAAACAACTTAAATAAGAGGAAAGAATTGCACAAATGGCGAAAACAGGAATTTATGTCACGTATCAGTTAAATTGGCGAATTTGTTTAAATATCATGTTTTTCTTAATAAAATGATCAAGTTACCGTAACAAAAAAGTTTTGCCAAGAAAAAGAGAATCAAAAGAAAAAAAAATATTTTAATCTGCATTTTTATTGCGTAACGGAAAAATGGGCGACGAAACTGTAGTAATATCATAGAACTACTTTCATACGCGCAAGAGCTGTGCCCCCTGGCGTATGAATATATACGAGGTTCTAACTTCCCGTTCGGACATGGGTTAGTCAACGTGTGTATATTTTTTCCTTATGTATATATGTATTAATAAATCAATTAGTTCATATAAACGTCTCTGCTATAATTCAAGCATCAACACACCCACACCCACATACCAATTCAACATGGTGGCAGCGATGAGGATGCTAAAAAGAAAAATTACTTAAAAAAAAAAAAAAACAAGACGTGACGGAAAAAAATAACAACGGAAAGCAAACATTCTTTTGAAAATATCTCGTCTGGAATCCGAAAAAAAAAACGAAAAAAAAAAACACATTTTTCACAGAATACAAGTATTTGGATTCACTTTTAACACTCCGTGTAACTTCTCGTATTTTTTGGCGCCATTTTTTAAAAACTTGTTGCTACTGCTACTATCTCTTTTTGTTATTACTGTCTATATTACGATGTCTCGAAACGATATCCCCTGAATAAACTGGCAAACAGAAAACCCGGCCGAAACCTTCCAAACAACGAATGCAACTGTATTTTACTTTTAATAAAATAAAAACAGAACAACAAATAAGTTATATTTTATTGCAAATCGGGGATGAGGAGCTTAGAAGATTTAATACCTGAATTTATGTGTAATCGATTCATAGAATAGCTCGAGCCAAAAGAGAATTTTAGAGTGAATCGATTAAAATTAATGTCCTACAGACAAAAACAAGATGAATCGTTGGATGATTTCGTAAATCGATGTAGATGATTCACACAAAAATGTAGGTTATGCGAATCTGATCAACAACAACGAATAATAGAACTTATTATCGCCAGCACTCCAATTGTAGATTTCCAAAAGGGGTTGTTGGGAAAAGACAATACCCTAACATTAGAAGAAGCTATTTGCATCAGAAAACTGTATGAAGCTTCCAACATACATCTAAAACAACTCAGGGTTATGTTAAATAGCAACGAAAATAGTAGCATAATTATCCAGACGATGAGAACATCAAAACGTTCTAAAAAATGTAATAACTGCTTTAATTGTGGTAGAAGCCATGAACTTCGTCGTGGAGCTTGCCCAGCATATGGATCAAAATGCAAAACATGTGGTAAAGATAACCACTGGGCAGCAGTTTGTTTATCAAGCAAAACAAAACCAAGGCATAGATCAAAGTCACGAAGAAGAGACTACAAAAAGGCAAAACCAGAGTATCAACCACAATATCGGAGAGACCAGTCCAAGAAAAGACGGCTCATCCAAGCTGATGCAATATCTAATACTCAAGGAATAGATGAACAACTTTAAAGCCTTACTTTTAACAGCATCAAAACGTTCTCTATCACCCAAGGAGATGAAGCTTTTGTTTATGTAAATATTAAATTACCTAACAGAAACGGAGTCTACAGGTTCAGGGTGAAAATTGATACAGGAGCCCAAGGTAACACATTACCAGTCTCTACATATCGTAGAATGTTCCCGGAGAAATTGCATGACTATCGTTTCTCAAACATAGAAAACAAAACAAGGAAAAACAAACTATATAATGGTACTCCGATAAAATTCTATGGTAGCATCAATATTGCATGCAAATACAATGGAACAGACTGGCACAACGGTGTTTTTTACATTGTAGACCTATAAGGACCATCAGTTCTATGATTACTCTCACTAGAACAGCTCAAATTAGTCACCTTTCACTGCACAATCAGGAAAGAGGATAGACATCAGCCTCCTGCTGCAACACCAGTCAATACAATAAAAGACGTGATGCAGATGCACCCAGATCAGTTTGATAAAATTTGTTCCATGCCAGGGTCTGTGCGATTATCACTCAACAAAAGCATATCACCGTACATCGATGCATCTAGAAAAACACCAATTGCTCTAAAAGACAAGATAAAGCAGAAACCTGATAACATGGTCGAAAACAATATTATCAGAAAGGTGACAGAGCCAACAGACTGGGTTTCGAGTTCAGCATACTCATATAAAAAACGATGGGATCCTGAGAATATGTTTAGACTCAAGACACCTGAATACAGCACTCAAAAGACCACATCATGGCATTCCTACAGTAGCATAGCTAACACACCATCTTGCAGGTGCCAACTATTTTCTAAACTGGACGCTAAAGCTGGTTATTGGTCGATACACCTGGATAGTGAATCTCAACCACTAACAATATTCCAATCTCCTTATGGTAGGTACTGTTTTCAGAGACTACTATTTGAATTGAGTGTATCACAAGATATTTTCCAAATGAAGATGGACCAGATACTTGGACAAGTTGTTGGTGCAGTGGGAATCGCTGACGATGTTATTGTCTATAGTAAAACGGACGAGGAACACAACCAGATTCTACAATCCGGATCCAGAAAAGCTACAAAACCTCATGCAAGTAGCTACTAATAATGGTCTCGTGTTCAATTCTACAAAATGTGAAATCAAATCAAAAAGCATATCCTTCTTTGGGATGATCTATAGTGAAAATGGTGTCAGTCCGGATCCAGAAAAGCTAAAAAATCTATAAAAAAAACATGCCATATCCAACCTGTAAGAAAGAGCTACAAGAATTCTTAGGTTTTATCACATACTTGTCACCATTTAATCCTAACGTTGCTGACAAGACACATACTTTAAGAGGACTATTAAAGAAGGACGCACCCTTTCTTTGGGAAGAAAACCACGAGGAATGTTTTGAAAAACTCAAAACAGAAATTAGCAAAAATTCTACGTTAATATATTTTAACACAACTGAAGTACCAAGACGACAAACAGACGTAAGTTTAAAAGGACTTGGAGCTGCATTAATGCAAAACAAAAAACCTATTGCATATGCATCAAAGTCTCTGAGATACTGAAAAGCGTTACGCATGCATAGCAAGAGAGATTCTTGCAATTGTATTTGGCGTCCAAATATTCCACATATATCTATACGGCTGTAAATTTAAGGTACTCACCGATCATAAGCCAGTCATCATGATTTTAAAGAAGCCACTGACTAGTGCACCTCCTAGACTGCAGCGAATGCTGATCAAGTTACAGGGATATCAGATGCAAATAGAGTACATACCAGGACGGCGAATGACTCTAGCTGATACTCTGAGCCGTCTCGTTAGCACTGAAAACACAGACACAATGGACTTAGACGTACGAGTCGATTTGGTGAGATTCAGGAGTGAGCGCCTGAACGAGATAAAAAAGAAAACAAAGGCTGATCCAGTACTTGATCAGCTGCAAGAAATCATAACAACAGGTGGGCAGATTCAATAAAGAAAGTACCGCCAGCAATACGGTCATACTGGTCATACAGAGATGAACTATCTGTCAATGATGGTATCATCATGAAGGGGTAAAGGATTATTATCCCAGAAACCCAACAGAAAATCATTTTAGACCAGCATCATTACAGCCATCAAGGTATTGAAAAGACACGTCTTCAAGCCAGGGATGCTGTATACTGGGAGAAGATTTATTCTGATATCGAAAACATGATCAGGAAATGTTCAATGTGTTAGAAAAATCTTCCAGCACAGCCAAAGGAAACCTTACAACCACATGACACCCCCAGCAGAGCATGGGAAGTTGTGGGAACTGACTTGTTTCTCTGTAATGATCCAGAATATCTAATAATTGCTGATTACTACAGCAAATTTCCAATTATAAGGTAAATGACTAGCTTAACTACAAGCAACATGGTAATCTCAGCAATGAAACAGATTTTCTCTGAGCATGGTATTGTCACCAGAGTCATTAGTGACAACGGACCACAATATTCCAGTGAAGCATTCAGAGAATTTACCCAACAATGGCAATTTGACCACATAACGTCATCCCCAAATTTCTCAAAATCTAATGGCTTTGTTGAGCGTCAAATCCAAACAGTTAAAAGAACACTAATCAAGGCAAAGCAAGCAGACAGAGAGCCTAATTTAGCAACGCTATGCATACGAACAACACCAAGCAGTCACAAGTTACCAAGCCCTGGTGAACTTTTAAACAACCGCATTATGGGATCAAACATAATTGCGAAAATTCCAAATCCCAGATTTCCCAACCCTGACCATATCCCTGAACAACTAGAAGATAGACCGGATATGCAGAAAATGTATCATGACAGAACAGATGAGTATTTACCAGCACTTGCTCCTGGACAAAATGTTCGAATGCTATATAATCAAACAGGCAAATAGAAACCAGCAAAATTTTAAGTAAACGTGAAGGACCCAAATCATACATCCTTCAACTCCCAGATGGATCTTCAAAAAGAGGAAACAGAGTCCAAATAAGGGCGACTGGAACATCTACCCATAAACAGGTTCATTTCAACGATCACATCACCTCATGACAAAGTGAACACACTATCACAAACAATAGCTTACACCAACTAGCACCAAAAGAATCAACATATAACACAAAATGTGGCCGTAAAATACATAGGCCAAAAAGATATAACCAACATATGTACTGGTGTATATAATAAACATTTGAACAATGTTATTTTTTATCTATCTGGTAAGGGGGATGTAGTAATATCATAGAACTACTTTCATACACGCAAGAGTTGTTGCTCGTGGCGTATGAATATATACGAGGTTCTCACTTCCCGCTCTGACATGGGCTAGTCAACATGTGTATGTCTTTTCCTTGTTCATATAAACGTATCTGCTATAATACAAACACCGACACACCCACATAAAAAATTAAACAATCAGGGGGAGCTATTGTTCAATGTAAAAACAGGTGTTTTAGTAAATCATCCAATAATGCTTAGATTTCTCAGTACCTTTCAAAAAACCTCCATAATAATCTTGTTAATTAACAACTGGTTTTTGTTTTATCCCAAAACAGCTCCTCCAGCATTCTAATTGAGATTTTTTTCACTCACTTTCACCCCAAACAAAGCACTTAGACGTAAAGGGAAAGTAATGTAATGATACTTAAGAAAGATTAAGATATTGCATTTGAACTTCTGCATATCAGTACAGTTTGGGAAGCAACAGAAAGAGAATTCTAAAGTCGGACGATTCTATTTATAAACGATGCTGCTAGGAACTAACGAATCGAATTAATTCACGCTCTGCTACCAACCAATCAGAAACCAGAATTGCTCCATAAATATTACACCTTTTCTGTAGCAATTTTACATGTTTTTTTTTCATCTCAGCACGGTAAGAATATTTTTGCTCTGTGGAACTATCTACTGCAAACAAGTCACCTCTCACGACTTGTGTGTAACAACGAACCATTGGAAACTGTTCTGTCTACTGCAAACGAGTCACCTCTCAAGACTTGTTTAGAACAACGAACCATCTGAAACTGTTCTGAAACTAAAAATGGCTTACACTTCTAGACGTTATGCGGCCAGCGTGCATCTTTATTTCAATGGATCCGAATCAAAATTCGAATTGTGGCAAGTTAAATTTCTAGGATATCTACGAATCCAAAAGCTACACAAAGTACTTCAAACAAAACCTGAAAACAGAAACGACCCCGACTTCATTGAAAAGAACGCAACTGTCTTTGCGGAATTAATACAGTGTTTAGATGACCGAAGTCTTTCACTGGTAATGAGAGAAGCCCTGGACGATGGCTGCAAAGCATTAAACATATTGAGAGAGCATTATTTATCGAAAGGAAACCCCAAAATTATTTCTTTATACACTGAACTGGCCTCTCTAAAACGAACGGAAGATGAAACTATTACTAATTTTATTATAAGAGCCGAAACCACGGCAATTTCTTTAAAAATGTCTGAAGTTATAAGTGACAGTCTGTTAATTTCTATGGTCTATGGATTGCCCAGTGATTTCAAGCCATTTACCACCGTGATAACCCAGAAAGAAAACCCCATGACTTTTAGCCAATTCAAGGGAGAACTCAAAAGTTACGAAGAAACTGAATAAATGATCACAGAAAAAAACGAATCCACAAATATCATGAAATTTAAAAATACACACATAAAACACCAAAATTAAATTATACCCATGCCAGGAATAAAAACCGCAACTTTGCCAAAAGCAATTTTTCTCCTAAGAAAAGTACAAAAATTCTTTGCTATAATTGTGGACGACCTAATCACAAGAGTTTCCAATGTAGATACAGGACTCAAAATTGCGCCTACATTAAAAATGTAGAGAGCTCTGTTAGCGAACATATATTTTTATTTTCCTGTAACTTTAATGCTTCAATAAACAATAATAATTTTCTTGTCGGTTGTGGGACAACGGCACATGTGATTATAAAGAACAAATCTGATTTTATCAATTTTGACCCAAAATTTAAGCCACAAAACAAGGTGCAAATATAAACTTTAGCCCCAATAAATCAAAACTGATATACCCGAATGGAACTGTATTCGACATTAAAGAAAATGGAAGACTATATTATTTAAATATCCCACATAAAGACGATAAACTACTGATTTTGGTTTTGTGGTTCGATAATATTTTAATCGCATCAAATTGTGACATAATTTTAACTGATGTTAAGAACAAATTAAGTAAAAGATTCAAAATTACCGATCTTGGCAAAATATCCTGGTTTCTGGGGATAGAATTTACTCAAAGCAAAGAACTTGTTACGATGACTCAATCGAGATACATCGACAAAATACTATTAAAATTTGGAATGGGAGAGTGTAAGAAACGCTCTACACCGGTCGAAAATGATATTAATAAAAATATACACACAGAATCTTAAATAATAGATGACACACAATATCGCGAAATTATAGTACATCTTATATATTTAATGACTGCAACCAGGCCCGACATATGCTCTACAGTAACAAAACTGTCACAAAAATTATCACGACCGACAATAAAGAATTTAATCAGAGCTAAACAAGTCCTACGTTATTTAAAAGGAACTAAAGAACAGAAGTTAGTATTTAGAAAATCAAGAAATCACCAAAAAATCGAAGGGTTTTTCGGATTCAGACTGGGGAAACGACGAAGATCGCAAGAGTATATTTGTATATTGTTTCAGACTCTCAGAAAATGGGCCTATTATTTCATGGAAATCTAAAAAAGCAACAGATTGTATCTCTCTCTACGTGTGAAGCAGAATTTATCGCGATCACACACACGCCTCAGGAAGCACTCTTCCTAATAAATATCCTAAAGACTATTTAGAGCCAGAATTTACTTAAAGCCCCGTAGTAATTAATTGTGATAATCCAGCCAGTATAGTCTTAGCACAGAACACGATTATAAACCAAAGATCTAAGCATATAGATATAAAATACCATTTCATAAAAAACGAGGTGAAAAAGGAATCCATTATTTTGAATTACATATCATCAGAACAAAATATAACTGATGTATTCACGAAACCCGCAACAAGAATAAAGTTACAGAGTTTTTCTCAAAACTTGTTGGGGGATTCGACTGAATAATTTTACTTTTTTTTTCACAGCGCTGTATGTATATAAATTTGTATATATAAAAATAAAATAGTCATGGGCAAGACGTTAAACTGTATCCATTTTTATTAGTATTAACACTTTAACCCACTAACAAAAAAACTCTTTAAACATATTGCATGTATGTTTATTTTCATGTATATTTATTAATATGTATGCGTTTTTCTTTTCTTTTTTACAAAACGTCATAATCAAATTTAGGAAATTGATTCTCTTTTCACATACCCACCCCATCCATTTCTTTTATTTCTCTTCTCTGTACACATATATCTGTTTTGACATTTGAACACAATAAAAAATGGCGTTTTTTTTTACATGCTAAACTTCTAATATCCAAATGATTTCTAATTTTTTTCATGTATAATTGAATATAAAATATACATTTAATTTGGAGCAGAACGAACATAAGGGACTTCCTCATTATAAAAAATAGGGAGGAAGTTGCAATATTTTGAGCGTATAATGGAGTATGATCCCACACAGTCGGATGATTCTATTTATAAACTAGCGGGGGTACCAGGCGTTGCCCGAGTGTTTGTTTCCGGGACGGGGGGGGGAGTTTTAAAAAATGTTATGGTAGGTAAGTAGGAAGGATCAAACCCGGAGTCATGAGTAAAAGTAGGAAAATAAAGTGTGAAAAAAAAACAA
The DNA here is from genome assembly GCF_053919585.1 of Euprymna scolopes. NCBI lineage: Eukaryota > Metazoa > Mollusca > Cephalopoda > Sepiida > Sepiolidae > Euprymna > Euprymna scolopes. The sequence continues at coordinate 162,913,446 of NC_136527.1, read as the reverse complement.
AAAAAAACATCTGCAACGTTAACAATTCGGCCACCAAGAAAAGTCCATTCCAGTTGTTTAGGAAAAAAAAAACAAAAAAAAACGACTACGGTAGGTCGGCGCGAACGTGAAAATATAATGTGAATTGTCCAGCACGCTAACCACTACGCCACAGAGCACTGCAGCTTAGTTTAGTGATTTTAAATAACTTCACATGAAAGAACTACGAAGCCAAACCGGTGTTCTCTTCTCAACTGTTCCTTGTGAACGATCCCCAAACGGTGTTAAGTGGTGGCAGGGGGAGGAGGAATTTATTAGAGAGAAAATATTTTTCCACTTCCATTGATCTTAACCGATTTTGGCCGTGACTTCTCAGCAGAAAAAGTATAGAAATCTAAGATTATCGAGGAATTTGAGAAATAATAAGCCTATAACACACCTCAGATATTGTTCTGCCGTTTGTGCATATTATATTTGCATGAAATATCTTGATTTTTAATCCTATTAATGTCAAAATCAGACGGGAAAAAATGAGTTCATTTTATTTATATAGAGACGATGCTGCTAGGAAGTAACGAATCGAATTCACGTTCTGCTACTAATCAGAAACCAGAATTGCTCTATAAATAATAAACCTTTTCTGTAGCAATTTCACATGTTTTTTTCCGTCTCAACACGGTAAGAATATTTTACTCTGTGGAACTGTCTACTGCAAATAAGTCACCTCTCAGGAATTGTGTGTAACTGTTCTGTCTACTGCAAACGAGTCACCTCTCGAGACTTGTTTAGAACAACGAACCATCTGAAACTGTTCTGAAACTAAACATGGCTTACACTTCTAGACTTCCTAACTTTACAAACTATATGTAAGAATAATATTTTGATTAACTTGCATTCCAACCCCTTTTTGTTTATATTTCTGAACTAAATTTCATTCGTTATATTTTATTTTGTTACATTCTTCTATATCGAAATATTTCATATTAAATAACATTTGAAAGTCAGCGTGTTCTCTCGCTTCATTCTGTTCTCAAGTCGCAACAATGTTTGGAAGTAATAGCAACGTGCAACAATGTTTGGAAGTAATAGCAACGTGCAACAATGTTTGGAAGTAATAGCAACGTGCAACAATGTTTGGAAGACAGTAGATCCATCTGTATTGTTGAATAGCGTGATGTGTCACTCGTTTTGTCTATGAATTTTGTATCACATTTTAATAGTCCTGTACTTCTATCCTGCTTGTTCTTTTTAAATCTACACAGTAATGATCTTGTTAAGCAATAACTGGTTGTTGATATGAAAACAATTCACCTTTAATCCTATTTGATTTTCAACAATAACATTTCATGTTGTATGCAAACAATTGAGTGAAGACAAATCATCCTGCTTGTTTTTTTAATCTACACTACAAACAATAATATTTCATAGATATTGTATGAAACGAGTTAAGTGAAATGCTTTTATGTTGTAGTAAGACAGAAGATTCCTCCGTATTTATTCTAAATGGGGAAACCTACCATATCTTTTGCATTCCAGCCGAGACATTTTAAAGATTTTAACATTCCCATAAGCACTATTGTTCGAATATATCTGGAATATTGTTCAACGGATATATTTGACATATTGCTTTTTCTTTTTTTCTTTTCATAAGTTTTAATCATAAATGTTACTGTTATGCTTGCCGGCTGTAAAATTGCGTCACTTGACAGATCGTCTAATGAAAGTAAATAGACACTGTGCTGTGGCAGACAATATAAACAATATCTGACAATAGAATTGGGCATCCATACATTAGGAGCTCAGGGCATTAAACGTTGTGTGGCGAAACCTGCACTGACCATTTGATTGTAAGCCATCAATTTTTAAAAATGCATTTGTAAGACCTGCATTTTCATTTGCTACAAATAGTTTTTCCTCATCGGAATTAAGCTTTTCCAGTAACTGTCAAACGGCCTCCTTGTATTCTTGTGTGCATATGGATTTTTGTGTAGTTCTTTTCTTTTTCACTTGCTGTCACATAACTCTACAGAATTATCCAGTATGACGCCCACATTTTCAGCAAATGTGATTGAGATTTGTATGTGTAGACTTTCATAGCTATCCTGCACTATTTAGATTTCTATATATGTTTAACTTTTGAAATACTGCCCCGATATGCATGTCTTTATCAATTGTTAGTTATTTTTGCTACACTTTATTACGAAATTTGTCGGGTTTTATTTATATGAATTGCACGAAACTAAGTTGATAACTGGCTGGGTCAAATATTTTATTTTTATACGATTTAAAGATATAATCGTCAAAGATTGACGTTTTAATACAAATAAATGTAAATTGACAGAATAGAACTATGATAATATTTTATAAATTGTGTTTTTCATATCTATCACTAAAAGTGATTAATAACAAGAATAAATAATAATGTTTACGTATTGAATATAAGTTTTCTTGTATGTTTTATTAACGTTGATTTTCCAGAAAAAGAATATCCATATCCTTCACAAAAAATGGCTTTTCATTAGTGTGAATTTTCAAATGTCTCACAAATTTTAATTTTTGACAAAAGAAATAACGACACACTTAACAACAATGCAGCATTTCCCTTATATGAGTTAAGCTCATATTTGAAACTAACGTTGATTTTTGAGAACAAGAATATCCACAGACTTCATAAAAATGTGGCTTTTCATTTAGGTTTTATTTTACTTCAGTCAAAGATCGCAAAAATTAAGGGAATCACTTTGAGAAGGTGCACCATTCCTCGTAAAACCTACTGTGAGTTTGCCATAGAAAGGAGATATAATTTGGGCAGCGAATACTATGTGATGTGAATTTGAATATTTTCTCAGGGTTTACTTCTAGGGAAAAGTATCCTCCTGCCAGGTCGTTCAGTGTGAGTTTTCAAATGTCTCACTAACTTTGATTTTTGACAACAGGAATATCCACACAATTCACAAGAATGTGGCTTTTCTCCCATATGAGTGCTCATATGTGAAATTAACGTTGATTTTTGAACACAAGAATATCCACAAACTTCACATAAATGTGGCTTTTCTCCAGTGTGAATTTTAAAATGTCTAACTAAGTCTGATTTTTCAGAACAAGAATATCCACAAACTTCACAAGAATGTGGCTTTTCCCCAGTGTGAGTTCTCATATGTCTTACTACGTGTGCCTTTTCAGAAAAAGAATATCCACACACTTGACAAACATGTGGCTTTTCACCAGTATGAGTTCTAATATGTCTTAATAAAGACTGTTTTCTTGAAAAAGAATATCCACAGACTTTACAAGAATGTGGCTTTTCCCCAGTGTGAGTTCTCATATGTATCACTATGTCTGATTTTTCAGAACAAGAATATCCACATACTTCACAAGAATGTGGCTTTTCTCTTTTTTTTGTTTTATTTTCTCCAGTATGATTTCTCATGTGTCTCACTAATTTTGATTTTTCAGAACAAGAATATTCACACATTTCACAAGAGTATGGCTTTTCACCAGTGTGAGTTCTCATATGTCTCACTAACGATGATTTCACAGCACAAGAATATTCACACACGTTACAAGAATATGGTTTTTCTCCAGTGTGAGTTCTTATATGTCTCACTAATGATGATTTGTCAAAACAAGAATATCCACACACTTCACAAGAATGTGTCATTTCCTCAGTGTGATATGTTATGTTTTAATAAGGGTGATTAATAAAAACCAGAATATCCATACAAAAATGTCGCTTTCTTCCAGTGTAAATTCTGATACTTTTACTTAAGTTAAGAATGTGGTTTTCTCATACGTTACAAAGAATTTATAAAGTGTTACTTTTCTAAAAGATAATTTTCCGGGTTTGTAGAAAATATTCTTTTTCAAAATTTGTAATTTGCTCTTTTGTTACCTTTTGGTTTATTTGAATATTTGACATTATAAATTTATATTACCTTCGAATCGTGTTATGTTTTCACCAGTGTCTTAAGAATTCTTAAAATAGCAGTGTTAACTTTAATAAATTTTTCAACAGATGTCGCTCTAGATTTCCAAATAGAGTAATATTTTTTTCGCAGGATAGTGTTTAAAGCCAACGATTCTCCATTAAAATTGAATTAAAGGGTTCAATCAGGAACATCTGTAAAAAATAATGAAATTCAATATTTAAAGTATTTGCATTAACATATTAGCGGTATGTTTTTAAATTTTGTTAATATTATTGGATATGTTTTATCGTCATTAAATCTATTTTTTATTTTGGTAATATTATTAGATTGTTTCTTTATTGTTAATAAATGTTTTTCAATTTTGTTAATATTATTGGATTATCTTTTATTGTTATTAAATATGTTTTTATTAATATTATTGGACTGTTTCTTTATTGTTATTAAATATTTTTTAAAATTTTATTAATATTATTGGATTGTTACTCTATTGTAACTAAATGTTTTTATTTTGATAATATTATTAGATTGTTTGTTTATTGTTATTAAATATATTTTTATTTTGTTGATATTATTGGATTATTTCTTTATTGTTATTAAATATTTTTTAAATTTTGTTAATATTATTGGATTGTTTCTTTACTGTTATTAAATATTTTTTTATTTTTATTAATATTATTGGATTGTTACTTTATTGTTATTAAATATTTTTATTTTGATAATATTATTGGATTGTTTCTTCATTGTTATTAAATATGTTTTTATTTTGTAAATACTATTTGTTCCATTATTTTTATTAAATAAGTGTTTTTGTTAATATTATTGAATTGTTTCTTTATTGTTATTAAATATTTTTTTATATTTTTTAATATTATTTGATTGTTTCTTTATTGTTATTAAATGTGTTTTTTTTATTTTACTAATATTATTGGATTGTTTCTTTATTGTTATTATTTTTTTTTATTTTATTAATATTATTGGATTGTTTCTTTATTATTATTAAATATGTTTTTATTTTGTTAATAATAATGGATTCTTTATTTATTATTTTTTTTTATTTTGTTAATATTATTGTATTGTTTATTTATTGTTATAAAATATTTTTATTTTGTTAATATTATAGGATTGTTTCTTTATTGTTATTAAATTTTTTTTATTTTATTAATATTATTTGATTGTTATTTTATTGTTATTAAATGTTTTTTTTTTATTTTATTAATATTATTGGATTCTTACTTTATAGTTATTAAATATGTGTTTATTTTGTTAATATTATTGGATTGTTTCTTTACTGTTATTAAATATGTGTTTATTTTGTTAATATTATTTGATTGTTTTTTATTGTTATTAAATATGTTTTTTGTTTTGTTAATATTATTTGATTGTTTCTTTATTGTTATTAAATATATTTTGTTTTATTAATATTATTGGATTGTTTTTTATAGTTATTTAATATGTTTTTTATTAGTTAATATTATTGGATTGTTTTTATTGCTATTAAATATGTTTTTATTTTGTTAATATTATTGGATTGTTTCCTTATTGTTATTAAATATGTTTTTATTTTATTTTATTAATATCATTGGATTGTTTCTTTATTGATATTTTATATGTGTTTATTTTGTTAATATTATTGGATTGTTTCTTTATTGTTATTAAATATGTTTTTTATTTGTTAATATTATTGGATTGTTTCTTTACTGTTATTTAATATGTGTTTATTTTGTTAATATTATAGGATTGTTTCTTTATTGTTATTAAATATGTTTTTTATTTGTTAATATTATTGGATTGTTTCTTACATGTTATTAAATATGTGTTTATTTTGTTAATATTATTGGATTGTTTCTTTATTGTTATTAAATATATTTTTATATTTTGTTAATATTATAGGATTGTTTCTTTATTGTTATTAAATATGTTTTTATTTTGTTAATATTATTGGATTGTTTCTTTACTGTTATTAAATATGTGTTTATTTTGTTAATATTATTGGATTGTTTCTTTATTGTTGTTAAATATGTTTTTATTTTGTTAATATTATTGGATTGTTTCTTTATTGTTATTAAATATGTGTTTATTTTGTTAATATTATTGGATTGTTTCTTTATTGTTATTAAATATGTTTTTTGTTTTATTAATATTATTGGATTGTTTCTTTATTGTTATTAAATATATTTTGTTTTATTAATATTATTGGATTGTTTTTTATAGTTATTAAATATGTTTTTTATTAGTTAGTATTATTGGATTGTTTTTATTGCTATTAAATATTTTTTATTTTGTTAATATTATTGGATTGTTTCTTTATTGTTATTAAATATGTGTTTATTTTGTTAATATTATTGGAGTGTTTCTTTATTGTTATTAAATATGTTTTTTATTTTGTTAATATTATTGGATTGTTTCTTTACTGTTATTAAATTTGTGTTTATTTTGTTAATATTATTGGATTGTTTCTTTATTGTTATTAAATATATTTTTATTTTGTTAATATTATTGGATTGTTTCTTTATTGTTATTAAATATGTGTTTATTTTGTTAATATTATTGGAGTGTTTCTTTATTGTTATTAAATATGTTTTTTATTTTGTTAATATTATTGGATTGTTTCTTTTTTGTTATTAAATATGTTTTTTTTATTTTGTTAATATTATTGGATTGTTTCTTTACTGTTATTAAATATATTTTTATTTTGTTAATATTATTGGATTGTTTCTTTATTGTTATTAAATATGTGTTTATTTTGTTAATATTATTGGAGTGTTTCTTTATTGTTATTAAATATGTTTTTTATTTTGTTAATATTATTGGATTGTTTATTTTTTGTTATTTAATGTTTTTTTTATTTTGTTAATATTATTGGATTGTTTCTTTACTGTTATTAAATATGTGTTTATTTTGTTAATATTATTGGATTGTTTCTTTTTTATTAAATATTTTTTATTTTATTGGCTTGTCACTGGTCCTGTAAATTTGTTTGCTATAATAACGTGTAGCTGTACTTCACGATGTAGGATAGCAAGAGGCAGTTGCATAAAACATGGCATACACTTTTCAAACTTGCGTGCTAATTGTGAAGGCGTCCACTTCATCAATTAACCATAGCCAGATTTTGATGGTGGTGAAGTTACCTTTAACTAGTTCTTGATAAGAAATGTTTTTTGATTCGTTCTTTGGTGGGTATGCAAGTACCTTGTGCTGTGGTTGGTATGTAAGTACCTTGTGCCAGCATTCAACCAACTGATTATTCCTTTATTGTAAATTGTACTTATTTTGTACCTATTTTTATAAAATGTCAGGAATTAATGTGAAAATTTTCGCCTTGAAAAAGACTACTTAATCTGTTTTTGTATGTCTTATAGTCATATTTGTAGAAGAAATAAGGAAAACGCATGAAAACAATATGGCAAGGGTTAGTCATTTTCTGGTGTTCATTATTAAGCATATAATAGATTAAGCTATCTATCATTACAATTTAAAACATCAAGAAAATGTCAAGATGTCTAAGAGTGGATCCTGTGTGAGTTTCCCCGCAAAACAATTTTTTTTCTAATTTAATAAATTTTTTTTTTGTCAGAATATAAACGTTTATTTTTGTCAGTCATTGTCAGGTATAATGCACATACTTATCAGGAAATGTCAAGCATTTTTTGTTTCCAAATTTTAATATTAAGTTGTATTATAAAGATGGCGGTAAAGTTAATTGTGGTAAACATTATTTTTTTATCTGAAAGAGAGGTTATTTATGCCGAATATGCAAGTTAAAAATTTTTACTAGTAATTTGTTTGAGGTAAAGTACAGCTAGATTGTAAATGTTTGTGAATATTTTTTCTACATTAAGTTACTGCTCATTTGTGATGACCAATAAATATGTGCTTATTTTTTGTAAATTTTATAAAAGAAATTGATGGATAATGTGATTTACAAATATTTTTCTACATTTGTGATGACCAATAAATATGTGCTTATTTTATGTAAATTTTATAAAAGAAATTGATGCATAATGTGATTTACAAATATTTTTCTACATTTGTGATGGCCAATACATATGTGCTTATTTCTTGTAAATTTTATAAAAGAAATTGATGCATAATGTGATTTACAAATATTTATCTACATTTGTGAAGGCCAATAAATATATGCTTATTTTTTGTAAATTTTATAAAAGAAATTGATGCATAATGTTATTTACAAATATTTTTCTACATTTGTTATGGCCAATAAATATGTGCTTATTTTTTGTAAATTTTATAAAAGAAATTGATGCATAATGTGATTTACAAGTATTTTTCTACATTTGTGATGGTCAATAAATATGTGCTCATTTTATGTAAATTTTATAAAAGAAATTGATGCATAATGTGATTTACAAATATTTTTCTACATTTGTGATGGCCAACACATATGTAATTATTTTTTGTAAATTTTATAAAAGAAATTGATGCATAATGTGATTTACAAATATTTATCTACATTTGTGATGGCCAATAAATATATGCTTATTTTTTGTAAATTTTATAAAAGAAATTGATGCATAATGTTATTTACAAATATTTTTCTACATTTGTTATGGCCAATAAATATGTGCTCATTTTATGTAAATTTTATAAAAGAAATTGATGCATAATGTGATTTACAAGTATTTTTCTACATTTGTGATGGTCAATAAATATGTGCTTTTGTAAATTTTATAAAAGAAATTGATGCATAATGTGATTTACAAATATTTATCTACATTTGTGATGGCCAATAAATATGCGCTTATTTTTTGTAAATTTTATAAAAGAAATTGATGCATAATGTGATTTACAAATATTTATCAACATTTGTGATGGGCAATAAGTCTGTGCTTATTTTTTGTAAATTTTATAAAAGAAATTGATGCATAATGTGATTTACAAATATTTATCTACATTTGTGATCGCCAATAAATATGTGCTTATTTTTTGTAAATTTTATAAAAGAAATTGATGCAAAATGTGATTTACAAATATTTATCAAAATTTGTGATGGGCAATAAATATGTGCTTATTTTATGTAAATTTTATAAAAGAAATTGATGCATAATGTGATTTACAAATATTTATCTACATTTGTGATGGCCAATACATATGTGCTTATTTTTTGTAAAGTTTATAAAAGAAATGGATGGATAATGTGATTTACAAATATTTATCTACATTTGTGATGGCCAATAAATATGTGCTTATTTTTTGTAAATTTTATAAAAGAAATTGATGCATAATGTGATTTACAAATATTTTTCTACATTTGTGATGGTCAATAAATATGTGCTTTTGTAAATTTTATAAAAGAAATTGATGGATAATGTGATTTACAAATATTTTTCTACATTTGTGATGGCCAATAAATATGTGCTTATTTTTTGTAAATTTTATAAAAGAAATTGATGGATAATGTGATTTACAAATATTTATCTACATTTGTGATGGCCAATAAATATGTGCTTATTTTATGTAAATTTTATAAAAGAAATTGATGCATAATGTGATTTACAAATATTTTTCTACATTTGTGATTACCAATAAATATGTGCTTATTTTTTGTAAAGTTTATAAAAGAAATTGATGGATAATGTTATTTACAAATATTTTTCTACATTTGTGATGACCAATAAATATGTGCTCATTTTATGTAAATTTTATAAACGATATTGATGCATTATGTGATTTACAAATATTTTTCTACATTTGTGATGGCCAATAAATATATGCATATTTTTTGTAAATTTTATAAAAGAAATTGATGCATAATGTGATTTACAAATATTTTTCTACATTTGTGATGGGCAATAAATCTGTGCTTATTTTTTGTAAATTTTATAAAAGAAATTGATGCATAATGTGATTTACAAATATTTTTCTACATTTGTGATGGTCAATAAATATGTGCTTTTGTAAATTTTATAAAAGAAATTGATGCATAATGTGATTTACAAATATTTATCTACATTTGTGATGGGCAATAAATATGCGCTTATTTTTTGTAAATTTTATAAAAGAAATTGATGCATAATGTGATTTACAAATATTTATCAACATTTGTGATGGGCAATAAATCTGTGCTTATTTTTTGTAAATTTTATAAAAGAAATTGATGCATAATGTGATTTACAAATATTTATCTACATTTGTGATGGCCAATAAATATGTGCTTATTATTTGTAAATTTTATAAAAGAAATTGATGCTAAATGTGATTTACAAATATTTTTCTACATTTGTGATGGGTAATAAATATGTGCTTATTTTTTGTAAATTTTATAAAAGAAATTGATGCATAATATGATTTACAAATATTTATCTACATTTGTGATGGCCAATAAATATGTGCTCATTTTATGTAAATTTTATAAAAGAAATTGATGCATAATGTGATTTACAAATATTTTTCTACATTTGTGATGGGCAATAAATCTGTGCTTATTTTTTGTAAATTTTATAAAAGAAATTGATGCATAATGTGATTTACAAATATTTTTCTACATTTGTGATGGTCAATAAATATGTGCTTTTGTAAATTTTATAAAAGAAATTGATGCATAATGTGATTTACAAATATTTATCTACATTTGTGATGGGCAATAAATATGCGCTTATTTTTTGTAAATTTTATAAAAGAAATTGATGCATAATGTGATTTACAAATATTTATCAACATTTGTGATGGGCAATAAATCTGTGCTTATTTTTTGTAAATTTTATAAAAGAAATTGATGCATAATGTGATTTACAAATATTTATCTACATTTGTGATGGCCAATAAATATGTGCTTATTATTTGTAAATTTTATAAAAGAAATTGATGCTAAATGTGATTTACAAATATTTTTCTACATTTGTGATGGGTAATAAATATGTGCTTATTTTTTGTAAATTTTATAAAAGAAATTGATGCATAATATGATTTACAAATATTTATCTACATTTGTGATGGCCAATAAATATGTGCTCATTTTATGTAAATTTTATAAAAGAAATTGATGCATAATGTGATTTACAAATATTTTTCTACATTTGTGATGGGCAATAAATCTGTGCTTATTTTTTGTAAATTTTATAAAAGAAATTGATGCATAATGTGATTTACAAATATTTATCTACATTTGTGAAGGCCAATAAATATATGCTTATTTTTTGTAAATTTTATAAAAGAAATTGATGCATAATGTTATTTACAAATATTTTTCTACATTTGTTATGGCCAATAAATATGTGCTTATTTTTTGTAAATTTTATAAAAGAAATTGATGCATAATGTGATTTACAAGTATGTTTCTACATTTGTGATGGTCAATAAATATGTGCTCATTTTATGTAAATTTTATAAAAGAAATTGATGCATAATGTGATTTACAAATATTTTTCTACATTTGTGATGGCCAACACATATGTAATTATTTTTTGTAAATTTTATAAAAGAAATTGATGCATAATGTGATTTACAAATATTTATCTACATTTGTGATGGCCAATAAATATATGCTTATTTTTTGTAAATTTTATAAAAGAAATTGATGCATAATGTTATTTACAAATATTTTTCTACATTTGTTATGGCCAATAAATATGTGCTCATTTTATGTAAATTTTATAAAAGAAATTGATGCATAATGTGATTTACAAGTATTTTTCTACATTTGTGATGGTCAATAAATATGTGCTTTTGTAAATTTTATAAAAGAAATTGATGCATAATGTGATTTACAAATATTTATCTACATTTGTGATGGCCAATAAATATGCGCTTATTTTTTGTAAATTTTATAAAAGAAATTGATGCATAATGTGATTTACAAATATTTATCAACATTTGTGATGGGCAATAAGTCTGTGCTTATTTTTTGTAAATTTTATAAAAGAAATTGATGCATAATGTGATTTACAAATATTTATCTACATTTGTGATCGCCAATAAATATGTGCTTATTTTTTGTAAATTTTATAAAAGAAATTGATGCAAAATGTGATTTACAAATATTTATCAAAATTTGTGATGGGCAATAAATATGTGCTTATTTTATGTAAATTTTATAAAAGAAATTGATGCATAATGTGATTTACAAATATTTATCTACATTTGTGATGGCCAATACATATGTGCTTATTTTTTGTAAAGTTTATAAAAGAAATGGATGGATAATGTGATTTACAAATATTTATCTACATTTGTGATGGCCAATAAATATGTGCTTATTTTTTGTAAATTTTATAAAAGAAATTGATGCATAATGTGATTTACAAATATTTTTCTACATTTGTGATGGTCAATAAATATGTGCTTTTGTAAATTTTATAAAAGAAATTGATGGATAATGTGATTTACAAATATTTTTCTACATTTGTGATGGCCAATAAATATGTGCTTATTTTTTGTAAATTTTATAAAAGAAATTGATGGATAATGTGATTTACAAATATTTATCTACATTTGTGATGGCCAATATATATGTGCTTATTTTATGTAAATTTTATAAAAGAAATTGATGCATAATGTGATTTACAAATATTTTTCTACATTTGTGATTACCAATAAATATGTGCTTATTTTTTGTAAAGTTTATAAAAGAAATGGATGGATAATGTTATTTACAAATATTTTTCTACATTTGTGATGACCAATAAATATGTGCTCATTTTATGTAAATTTTATAAACGATATTGATGCATTATGTGATTTACAAATATTTATCTACATTTGTGATGGCCAATAAATATATGCATATTTTTTGTAAATTTTATAAAAGAAATTGATGCATAATGTGATTTACAAATATTTTTCTACATTTGTGATGGGCAATAAATCTGTGCTTATTTTTTGTAAATTTTATAAAAGAAATTGATGCATAATGTGATTTACAAATATTTTTCTACATTTGTGATGGTCAATAAATATGTGCTTTTGTAAATTTTATAAAAGAAATTGATGCATAATGTGATTTACAAATATTTATCTACATTTGTGATGGGCAATAAATCTGTGCTTATTTTTTGTAAATTTTATAAAAGAAATTGATGCATAATGTGATTTACAAATATTTTTCTACATTTGTGATGGTCAATAAATATGTGCTTTTGTAAATTTTATAAAAGAAATTGATGCATAATGTGATTTACAAATATTTTTCTACATTTGTGATGGCCAATAAATATATGCTTATTTTTTGTAAATTTTATAAAAGAAATTGATGCATAATATGATTTACAAATATTTATCTACATTTGTGATGGCCAATAAATATGTGCTTATTTTTTGTAAATTTTATAAAAGAAATTGATGCACAATGTGATTTACAAATATTTATCAAAATTTGTGATGGGCAATAAATATGTGCTTATTTTTTGTAAATTTTATAAAAGAAATTGATGCATAATATGATTTACAAATATTTATCTACATTTGTGATGGCCAATAAATATGTGCTTATTTTTTGTAAATTTTATAAAAGAAATTGATGCATAATGTGATTTACAAATATATTTGTACATTTGTGATGGCCAATAAATATGTTCTCATTTTATGTAAATTTTATAAAAGAAATTGATGCATAATGTGATTTACAAGTATTTTTCTACATTTGTGATGGTCAATAAATATGTGCTTTTGTAAATTTTTTAAAAGAAATTGATGCATAATGTGATTTACAAATATTTTTCTACGTTTGTGATGGTCAATAAATATGTGCTTTTGTAAATTGTTTAAAAGAAATTGATGCATAATGTGATTTACAAATATTTATCTACATTTGTGATGGCCAATAAATATGTGCTTATTTTTTGTAAATTTTATAAAAGAAATTGATGCATAATGTGATTTACAAATATATTTGTACATTTGTGATGGTCAATAAATATGTTCTCATTTTATGTAAATTTTATAAAAGAAATTGATGCATAATGTTATTTACAAATATTTTTCTACATTTGTGATGGTCAATAAATATGTGCTTTTGTAAATTTTATAAAAGAAATTGATGCATAATGTGATTTACAAGTATTTTTCTACATTTATGATGGTCAATAAATATGTGCTTTTTTAAATTTTATAAAAGAAATTGATGCATAATGTGATTTACAAATATTTTTCTACATTTGTGATGGTCAATAAATATGTGCTCATTTCATGTAAATTTTATAAAAGAAATTGATGCATAATGTTATTTACAAGTATTTTTCTACATTTATGATGGTCAATAAATATGTGCTTTTTTAAATTTTATAAAAGAAATTGATGCATAATGTGATTTACAAATATTTTTCTACATTTGTGATGGTCAATAAATATGTTCTCATTTTATGTAAATTTTATAAAAGAAATTGATGCATAATGTTATTTACAAGTATTTTTCTACATTTGTGATGGTCAATAAATATGTGCTTTTGTAAATTTTATAAAAGAAATTGATGCATAATGTGATTTACAAGTATTTTTCTACATTTATGATGGTCAATAAATATGTGCTTTTTTAAATTTTATAAAAGAAATTGATGCATAATGTGATTTACAAATATTTTTCTACATTTGTGATGGGCAATAAATATGTGCTCATTTCATGTAAATTTTATAAAAGAAATTGATGGATAATGTGATTTACAAATATTTTTCTACATTTGTGATGACCAATAAATATGTGCTTATTTTATGTAAATTTTATAAAATAAATTGATGGATAATGTGATTTACAAATATTTTTCTACATTTGTGATGACCAATAAATATGTGCTCATTTCATGTAAATTTTATAAAAGAAATTGATGGATAATGTGATTTACAAATATTTTTCTACATTTGTGATGACCAATAAATATGTGCTCATTTCATGTAAATTTTATAAAAGAAATTGATGCATAATGTGATTTACAAATATTTTTCTACATTTGTGATTACCAATAAATATGTGCTCATTTTATGTAAATTTTATAAAAGAAATTGATGCATAATGTGATTTACAAATATTTATCTACATTTGCGATGGGCAATAAATATGTGCTTATTTTTTGTAAATTTTATAAAAGAAATTGATGCATAATGTGATTTACAAATATTTATCAAAATTTGTGATGGGCAATAAATATGTGCTTATTTTTTGTAAATTTTATAAAAGAAATTGATGCATAATGTGATTTACAAATATTTTTCTACATTTTTATTCATCCTTATTGTAAAATATTAAATACTAGATAAAAAACAAAAAAATCATACGTAATTCTCAAGCAATATAACAGGTAAGAGTTGACAGAAAACATTTTTAATAAAAAACAATTAAATATAGTAAAAAAGTGTTGTTAATAATTCGATCAACTTCAAATTAAATTATTATATCTATACGAAGCATCTTTACTTTCTCTGAAATCAAATTTTATAAAATTACAAAATTGTTTTATAATCTCAATGTCAGATTGAATAATATAATTCTTTTTTTTTAATCAGAGATTCATATTTTTTTATTTACGTTTGTTATAAAGAATGACAGAATTAATATTTTTTAAAGATTTTACTATAAAAGCTATTGATTAGATGTTTTCAAAGAAAGAAAAGATAAAAACTATAATTTTTTATTGGATGACAATAAAAAATAAATCTATTTAAATGTTTAAGATTATTTTAAAAGTTATTTAATAGAATTTAAATTGCTTTAAAAGTTATTGAATTACTTTTTTTTAGTTTAAAGAAAAAAAGATAGAAACAATGTTTTTATTGGACTGCAATTTATTTAAATGTGGTGAACTAATATTTTCAAGTTAAATTAAAGGTTTTAAAATAATATTCTTTGACAAAATCTAAATATCAGATTAAAAAAAAATATATTTTTTAGGAGATTTTTTTTAATCAGAGATTCATACGTTATTATTTGAGCACGGTAACATAAATGCATAAGTGGCATTTTTCTTCTTTTTTTGATTGGAGATTCATACTTTGATGCAAATGCGCTTATTGATCCGCGCTATTTTTTAAATAATATTTTCCAGTTTAATTAGAGTTTTATGGGTCTTTTTTATTTATAAGTTCTACAGCAGAGGTAGGAAAACCTCTCCCCACGTTTAGAATGGCTTTCTAAATGATAACGTTATTATCTCAGCACGGATCTATAAGTGCAGTAGTACCCTTTTTTAAAACACATCCGTTATAAAGCATGGTGGAATCACTATATTTCATTGCAATAAGAATGAACTTATTTTAATGTTTAAGATTATTTAAAAGTTTATTGAACAAAATTTTAGTGTAAAAAAATAAAAAAAAATACAAACTTACCTTTTTCCCCGGAATTCAATGCAAAAACAAAGAAGTGGGACGAATTCGTTTTTTTTTCTTTTGTATTCAAAACAGAAAATTTGTTTTTTTTAGTAAATTGATAAAACTTTTGTTTTGTGTGTCCAATTCTTAAAGAAATAAAATATATGAAAATATTAAAGAATTAAAATTAAATAAAAGTACGATCTAAACGTGAAATCGTTAAAAAGAAAGGTAACTGCTAAAGAACAATGGATTTAGGTCATCGTAACACGGTGTAATCATTATTTCGTTCCTCGTGTAAAAATGTCCGTCTGTTACGGCGTGGGACCAGATCAACATTAAGTATCATCACTGCTACGACGGTGAACATTTAAAACGGCAGTTGTCGCCGGTGTTAATATGTTGATGAGACTACGTTTTTCTATCGACATCAACAAAATATTAAAAACGTGTCAAAATCAGCATCAAGACGAAGTCGAATATAACACTAATAATACGGTTTTTATTTAACATAATAAAGAGTAATGAGTCATGTTTTTATTGTTGACGTTTTTTTTTATGCAACACACGAGTAAAAAAGTAATAAATTAATAAATCGTCCGATATGTTTAATATGTAAAAATGTTCTGGAAAGAAATTTCAGAAATAAAGCACAGTTTATAACTATGTATAGTCACTAGGACTCTTTATATATTTTAAAAACAGTCTGACAGGATTTAAATTTAAATGTAAATAAATGCAAGAGAAATAAATCTTTCTCTGATTGAGGCAGAATGTAATTTTTGCAAAATAAGTCTTTCTTTTCTTTTACGAAAAGGAAAAGTTTGTTTATTTTAATCGGTTCCATGAATATATCTGATGCAATACAAAGTTGTATATTTTCTTTTATCCAGGGAGTTGTATAACTTTCAGGTGCAAGGTGCAAAAAATCATATTAACGGTTTTTACGTTGCGAGACAGAGCAAGCGTCGAGCTGCTTTTCTGCACTACAAGGGAATTCTGACTCCACTGGTTGGGTATCGCGCACAGTGCCTTTTTTATAGGTGTCAGACTGGCTCCAGCGAAAGCTGTTAGAAAAATATTTTTGAAATTCGCTTTCTTTGAATGCCGATTGGATGAAAAGTCAACACGCTGTCACGTGATACTGCTATTAACTACGTCCATGACAATTGCCAAATTTTAGTATTTATACCCGCATAATTTGCGTGGGTGTAAATAATAGATATACGAACAACTGGACTGCTCCTTGTCTTTAATGTCTGTGACGGGTCGCTACATGTCCTTTCGCTTAGTGTGCTGAATTGTTTTCCTATCAAATTTAGATTATATTTGTCGATGTTTAAGGCTTGTGGGGATTGCTTTATTAAAGTTATCTTTTGTGTGTCCAATTAATCACACACACACACACATTTACTCACATAAATTAATATACGAAAGTATAAATTTATGCCTTAAATTTAAGTATTTACTTCAACAGGGCTCAATACGTAGGTAGAGCTAGTTAGTAAGTTATAAAATATATATGGCGATTGAGCTACACTGAATATTCCGCGTTTCATCCACTATAGGATTCTTCAGGCTCATATTCTGTTTTTCTATGTTCATATTTTTCCCGTGTTTTCATGAAAATGTGTAGCGTATTTTCATCAGTTACATGGTTAGGAATCCTATACTCCACAGATATTCTCATTTTTACATCAGTGCAGAATACATGAATACGAAAATGAAGTTCACAAAACTACTAAAAGACAATCATACTATAATGTGAACATTGGTTAAAAACTAAGAAAATATAGTAATAGACATTATCATTATTATTATTATTATTATTTCACTTAGTAAGAGTTGTCTCACAGGCCATCATCAGTGTGTGTTCTCTGTGGTGTTCCCTGGAGACCAAATGACAACAAGTCTCCCAGATTTCTAGTGTTCTCCACCTCTTGTGCAGATGATTGCACGTTATCATCGGTCATTGGTGTTTCCTGGAGTTTAGGTAACAAAATGCCTCCCCAAGGTACCAGATTTGAACCGCACGCTTCCAGTGAAGATCTGCTTAGTACTCTCCCACCTCGGTCTTTCCATCCTCCCTTACCATTCACAACTAGTTGATGTGGCACCAGATGACGCTGTCTAGACCAATTTTTTATTATTATTTTTATAATGATGATGATGACGATAATAAAGGTGCTTGTGCAGTGTATGCCCGTGCATGCTAAATAGAATTTCAAAGTTAAATTAAATTTTTATGGTATATTTTGGGTTTTTTTTTTACTATACACAGATTCGAAAGATTTGTCAAAAAACAAATATATAACAAATAAATGTTATCAAAGGCAAGATAAGTAACTTTTCAAACGAACTGGATAAGGTTTTAGTGTTTTATTTAATGTAATATGTTTATGTTGTTCGGAAATCATAGCGTTTATTGATATATCAACCTATGTCACGGTATATATATTGACCGAGTTTCTAACAGTATTTTGTATAGTTTTTAGATTTCCCAAACAAGGTATTCAACAGTGAGTTCGCCGCCATTTGCCTTTTTCAAACATATCCCTTGTATATTTGTCTTCTTTGACAACTTTTTTCATTAAATTGTTATTTGAAAATGCATAATAGTTACGAAGCCTCCCCAATGGCTTTCTCAATAATATTATTTCAGCACGGTGCAAACAACATTTATTTATAAGATAAAACACAAGAATGTACTCTTTAATTTTAGTTCATATCAAAACATTAATTAAAACTGATTAGTTAATGAATTTTAATTAATTTGTGTTGTTCGTCTCGGGAGAGAATAGAAAATTTCCTATTTCATTTCCTGTTTCAGTCATGTAAATTATTTAGTTAAAAAAACACTGTCGTGAAAAATGCTTCTAATTTTAAAATATTTAGAAATACTCAATGAAAAGTTTTATTTATTAAAAGAACCGACCGAAAAATTTTCTTATATAAAAATTGTTTATTTTGCAATAAAAAAAAGACTAATCTGAAATATGCCTCAAACGTTAGGTTTTCCTCAGGAGCATAGTGCAATGTATCAATAGCTGACCAGATTCACTAAAACTTGTGTTATCCAATCTATTTTTTATATGACTGGCTTTGTTGCTCTAAATGTAATTTTTTCAATTCCAATATTTGTTCATTAATTTCTTTCCTATCTCTTTCCTGTTTTTCTTCGAAGAATTTCATTAACTCTAACTGCTTTTCGAATATTTGTTCATTCATTTTTTTCTCTTCCTTATTTTTCTTCAAAATATTTCATCAAATTTAAATGTTTCTTTTCGTTTTGTTTCTGTATTGCCAATTGTTTCTCTTCGTTTTGCTTCTGTATAGCCAATTGTTTATCTCGTATTGCCAATTGCTTTTTTGGAACCTTTTTTCAAGTTCTAATCGCTGACTTTGTTGGAATTTAACCATTTCCAAATTTTTTTTGCAAAATTGTCCATTTTGATTGTTTTTGGACGGTATGGAATTACTTAATATGACAAAATGAGTTTTTTTCAGAAACAACCACATTCCTTGATTTACTTTTCTTATAGGATCGACTCTATAGGAAATAAAAATCTTTACACAGTTCGTATTAAGGAATATTTATTTCATATTTATTTCTTCGTGTGGCAATTTTTCTGGGAAAATAATTTGGCGTTTTCATTTATACAGAAAGCAGTAGATTTCCTTTGTCATTTTTCAATTTTCATAATGTGTAGGTACTGGGTAAAATTCCTTGTTGATCCTACATATTTTTTCCGCTTTTTTCTTTTAGTTATTTTTCTGTGAAAGAGAGTTTATAGCATTTATTCAATATATGCTTGCCTTTTTTATCTCTGTGCGAAAAAGAAGGTCCTTTTCTCGTTAACACTTTATTTATCATGTTTAGCGAAATCGTTTTTTCTTCTTTGACGTGCAGTCCCATCGACCAGTGAAAAGATTATCTTAATCGGAGTAAAATCTGACGTTTTTTAAAAATTTCTGTAAATACCTGCTTTAGCCAATAAAATAAAATATACTATCAGTTACTTTTTCAGTAGTTTTTTTTCTAACGCTAATACCTTTTAACCATACGACGTATAAGGGATGGAAAAAAGTTATTGAAAACTTGATGTCCTAAATTCAGTAGTAATAATTCTCCATGCAATTCGTCCTATGCGTTCTGTTTAAACTCGTAGTTATAACCAAGATACTTACAATATTTTACAGTATTTTTCAGTACAAACTTTTCAGCAAACTGATTGAGATTTGTACATTGTCATCCTATACCATTTCCATTTTATATCTGCTTTTGATATACTTGACTATACTGCTTTCATATGAATATCGTTCATTTTAATGAGACATTCACTCAATTCTTTTCGTGGTACACATGCTTTGACGGAATATTTTTTTGTTAATTGTTAATTATTTTTGCAATATTTTATTTACGAGAAATAATGGACAAGAATTTGATTCCCCCCGCTGGAGCTACTTTTGGATTTCAGTACATTGTTTTGTGCTTTTGTACCCGTTTTTCACAGCAGTTGAATATTTCAGTGATTGAATCTTGGTAATTTTTTATGCCAAACATTCTCTTCTTAGTTCAGTTACTCCAACCAAGAGATCTTTTTAGGATTTTAACCGTCCCTGTAAGTACCATTGTTTGTATTTCCCTCGCAATTGGTTCCCTGCGTATATTCGCCAGACATTTTATGAAATTATTTTGCTCTTATAATGACTAAAATGATTGAGATGTACAGATTCCAGTTTCGTTTCATGTGCTGTATATAGGTCTTTGGTTTTCTCCCTCTCAATTCTGTTAAGGCCAGAACCATTAAGGGCACTTACTTTAAATGGATATGCCCCCTCTTGTCCTATATAACTATGTCAGACTAAATAGCTCCGTTTTCCAGGTATATAGCTGTAAACCGTTGGTAATCATAGTGGATGGTGTATGATTTATTTCCAACTGTCATTTCTGGTACATATGATATCCTAGACGTTCTACTACATTTGATATTCATGTTTTAAGAGATTTTTAGTAGAGATATTAACACACGCTATTTTGTCGCATTGTATGCCATCGCCCAACAAGACTTTACAACGGAACGTCAGTGTGAGTCCTCATATGTCTCACTAAAGATGATTTTAGAGAACAAGAAAATCCACACACTTCACAAGAATGTGGCTTCTCCCCAGTGTGAGTTCTCATATGATTCAGTAAAGATGATTTTTGAGAACAAGAAAATCCACACACTTCACAAGAATGTGGCTTCTCTCCAGTGTGAGTTCTCATATGTGTCACTAAATTTGACTTTACAGAAAAAGAATACCCGCATACTTCACAGGAATGTGGCTTTTCCCCAGTGTGAATTCTCATATGTTTCACTAAATTTGACTTTTCAAAAGTAGAATATCGACACACTGCACAGGAATGTGGTTTTTCCCCAGTGTGGGTTCTCATATGTCTCGCTAAATTTGATTTTTCAGAACAAGAATATTCACACACTTCACAAGAATATGTCTTTTCACAAGAGTGTGTTCTTATATGTATAACTAGCGATGTTTTTAAGGAACAAGTATATCCACACACTTCACAAGTATGTAGCTTTTTCCCAGTGTGAATTCTCATATGTCTCACTAAACATGATTTATGAGAAGAAGTATATTCACACACTTCACAAGAATATGGTTTTTCTCCAGTGTGCGTCCTAATATGATTTAGTAACTTTGATTTTTCAGAACAAGAATACCCACATACTTCACATGAATGTGGCTTTTCCCCAGTGTGAGTCTTAATATGACTTACTAACTTTGATTTTTGAGAGAAAGAAAATCCACAAACTTCACAAGAATGTGGCTTTTCTCCAGTGTGAGTCCTAATATGACTTAATAGGTTTGATTTTTCAGAAAAAGAATGGCCGCATACTTCACAAGTATGTGGCTTTTCCCCAGTGTGACGTCTCATATGTTTCATTAAATTATATTTTTCGGAACAAGAATAACCACACACTACACAAGAATGTGGCTTTTCCCCAGTATGCCTTCTCCTATGTCTCACTAAAGATGATTTTTCAGAACAAGAATATCTACACACTTTACAAGAATATGGCTTTTCTCCAGTGTGAATTCTCATATGTATTACTAACTTTGATTTTTGAGAAGAGGAAAAATCACACACTTCACAATAATGTGACTTTTCCATAGTGTTATCACTTATTTTTGTCACTATTGTTTATTTATTAAAACAAGATTATTCTCCCACGTCACAAGACTTTCACTTTTTTTAAGTGTGTATCATAATATGTTTAAAAAATCTGTTGGTTAAGAACAATAATATAAACACTTTACAACAAAGTCGTATTTCTCCAGCGTGTGTATTTATATGACTTGTTCTATTGTATTTGGTAAAGTAATTATATCTACATACTTTATATGAATGGAAAATTTCCATATATCTCAATAACAGATTCTACACATATTATAAGAATGTTGTTTTTTATTTCAATTTTCTTATTAATTTGTTCAAGTTTGAGCAGCCTACCAGATGCCAAGTATTAAGACATAATTTTATAAATTTTTACTGAGCGAACTTTGCAAAGTGCTACTTCAAAGAATTTTGCATTCATATGGTGTTACTTTTCTATGAGATTTTTTGAAGTTTTGTAGTTTCCCATAGTGTAGAAAATATTGTCTTTTTAACTTTGAATCGATCTCTTGTTACCTTCTAATGTATTCAGACATTAAACACATATTTAAGAACAAAATATATTACCTTTTACATGTGTCATGATATCACACGTTTCCAAAAAATTGTTAATAGTCTCAGTATAAGACATCTTTCAACAAATGTTGCCATAGTCTTCCAAATAAAGTAAGGTTTGTAATGTTTAATGAAAAAAATACTCCATTAAAATTGAATAGTTATGCTCAATCAGGAACATCTGTAAAAATAAAAAAAATAATTCAATATTTTTAATATTTTCATTCACATATTAGTATTCTCTTTATTTTTGTCAATATTATTGCATTAAACTTAACATTCATTTAATATAAATAATATGAGGCATGTTATAAAAGGGGCCACATATTTTCTAACTTAACACCAAGCTAGTTGGTACAGCTTTTGTTTAAGATATAGTTGAAATTAGTTATGAGATCTTAATAAGGAATAAAATGTTTCAACTTATATATAAAATACTACACTATACGATACTAAAATACAATATATATATATATATATATATATATATATATATATATATATATATATAGTCATCCACAAACAGTACTGTTTCGCTGTTTCATAGCTCATCAGTGCAGCTAGACAGGAAACTACCCCAAGCCAGGATAGAAACCCGATCGCCGAAATGGCAGTCAAGGCTTCTCACCATTATACTATATGGCTGATACACACACACATATATATATACATATATATATATATATATATATATATATATATATATATATATATATATTTCATGAGCTGAAAAGCTATTGCAAACATCTATATGAGTACTTTAACCATAGTTCCTGATTTCAAAAGGCGAAAAATTAAAAGATACATCTGCCTTACTTCTAATGCTAGGTTTATTTATGGTGTCTTTTACATTTAATAAAAACCCTTCACAATATTTGCTGACGAGGAAACCTTGTTTGTTAAAAAACTATATGTAATAATTATTGTCCGTAACTTGATGACTACCACAATAAAAACACTGTTTTCCGAAACGATCGTACAAATAATTGATTTTGTTGTTGTTCCTTCTTATGAAACGGATTTTAAATTTGATTATAATTTGATTTTAAAATTATCAATCACATTACTAAATATATATATATATATATATACATATATATATTGTATTTTGTAATATTGTATATATATATTATTTCATATATATATATATATATATATATATATATATATTGTATTTTATAGTAAGGTATTTATATACTATAAAATACAATATATATATTGTATTTTTAGTATTATATATTGTAGAATTTATCTAGAAGTGTAAACGTTTTATATATATATATGTATACATATATATATATGTATATATATATGAATGAATAGATGTTAATGTAAATTATATATCCAATATATATATATATATATATATATATATATATATATATGTGTGTGTGTGTGTGTATCTTATGGTAACAATGCAAGTAACTTGCAATAATTCTATCAAAAAGTATTTATTGAAGACAAGTTTTCCGAACTTATGATTTATTTATTAAAAAAGCTACAACGAAATTCTATACATTTTTACTTTGTATTTTTATAGCGTTTTGTTTTTATCTTATATATTTTTTTAATTTGTCATTCCATTATTTCATCTAAGGTTTGTTTGAGAAAATATATCCGTTCTTTATAGGGTTTTGTTTTTATCTTATATATTTGTCAATTTGTCAATTCTATTATTTCATCTAAGATTTGTTTGAGAAAATATATTCGTTCACCTCTAATGCATCTGAATATAAAAGATTTGCAAAGTCGTTTAACGTGTTAATTCTTCAGTTGTTTTTAAATATCAGTAAAATAAATGTTTATTTTATTAATTATACATAATGGAAATAATTTGAGGACATAACAAAGAGTTTTTTAAGGTTGGTTTTCTCAACATTTTAATAAAATAACTTTTAACTGAGAGTATTATAAACGTCCACAAATCCCACATCAACATATGCATTGGTTATTGTTTTCATATATGGGCGGGTAAAACAACCCAAATAATCTTCGTCGTAGATAAGGTTGAAAAGGAGTCTTACTTAGCTCCTCTCTATCACATCGCAACAATATTACACTCCTATGACTGTTTTACAAGTTATTTGATAGAATATACATTGATGAATTTATAGTAATTGTACACCCATTCAAATACATTGATGAATTTATAGTAATTGTACACCCATTCAAATACATTGATGAATTTATAGTAATTGTACACCCATTCAAATTACATTGATGAATTTATAGTAATTGTACACCCATTCAAAGTACATTAATGAATTTATAGTAATTGTACACCCATTCAAAGTACATTAATGAATTTATAGTAATTGTACACCCATTCAAAGTACATTGATGAATTTATAGTAATTGTACACCCATTCAAAGTGCATTGATGAATTTATAGTAATTGTACACCCATTCAAAGTACATTAATGAATTTATAGTAATTGTACACCCATTCAAAGTATATACTTCCTAATAACCCTGCAAGAAAAGGATACTCCTATCCTTGCCGACGTCTCTATATGTTTTAAGCCTTTTACTCTAAGAGGTGTCTCCTTTGGACTGACAAGTTGCAATTCCCTACATGTTATCTGCTTATCAGACTAATGAAATGCATAGTTTAAATTTATGTGTACAGACGCCGGTCTGCTACTCGCTTAGTAATAGTACGTCTACTAAATAGTAGTCCTTCAACCATATGTAAATACGTTTTGTTTGGATTGAAATTAACAGAAACACTGCCTTGAATGTTTTATTTATAAATATATGTTCACGTCTAATTGATATGAACGTGAAATATTTAAATCAGATGCGTTTAACTTA
Source organism: Euprymna scolopes (assembly GCF_053919585.1). Taxonomy (NCBI): domain Eukaryota; kingdom Metazoa; phylum Mollusca; class Cephalopoda; order Sepiida; family Sepiolidae; genus Euprymna; species Euprymna scolopes. Next base: position 162,887,733 of record NC_136527.1, on the reverse strand, counting down.
TAAACATGAATGTTAGTTCTGTAAAATTTGGTAAGATTAAATATTTAAAATTCTATGAAAGATTATAAAATTTATATCAATCTTATTATTTAAGTATTCAATACAACTAAGGCATGTAGATTGATGCTGTCATTTTCTTTCCTTGTGACACCTATATTTTCTATTTATATATTTCTCAATTTGTCAAATCCTATATTTCTATTTATATATTTCAAAATTTTTCAAATCCTATTATTCCAAACTAATGTTTTATAAAAGTAATATCCATCTTATCTCCAATTCAGCTTAACATAAAATTATTTGTAACTATAATCGTTTACCTTATTAGACTTTTAATGTTTTATTTTTAATGATCTCATTTTTATTATTTAAAGAATATAATTTTTATATATATTTCTTAGATGATTGTAACAATGTACTGTTATCTTAAAATATTTATTACCTTTTTCGTTTTATTATTTGGTTTTCAGAATCAATGTCAATTCAATTGATTAAAGTACAAGTATGTTAGGTTATTTTTATGAAAATCACTACATAAACAAACTAAAGATAGTTAAAGCAATGGCAGCTGATACCTTTTTATCTTAGTCTAGAAAAGATGTAAGAAAACAAGATAGCTTAGTACTGATAAGAAAGTGTTAGTTTCAAAACCTTGATCAACTGTTTAGTGATAATGTTATGCAGAACGTCTTCAAAACCTTGATCAACTGTTTAGTGATAATGTTATGCATAACGTCTTCAAAACGATCAACTGTTTAGTGATAATGTTATGCAGAACGTCTTCAAAACGATCAACTGTTTAGTGATAATGTTATGCAGAACGTCTTCAAAACGATCAACTGTTTAGTGCTAATGTTATGCAGAACGTCTTTAAAACGATCAACTGTTTAGTGATAATGTTATGCAGAACGTCTTCAAAACGATCAACTGTTTAGTGATAATGTTATGCAGAACGTCTTCAAAACGATCAACTGTTTAGTGCTAATGTTATGCAGAACGTCTTCAAAACATTGATCAACTGTTTAGTGCTAATGTTATGCAGAACGTCTCCAACACGATCAACTGTTTAGTGATAATGTCATGAAGAACGTCTTCAAAACGATCAACTGTTTAGTGATAATGTTATGCAGAACGTCTTCAAAACGATCAACTGTTTAGTGATAATGTTATGCATAACGTCTTCAAAACGATCAACTGTTTAGTGATAATGTTATGCAGAACGTCTTCAAAACGATCAACTGTTTAGTGATAATGTTATGCAGAACGTCTTCAAAACGATCAACTGTTTAGTGATAATGTTATGCAGAACGTCTTCAAAACGATCAACTGTTTAATGCTAATGTTATGCAGAACGTCTTCAAAACGATCAACTGTTTAGTGATAATGTTATGCAGAACGTCTTCAAAACGATCAACTGTTTAGTGATAATGTTATGCAGAACGTCTTCAAAACGATCAACTGTTTAGTGATAATGTAATGCAGAACGTCTTCAAAACGATCAACTGTTTAGTGATAATGTTATGCAGAACATCTTCAAAACGATCAACTGTTTAGTGATAATGTTATGCAGAGCGTCTTCAAAACGATCAACTGTTTAGTGATAATGTTATGCAGAACGTCTTCAAAACGATCAACTGTTTAGTGATAATGTTATGCAGAACGTCTTCAAAACGATCAACTGTTTAGTGCTAATGTTATGCATAATGTCTTCAAAACGATCAAGTGTTTAGTGCTAATGTTATGCATAACGTCTTCAAAACCTTCATCAACTGTTTAGTGCTAATGTTATGCATAACGTCTTCAAAACCATCAAGTGTTTAGTGATAATGTTATGCATAACGTCTTCAAAACCTTGATCAACTGTTTAGTGCTAATGTTATGCATAACGTCTTCAAAGCCTTGATCAACTGTTTAGTGCTAATGTTATGCATAACGTCTTCAAAACGATCAACTGTTTAGTGCTAATGTTATGCATAACGTCTTCAAAACGATCAACTGCTTAGTGCTAATGTTATGCATAACGTCTTCAAAACGATCAACTGTTTAGTGCTAATCTTATACATAACGTCTTCAAAACCTTGATCAACTGCTTAGTGCTAATGTTATGCAGAACGTCTTCAAAACGATCAACTATTTAGTGCTAATGTTATGCATAACGTCTCCAAAACCATCAACTGTTTAGTGCTAATGTTATGCATAACGTCTTCAAAACGATCAACTGTTTAGTGCTAATTTTATGCAGAACGTCTTCAAAACGATCAACTGTTTAGTGATAATGTTATGCATAACGTCTTCTAAACCTTGATCAACTGTTTAGTGCTAATGTTATGCATAACGTCTTCAAAACCATCAACTGTTTAGTGATAATGTTATGCATAACGTCTTCAAAACGATCAACTGTTTAGTGCTAATGTTATGGATTACGTCTTCAAAACCTTGATCAACTGCTTAGTGCTAATGTTATGCATAACGTCTTCAAAACGATCAACTGTTTAGTGATAATGTTATGCATAACGTCTCCAAAACCATCAACTGTTTAGTGCTAATGTTATACATAACGTCTTCAAAACATTGATCAACTGTTTAGTGCTAATGTTATGCATAACGTCTTCAAAGCATTGATCAACAGTTTAGTGCTTATGTTATGCATAACGTCTTCAAAACCTTGATCAACTGTTTAGTGCTTATGTTATGCATAACGTCTCCAAAACCATCAACTGCTTAGTGCTAATGTTATGCATAACGTCTTCAAAACGATCAACTGTTTAGTGCTAATGTTATGCATAACGTCTTCAAAACCTAGATAACCGCTCCAAATTTCAACATTATCAACTAATCTAGAGATTTATTTTTAACATAAATAATTTTTTATTCATAACCTAATATATTGATTTGAAATCAATATATCTTTTTTATTTTTTTATTCAATTCTCACCCCAAACAATGCACAGTACCACTTTGAAGCAGGGGGCTACTATTAGGGAATTAATTAGCGGGGTCATTATGAGGGGAGAAGAGTAGAAAGATGTTTGTTAACATTACACTTGAACTTCTGCATATCATTGCAGTTGGGAAAGCAGAATCCCGGAAGGGAGTTCTAAAGACCCGCAGTTCTGGGGAAGAAACTATTGGAGTAAAAGGCTTTCTTGCACCTAGGAATCTCTACTGTACAGGGATGAGACTTAGTAGCTTGTCGGGTTTGTCGGGGGTAGTTACGTCGGGGAGGTACAAGTGTTTGCAGTTCGTCAGAGCATTCACCATCAAAGTAGTTGTAGAACAGGCAGAGGGATGCAACATCTCGTCGATGGGACAGAGGTTAAAGCCTATATGACAGTTCAGGACCTATCAAGTTGCCGACTCTTTTTTGAACCCTGTCCAGGAGCGAGAGACAAGCAGCAGATGCACCAGCCCAGATGTGACAACAGTACTCCATACATGGGCGAATGGTTGCCTTATAGAGGTATAGGATACTGGCAGGCGTAAGTAGTTTTCTAACACGGTAGAGGGAGCCAACCTTCCTTGCAGCAGCCTTGGCAATGCTCTCAATGTATCTATTCCAGTTCATATTCCCTGTAAACGTTAGGCCGAGGAGTTTAAAAGAAGTACTTTCAGGCAATGTGTTCTTGGCCATTGCTATTGGTGGTAGAGAAGGTTTCTTGTAGTTATTGAAGGAAACAAGCTTAGTCTTAGCAGCATTGAATGTGACCAACCATTTTTGTCCCGATTCCACTACGGATTGGAGGTCGTCCTCTAGTGTTTCTGCCATTTCCTTGGATATGTGTTCATTTGTTTTCCCCTCATATCTGTTATAGAGAGTGGTGTCATCGGCAAATATACCCATCTCCGAAACAATATTATCAGGGAGGTCGTTTATGAATATCAGGAATAATAGAGGTCCAAGGATAGACCCCTGAGGTACTCCCGCATTTATGTCATATTGTTTGGATGTATGTCCGTCGAGGACAACTTTGATTTTTCTATTACTTAAGAAGGATTTAATTACATTATGAATTCTTCCAGTGATTCCATATGATCTAATTTTCCTTAGAAGACCATCGTGCCATACCCTGTCAAAAGCCTTAGATATATCAAGGGCCACCGCTCTACCCTCCCCTGTTTTATCCAATGAACGGTATATACGTTCAGAAACTACAGTTAAGATATCTGCTATTGAACGGGCTTGCCTGAATCCATATTGTTTGTCAGTCAGGAGTTTAGCAGTTGTTAGGTGCTGGACTAGGGCTTGATTAACTAAGGACTCAAATATTTTGGCGAAAAGCGGGAGGAGGCTAATGGGGCGATAATTTAGTGGGTCAGTTCTTTCACCAGAATTCTTGAAGACTGGTACCACAGAGGCGGTTTTCTAGCAGTCGGGAAAACAAGATTCGTTAAGGCATTTATTGTAAAGTTTGGACAGAACTGGAGCAACCTCGGCAGAGCATTTTTTTAATAGCACAGCCGGGATGAGATCTGGTCCACATGCTTTTGAGGTGTCTAGGTTTTTTATAATAGCATGTACCTGAGAAGGGGTGATTTTCAAATCGTCAAGTGTGGCGTCTGTTTGCAGAGGAAAATCAGGGAGTAAGTGGTGTACCGAGTTCAGTGTGGAGTTTGAGGCAAACCGACTGGCAAGCAGATTAGCCTTGTCAGTTGCCGTGCAAGCAACCTCATGATTGTTTGTTAGTGGGGGAATAATTGACTGTCCATTATTAACTACGCTGTTGTAGATTTTCCAAAAATCCCGGGTTCCTAATTTCTGTGCTTCGATGCGCTTTCTGGTGGTTTCAGAGTAATTTGTCTTAGCTGTGTCTATCACTCTCTTACAATTATTTCTAGCTTCTATAAACTTCTGTTTATTTGAGCTGGACTTATGTCGGTTGAATCTGCGGAACGCATGCTGCCTTTGACAAATGGCAGCTGCACAAGCAGAAGTAAACCATTGGGGAGAGTGGGGCTTGCTATAGTATTTCCGTGCGGGAACATGTGCTTCAATAGCAGTTTTGAACCATTCAGTTGTCTCATTTGCACACTGTTCCGCTGGAAGAGTAAAGGTATTTGGCCATGGGGCATCTCTGATGAGCTCCCTGATGGCTTCCCAGTCAGCCGTTTTGTAATACCTCGTTGTTTTGAGTAGTGGGTCTTCAGTTTAAGGGCGAGAATTTAGGTTGATTTCTACCATTATCACAGCGTGATCAGCATTCCCGAGTGGGCTGAGGGCATTTGTTGTACAGTCATTGGGAACCGTTGTCAGAAACAGATCTAGAAGTGAGGCATGTTGATCGTGCTGGTCTGGGAAACGTGTCGGAAATGTAACCAACTGAGATAGGGAATGAGATATAGAGAAGCTATGAGTTGCGCTACCAGCTACGTCTGTGTGATTTGAGAATCCTAGCCAGTTACTGTGGTGGACATCGAAGTCACCAAATACATGTATTTGTGCGCTAGTATCGAGGGAGAGTGCTATATCTATGCTGTCTGAGACTTTGTTTATACGGGTAGTCTTGGTTTGAGGGAGAGCGGTAGAGAAAATACAAGTAGCTAATATTGTGTTGTATATTTAGTCTGAAGCACATAAAGGCCTGACCCTCTGATTCTAGTTTTATTTCTCTAGTTAGGGGGAGGGTGTTTCGAATATAGATTCCAAGTCCATGCATATGTCTGTCCGAGTCCTTACGGTAGAGTGGGAGATAACCAGGCATGTTAAAGTGGTTAGAGGGAATGGAGCAGTGAAGGTTAGTTTTACTTAATGCTAAGATATCCGGGTGTTTACAAGGAGAAATGACTCAACATCATCTAAGTTAGTTCTAAGCCCGCGGATATTAGTAAATGCAAGCCTCAAGGGAGGAGGCAGGTTGGTTTTCTTTGAGTTTGGTCCTGGTTTAAACGTAACTTTTGCTTGAGCTGTCATTTCATTTTATTTTATTTAAATGTTTCAGTTAGGGTGGATGAGAGAGGGGGTGCTGGACAAGTAGTTGTGCATAATACCAGACATGCAATACAAGTAGACCATCAGCTGTCCTCACCCACAGGATTGTGGCCTCAGGAAAGCCCACCTGGGATGAGTGCAGGGTCCCTTTCCATGCACGACATGGCACTACAAACATCCCGATATTTTACAACTGTTGATGGAGCAGCCGCTCTAAGCGCTACCAAAGAGTTAGGGCCCCTGTACTATCAGTCGGAAACAGCAGCCAGGAACTGTCAATCCGGTACCCTCAATCCATTAGGCAAAGCCAGCCCAGTCCAACTGCACCGACATATATGGCACTGAAGCACCCCACTGTGTCCAGTTTAGGGGGATGGGATGTGGCGGGAGTTGGGAAAAGTGGCGTTCATTGCTCTAGTCAGGAAACAAGGTCAACCACTGGGTGATTGAGACGAGTCCCTGTGATAGTACCTCTACACCTGGCCAATAGGCAAAGAAGGAGTATGAAAGCCGGGCGATAGACAGAGTCTATCTCCTCCTTAAGCAGTTTAGGTTTGCCAACCGGTGATTTGTTTGAGTCACCAGCTCTAGGAAGGTTGTCATCCAGGACTGAAGAGGCCTCCCTCCCCTAGGTTTAGTTTCAGAGTTTTCAATCTCCTAGACGGATGACCTGGGAAGACCTACGGGTCCATCAGCTCCGAGGGGGTTCACCCCGCGCCTGGGTCCTAATCCAGGTATTTCTGCGACCCCGCATGGGTAGTTAATATTTATTGGTTTTTTATCAGGCTATGAATAAAAATTAGTTACGTTAAAAATAAATTTTAAAAAATCGATTTTTCCTCGTAGACAACTGCCCAGTTGAGGGTGAAGGAATTTATGTTTTTGGCTAATTTTTCGATGTTTGTCGCCCGAGCCATCAAACCTCACACTGATACCGATCTCGTGAAGACAGTCGTCTCGGACCAAAGTTTTAGGTAGACATACAAGCATACATTTAAACAGACAGGTCAGATTTATATAATAGATAACATTATTATTTAGAAAGCTATTATTAAATTTGTACATTCATCTAACAATTAAATAAATTAAAAAGTGCATTAAGTAGTCAACAAACAACCCCGAAAAACCGGACAAAAACAAAAAAAATCTATAGCAAATGATTGTTATTAAAGGCAACATAATAAACTCTTCTACCTACTTGGATGAGATTTTTTTGTTTTAACTTATTTTTAAGCGTTTGTTTAATTTCACAAAGCATAAAAATGGCTGATATAAAACAGTAATCTAGGATGTCACGATAATCGCTTAAAAATCGATACTTAAATAAAATACTGGTAGAAAACCACAAAATTAACACTTTTGAAAAGTTGTGTTATGTCCAACCATTTTTAAGGTATCTTTGGTTTATTAAATTATTAAGTGAAATTCCAAATAGTTAACAACTCAAAAAAAAAAAACGTAAGAAAGCAAAAAAAAAAATGATATGAGCCACCCATCTCTTCCCCATTCAACCCAAAATTGAAAACTACAAATGATTACAGGTATTATTGCCTGCTAACTGGTTATTAAATCGATGCTTATTTTATGTTAAATTTATATAGAAAAGTGATTCCACGTCCTAAAATCTTAAATGTTCATTATTATTTGTCGTGTCTTTGAACGATATTTATTTTAATTATTGAAACGTAATAGCCAAAATACTTAATTTTTTTTCATTTATTTTTTTTTAGAGAGTAAACAACGCGGGGTTACACTGTAAAAGATTTACAAATGTATTTTTCTACATTAAGATTCAATGAATAGTTGAGATGGTCAATAAATCTTTGATCATCTTATGTAAACTTTATAAGAGAAAGCGATCCCCATTCTAAAATTACTTTATTTATTTATTTATTGTTTTAGAGAGTGAACAACGCTGAGTTACATTGTAACGATTTACAAATATATTTTTATACATTAAGTTACTGATAATTAATGATGGTCAATAAATATTTGATCATTTTATGTAAACTTTATAAAAGAAAGTTATCCCCATTCTAAAAGTTTAAATATGGGATAAAACATACAAAATCAAACGAAATTCTCTAGCGACATAATAGGTAAGTGTAGACAGAAAAAAGATTTTTATGTTAAAGCAATTAGGTATGTGTGCACTTATGTTACCGCGCTGAAATAACAACCTTATTATTCAGAAAGTTATTCCTAACATGGAGAGAGGAAAGTGTTTGTAACTATTCTGTACTTCCACCTAATAATTTAATAAAATACGATCTGGTAAAATTCGAATTTAACTTAAAAATACGATTTTTAAAAATAGAACAGAAACATAAGTGGATAATCATTTAACAATTAAATACTAGAAAATTATTATTATTATTGGCAGGATTGCAGTTTACAGGGAAATGAAGGGACGCAACTCCTGCCAAACTAAAAAGGACGCAAACAGAATCACCGGGGGGCACCTGTTTCAATTTTTAAATTACAAATTTTAACCGAACCTACTACACGTGGAATAATATAACAAGTTTTAAGATTTCTTTTGAATAGTTCATTTCTTTCTAATTCCTTTGTTTTTTATTCGTTTTACTTCTAAATTATTTTCTTCTTTAATTTTTTGTTTTTACAATCTTTTATTATACTTTTATTCTTTACGTTTTTATTTTTTTACCAAAATGAGAACTACTATCGTTGACCACGTTATGTCTACGACTGAAGTGGAAGAGCAGAAGTGGACCTATGAGCATTTGTATAATTTGCTGCCACCAAATAACGAGGTACAGTTACAAACAGCGGCCTCATTGGGACTCATACCGAATAGGAGTTTCTGCAGCTCGTGTGAGAGAGATCGAATTCTCTATAAAAACGGAGCCAAAGGGGATGGTTTTGCGTGGAAGTGTCCTGTCTGTAAGAAGGGTGGTTTGCCAAGGATGGGTTCCTTTTTACAGAGAAGTCATCTGACAATAAAGCAGATATTAGTTATTTTGCTCAGTTGGAGCATGGAGATGCCGCAGATTAAAATTAAACAGGAAGCAAGTGTGAGTAACCATACAATCGTAGATTGGATGTCATTCATAAGAGAAGTCTGTGAACAGGACATGCTGGACCATCCCATCATGTTAGGTGGGAGAGACGAACATTCGACACCTAAAGAAGTGGAGGTGGATGAGTCATATTTTTTCCGATGAAAGTATAATAGGGGACGTGTGAGGAAGGGCGTTTGGCTTTTTGGCGCAGTGGAAAGAGGCTCGAATTTGTGCAATTTCGCAATAGTGGAAAATAGGGATCGAGATACCCTGTTTCCAATCATGAATTCATGGTGCCTGCCAGGAACAAGAATTATTTCTGACGGTTGGGCGGCTTACCAAGGACTTGATCGACTCGCTCAAGGAATTTATGAGCACGACACTGTCGTCCACGAAGACAACTTCGTTGATCCGTTGGACCATTCAGTGCACACACAGACTATTGAAGGACTATGGTCACACGCCAAAAAACATATACGAATGTTCGGGAATCGATAAAATATGTTCGGCTTGCATCTGATGGAATTTTTATGGCGAAAAAGAGAGAAGGGTGAATGTTTTCCACGAATCATCAGATGCATCCGCGAACAGTATTCGTTTTAAAAATTAACTGTTTAATAAAGTTCTATGTTCTTAAAATAATTCTATGTTCTTAAAATAATTCTTTCTTAAAATAATTCATAACTGTTTTTCGTTTTAAAAATTAACTGTTTAATAAAATTCTATGTTCTTCAAATAATTCTATGTTATTAAAATAATTCTTTCTTAAAATAATTTATAACTGTTTTATAAAGTTCTATGTTCTTCCTTTGTTAAAAAAATAACTTATTCAAACAGTTCATTTAAATTAACAAGAAAAAGAAAAATTGAAACAGGTGCCCCCCCGGTGATTCTGTTTGCGTCCTTTTTAGTTTGGCAGGAGTTGCGTCCCTTGATTTCCCTGTAAACTGCAATCCTGCCTTATTATTATTATTATTATTATTATTATTATTATTATTGTTATTGTTATTATTATTATTATTATTGTTATTATTTTCATTATTATTATCATTATCATTATTATTACTTATTTTGTGATCTGTTTCCTTCGAATTGAATTATTGTGTTTACGGAAACATGCAGTGTTTACCGATGTATTGGAAAATTTAAAATTGCGCCCACCTCTCTCTCTCTCTCCCTTTCACACGGTAAGTTTGAGAAAAGAAGTTTAAAATAAAAAAAAAACTAGACAAAATACTGCTTGAAACTCGCTCAATATATGTTACCGTGACATAGGTTGACACATATTGAATGTGTCATATTTGTGAGAAAATAAAAGTAAAAATAAAAAAAGGAGATTGCTTACTTGGTGGCGCCGGCCTCGAGGGCGGAATTCTAATCTGAGTGGTTGAGAGAACGAGTCTCTTATAGACTTGGAGGAGTAGGGGGAGGCACTATTCTTCTGTTATAAAAAGAATTGTGTCTCCGACTAGCACCAGTCCTGTTAACGACTTACTGGTGAACGGTTGGCACAAATTAGTTACTCGCTGCTCGCCGTACTACAAAACTTGTTACTCGACCCAGTAGGGGGGGTCGCATAGGGCATCCTTTGCAACCCCTCGGAGCTTACGCTATCACCGGGTAATCTACTTTACCCTCTAAATAGTTTTTTTTCCACATCTTGCAAAGGGTTTGCTGCTTACTCTTTCGTCGGTTAACTACTGTCATGAACGTCACGAAAGAGCAGCTCCTACGCAGAAGGGAGTCATTGACTCAGAAGATTCAGGGACGACTGAAGATGTGTCGTGATGGAGTTAGGCCATCGGCGTACTCATTCTTAAGGACGGAGATTCGACAATTCATTGTCGAGTTAGAGACTTGTATCACACAGCTGGAGTTAGGCTCCTTTGATGAGAGTACACCTGCCGAGATTGAGGGTGCTTGGCTGCCTCAACTAAAGGATTATTATGAAGACTTGGGCGATTTGGATCAAGCATACCGACAGCCAGAGCCCAGCCCTTACTCGGAATCTGCCTTTGAGTTCTCAAGGGCTTCTACAACTACCGGGAGAGGTTCTTCCTTCATTGTTAAACCCCCACGTATACAGATCACAGGGCCTACATTTAGCGGACAGGAAATGGAGTCCGACCGCATGAGTTTCAGAAACTTCTTGACTAGGTTTGAGAACTGCGTGATCGGCATGGCCAATGATGCCGAGAGGTTGAACTTCTTGAAGTGTTCACTATCAGACAGAGCCTTGAGGCTGGTAAATCACCTGAGTTGCACTGACACCAATTACCAGCAAGCCATGGCTATACTGAAGAGGGAGTATCTGGACCTGGATGAAATCATTGACCAAATATTCCAGGATATTCTGGACTATGTACCAAAGAAAAGTGGAGCCCTTTTTGAGCTGGGGGACTTCGTTACCAGGACGGCATCGCTGTTGGAAGAGCTGGGGAATTCCTTTTCGTGTGACTTTTCTGTGGACGATTCTGGCGGAGCCAGACTGATGGCTAAGATTCTGTTTAGGAAATTTCCTCTCGAACTGAAAGGCGAGATAATAGCGCTAACAAATAGACGGGTGCCACCTTTGTCCTCCATATTGAGGCTAACTGGAGAAGCGATAAAGAGATTGCAGATTAAGGGCGGTGTCTCCACTGCATTTACATCAACAGTAAGACAGAATACGTCTCAAAAGTTTGGTAGGGGGAACGCTATTACTCCTTCTTTTCATGTGGATGTGAATAATGCAACTTCAACCGGGTATTCCCGCACGTTGCCACCCATTCTCTCAGTTACATTCTCTTGTGGACCAAAGACAGTGTCAGTGAATTGCCTACTGGACACGGGTAGCGGGCGGACATATCTGGCGGCAGATGTACTGAGAACTTTGGGCCCAATCGAAACCCTTGGTGTCAATTGTCAGCTGAGATTGTCTACCTTTCTAGGTGAGTGTCAGCGTGGGTTCACAGAGGTAGTCCTGGGAGTTGACTTGGGTTCTGGAAGGACTGTGACATCTCCTGTCTTGGTAGCCGATGGTATGGACTTGTCGGTTCGAGTGGCCAACCTGGAATCTCTATTGCGTGTCTTTCAGGATGCAAAATATGATTTGGCCGGCCAGTTTGAGACCGGAAAGGAATTAATACCGATCAAGGGAATAATTGGGTTAGACCTGATTGAACACCTGGACTCATTAAAGCTGATCCCGTGTTTGAATGGATGGGCCTTTGCAACCCCGCCTGGATTGGTCCCGTTTGGAGCAGTGGACTCTTTTTTCTTGGAAGATAAACCCCTCTCTGAGGTTACTCACCTCTCGTTTAATTCGGTAATGGAACATACCCCCCGGGTCGATTCATCACATTTATGTTTTGTCCTTGAAACACAATCAACATACCTGGATCCCATGGCGGAGTGCTTTCCTGACAGTATGGTACAAAGAGGACTAGAACAAATGTTTACGTTGGAATCTCTGGGGCTTCCCAGTCAGGAGGACTTTTCTGATTACGATAAAGTTCAGATGAAGCGATTTGAGGAAACGATAGAGCTTCGGGATGGAAGCTATTATGTGGAGCTCCCCTGGCATCACGATAGATTAGCCAGAGTCCCCTCTAATCATGCAACTTCCTTGCATGTTTTAGACCGGGTAGCAGCAACCTTGACTAAAAGAAAAATATATGATGAATATTTGGAGGTGTTTCGTCAGCAACAGGAGGACGGTATAATTGAAGAGATTTTTGTCTCCCCTCAGGAGTTCGACAAATATGTGTGGATACCACATAGACCAGTTTTCAAGTCGGACCCTACGGCAACTACCAGGATAAGACCAGTGTTCAACTGTAGTTTGAAGACAGGAGATGGATTATCGCTGAACGAAGCAGCATATTCTGGCGTTAACTTAACAGGGGACATCTTAAAGTTGTTGCTGGCCTTTAGAGCCAACAATTATGTGCTACTAGCAGACATTCGCCGAGCCTTCCTAATGATTCGGCTTAAGCTGGAGGCGGATAGGAACCGGTTTTGCTTTTTTCTTAAACAAGGAAATTGTTTGCGCTGCTTCCGCTATACCACCTTGATATTCGGGTTTACTTCCAGCCCATTTGTGTTGGGGTGCATCTTAAAATTGCATGCGGCAAAATACCCTCAAGATGCTTGCCGCAGAATGATGGAGGACCGGTTTTATGTGGATAACCTTGTGGCATCCGTGGCAGACGCGAGTGAGCTTACTACATTGTATTCCCTTGTTAGAGAGCGTTTGCTGGAAGGGGGCTTTATTATCCAGTCATGCAACTCAAACAGTCAGGCGCTCCGCAATAGGATGAAGGAGGATGGTACTCTAAGTATCCATGAAGAGGAGTGGGAGAGAGTACTGGGCTACCGATACTCCCCACATTCGGAGGAGTTGTATGTCGCTCCGGTAAAGTGCAATCCTGACGTGACAACTAAGAGAGGTGTTCTTTCAGAGTCAGCTAAGGTCTTCGATCCGTTGTCCCTATGTCTCCCGGTTACTATCCGCAGTAGAGTGCTAATCAGGTCCATGTGGAAGAATGGTGCAGGTTGGGATGATCCACTCCAGCCAGCGATCTTGAGCGATTGGAGAGAGCTAGCCAGGGACCTTTCAGGGTTGAGTGATTTCCGTTTTTTGCGCAAGGCGCTTATGGCAGGGCTGCCTGGAGATATGTACCTGTTTTGCGACGCGTCCAAGGAAGCATATGGGTTTGCCGTATATATCGTACAAAATGGTCGGTCATCCTTATTATTTGCGAAAGCTAAGGTGGCACCTATGAAGGACAAGACTTTGCCTGTGTTGGAACTAATGGCCGTTTTCCTCGCCTTCAAGTGTCTCCCCACAATCTTGGACAATTGTGAAGGATTTGTTCCCGAGAATTTGTGTATAGCCACGGATGCACAGGTGGTCTTGTCCTGGATTTTATCTCAAAACATGGCTAGCAAAAATGTTTTTGCAAAAAATAGACTTAAAGACATTCTGCAGATGAAAGTGGAGTTGGAGTCTCGCTATGGCTTGAAGACTCTCTTCAGATATGTTGATAGTACACTCAACCCGGCGGATTTGTTAACAAGAGGATTAACATTGAGGAAGTTCCAATCCAGGATGGAATTTTGGTGTTCAGGCCCTTCCTGGCTATGCGAAGGAATATCTCAATGGCCAGGACAGGATATGCCCTGTTTGAGTGAGATATGCCAGCGAATGACCCGCAGTTCAGCAAATTGTTCTTTGATCCATGATCAAGAGTACACTTCGGCCATACCTTTTCAGAGGTTTTCCTCATTCTCTGGTTTACTGACTGTTACTGCCTTGGTGTTTAAGTTCCTAGCCATCCGATTTAATCGACAATGGGACTACAACTCTAAGGCAGCGATCTACCTTATGAAGACAGTGCAACGGCAAGAATTTCCCGTGGAAGTGGAGTACCTAAAGGAGCCGAGTGGTAAACCCATGCCAGTTAGGGTTCGTGCTCTGGATCTTTTTCTGGACCCTGACGGTTTGATTCGATCTCGGGGAAGAATCAACCAATCTTCCCACTTTGGTTATGAAGTTAAAAACCCCATTCTGATAGGGAAACATCATCCTGTTACCAGACTCATCATTTTAGATTGTCATGAAAGGTGTTGCCACCTTGGAACGGGGTCAACTCTAGCGGAGTTGAGGCGAAGCGGTTATTGGGTCCCGCAGGGTCGACAAGCTGTGAATAAGGTACTGGCTGTTTGTGCCAGATGTAAACATTATAATTCAACGCCAGTGACGCCGAATGCTGCTGCTGCCCTGCCGTCGCACCGTACCGATTTCAGAGTCCCCTATCAACACACTGGGATTGATTTTACTGGCCATCTTTGGGTGAGTGACGGGAAACGAGATACGAAAATGTACTTGCTCCTGTTCACTTGTTTGAATATCAGAGCAATACACATTGAAGTAGTTCCCAACATGAGCGTACCCTCTTTCTTCCAGGCACTGGTTCGATTTACTAACCGATATGGCGTTCCCGAAACCCTTTATAGTGACAACGCGAAAACGTTTATAGGAAGTGGAAAGATTTTCGATCGTCTCTCTCTTTTTACGGACTATCAAAGAAAATACGGTCCTTGTAAGTTAAAACTTAAAACCATTCCCTTGTTCTCTCCTTGGTATGGAGGAACATGGGAGCGATGTATCAAGACCATGAAGAATTGCCTATTTAAGATTCTTGGCAGGGGTAGATTGGATTACTTTACCCTTCTGACAGTGTTATCGGATATTCAGAGGTCTGTTAATAACCGGCCTCTTACTTACCAGGTGTCAGCCGACAAAAATGCTACTCCAATTACCCCTAATATGTTCCTTAAGCCCAATCAGAGCCCCGGGCTATTGATACGACTGGATAGAGAGGATAGAACAACCTTGTTGCCTCCCAGCAGGGAGAGGCTAATTCAAACCTTGGAACTTAGGGACCAATGTCTGACAGATTTCCACAAACTATGGTATGAGGAGTACCTGCTAGAGCTGGGAAGGAAGATTCCTGGTCGATCCCGACTCAGTACAAGAACCCGCCTCCAGAAGGATGATGTTGTGCTGATTAAGAGTCCTTTGAAACCCAGACCGTTTTGGGTCTTAGGAACTATTACTGAACTGATTCCAGGTCATGATGGTGTCGTTAGAGCAGCACGTGTACAAAAAGGGGAGGGCTTGGAGGAAGTACATTCCCTGAAACATCTGTACCCCTTAGAGCTTTCTAGGACTCCTGAAGGACCTCCTGTTGCGGAGGGAGGGGAGACGTTGGATTCACCCCCTAGTGTTGAAGAGCAGGTCTGGTTGTGTCCCCTGTGCAGCTCTCCGCAGCAGAATCAGAATATGATCGGGTGTGACTCGTGCGACGATTGGTACCATTTCCGATGTGTCGGTATCGACTCAGAACCTCCCAACAGGCAAAAGTGGTATTGCCCAGAATGTGCGCCCCTTAAAAAACGACGGGGTAGACCTAGCCTGCTGCCTGCTTGATTGATGTCTGGACTGATCGACTACTGCTATATTGTACTAACAGTTGTTTTTTGATTAAGTGTTTTGGTGGTCTGTCATTTTTATGTAACTTTTCTTTTTCTTTTCTCTCTTCTACCTTTTGTTTTTTTTTCTCGTTTTTGTCGGGAGTGTGTGAGAAAATAAAAGTAAAAATAAAAAAAGGAGATTGCTTACTTGGTGGCGCCGGCCTCGAGGGCGGAATTCTAATCTGAGTGGTTGAGAGAACGAGTCTCTTATAGACTTGGAGGAGTAGGGGGAGGCACTATTCTTCTGTTATAAAAAGAATTGTGTCTCCGACTAGCACCAGTCCTGTTAACGACTTACTGGTGAACGGTTGGCACAAATTAGTTACTCGCTGCTCGCCGTACTACAAAACTTGTTACTCGACCCAGTAGGGGGGGTCGCATAGGGCATCCTTTGCCACCCCTCGGAGCTTACGCTATCACCGGGTAATCTACTTTACCCTCTAAATAGTTTTTTTTCCACATCTTGAATCGGTGGGTTTTAACAGTATTTTGTATATTTTTTAATTTTTTTAAACTCCTTTTCTCAAATTTTCCGTGTGAAAGAGAGAGTCGGGAACCATTTTAAATTTTACAAGACATCGGTAAACACTATGCTTTCCGAGCTGAATAACATGTTAAATTAAATAAAAACACTAGGTAGAAAAGTAACTTATCTTGCCTTTGATAACATTTATTCGTTATATATTTGTTTTTTGACATTTTTTTCGAATCTATGCGTACAGCGTACAGTAATGCAAATAAAAAACCAAAAAAACAAAAAACACTTATCTTTTATCCCAGGAATTAAAGCAAATAAACTGGAAAATCACACTTTATATTCACGTTTCTTATAAATCATATAGAATCAATATTTTTATTGCATTGCACAAAAAAAAATGAAATGAATAAACATAATTTAATATTTAAGGTTATAAAAAAATCGGATTAGAAATGTAAACAAAAATATTTAAAAACTTACCTTTCATTCCAGTTTCAATACGAAAAAAAATCGGGTTGAATTCTTTGTTCTTTTGTGTTCAAAACAGAAAATTTGTTAGAATTTCTTTAATAAATTGATACAACTTTTGTTTTGTGTGTCAAATTCATTAATAAATAAAATATATGAAAATATAAAAGAATCAAAATTAAAAGATGAAAAACACGATTTAAACGTGAAATTATTTAAATAGAAAATCAACTGCTAAAGAACAAAGAACTTAAGGTCATCGTAATAACACGGTGAAATCATTATTTCGTTCCTCGTGTAAAAATGTCTGTTTATTATTAAAACGTATCGAATTGTTTTCCTATCAAGTTCAGATTATATTTGTCAATGTTTAAAGCTTGTTTTCGATATCTTTTGTAAATTTCTATTTTGTATGTCTAATTCATTAAAAATTAAAATACATGAAAACAAAAATCAGATTAATTAAAAAAACAAAACAAAAAAAAACTGAACATTTCATTATTATTCTAATTAGTCAAACTACCGTTAACATCCAAAATGAGAATAGTAGTCTAAATAATTCAATATATAATATAATATAATATAATATAATATAATATAATATAATCCTTATAATAAAAACAACAACAAAAAACGCGAAGTTAGTATAATTACAAGAAATTACAAGAAAGTAAACTATAATCATTACATTATGAAACTTGAAACTGATTCGGTTGAACTTACGATTTCCGCTCAACAAATTTCATAGTAACATTTATTGAGTAGTTTCCTACCAATATTTTGTTTTATTTCTTATTTTGAAGCGATTATCGAGTCTTCAAAGACATTGCGGTAAGCTTTTCTTGTTCTCCAACAGCGTTCAACATTACATGTTTTTCGCCTTCGGGACAAGCTCACAGTGTAGTATCTGTTCTTCAGTTGCTGCATTTCAATTTCTTGTTCTCTCTCAGTGGAGGAGAAATCCTTCACGACTGAGACAAGTTTTATTTTTGTTCCTTTTCTCCACGTTAAAAACAACCTTGGTGTCTAACTCTGTCCCATGGGGAGACATTGTAAATATGAACATTATACATTAACTAAAAACACTGCAAACGTATCCATTTACTAGCAAAGATATCCGCGCTTCTTCTTCGCATGGGACTTTGCTGCGCACTCGCCCTTCCCCCGCCGACCTCCCCCCAATGTAAACAAAATGTTTGTTTTTTTGGTGGGGGTGAACGATAGCTTTTGTAAATTTCTATTTTGTATGTCTAATTCATTAAAATTAAAATATACGCCAATTATGTGAACACAAATTTCGTCTCGCAATTTCATTAGTTTCGTACGATGAAAATTTTATTAAAATTATTACTGGTTTATTTTGCTCTTCTTTTAAATGGTACAAAAGTTATATTGATAATATTAAATCAAAATAAAGTTACATCGTTTTACATATAGGGGGGGGGTAATTCTGTGGTGACTTTAGGTAGTGCCTAGTGATATCATATATGGCAAAAAAAATTATATTTTATATTAAATAAATTATGAAGAAAATCTGTTTCGCAGGCAATTAAATACACTTGCTATGGTATAATTACAATAAATCCTGGTCAATTTTATAAACAAAAAAGAAGCAAATAATGTATGGGATGATGGATTTTGACACATGGAAAATTGGACTTGTGTCTGACTAACTCTGTCCTTGTGGGTATGCAAGTAAATGAGGACATTAGTTTTAATTATTTATCTCTAACCCCATACCCCTCTTCTCCCGGGCATCGGCGTTGAAAATAAGGGGAAATTATGTATTCTGGAGCAGAAGTTCTTCAAACAAAAAAAATAACTTATGAATTATATCGGCGTACTTATAGTTTAAATGAGCAAAGAAAACAACGGTATATATGAATAATCAGAGGGAGAAAGAGGAAGGATAAAGAATGAAAAAAAGATATATTAGGTAAATGAGGGAGAGAGAAAGGAGAAATTAAAGAAGGGGTGAACGCGAATGTGATGGAGCAATAGCGTAAATATGAATAATCACCCTTGAAAATTCCTTTAAAATTACCAATTAATTAGGTTTTCTGCGGGATAAAAACGAAAATGACGTTTGAAATTACGGCAAATGAGTAGTTTCCAAGATATGAAGAAATGTTAGTTTTTAAAAAGTGGGGGATCACTTTTCTATAATAATGTAACGTAAAATGAGCACCCTCTTTGTGATTACCACATGATGAGAGGTGGATGACAAAGGAAGAAATAAACAGATGCGGAGGAAAAAATCGAACAAAAAAAACGAGGGGTTGAGAAATGGGTGGAATGGAGAATAGTTGTAAGAGAATTAGAATAAATGAGGGATTTGGGAGTGAGTGGAAGGAAGAGTAGTCTCGAGGAAGAGAGAATGAGATTAGGAGAGAGGCAGAATTAGAAAAGTGAGAGGGGGAAAGAGAGAGGGATAAAGATAGAATGAAAAAAGATATATTAGGTAAATGAGAGAGAGATAGAGAGAGAGATAGATAGAGAGAGAGAGAGAGAAAGAGAGAGAGAAAGAAAGGAGAAATAGAAGAAGGGGTGAAGCAACAGAGGAAGACAGAGATTTCGAAAAAAAAAGTAAGTAACAGATCAAGCGCGGTAGAGAGTAAGGATATATATATATATATATATATATATATATATATATATATATATATATATATATATATATATATATATTATTATTATTATTATTATTATTATTATTATTATTATTATTATCATCATTGATAGAATTGTTTAAACAAAACCCAGATGTGTCAACCAAAGAGTGTTCAATGTTTAGACAGAGCAATATGAGTATGACATATATATATATATATATATATATATATATATTATATATATATATATATATATATATATATATATATATATATATACAGAGAGAGAGAGAGAGAGAGAGGAGTAGTAGGAAAAGATATATTGAGAAAAATAGGGGAAAATCTTTTAGGTGAAATTATCTATACCAGCATGAATAACATCTAATGTCATTTTATCTCCGCATTTGTTCAATTTTATTTTAAGAACTTTAATATTTTTACAAGAAGTAAAGAAGGATTCACTCTCCATGATTGACCACAAAGAATAATCAAGAACGTTAAGATCACGTGATGAGGTCATTCTTGTTTGCTGATCCAGGACTAAAGTTGTCTGTGTTACTTAAGCGGTTTCGCACCATCTTGCAATCAGCAAATACAGAATTATACAATCGGGTCAATTCACTTTTAAAAATGTCCTCAATGTAACGTTCTTTGTTAAGAACAAGAAAAAATAGTCTATTGGCATTTTAAAAAAATTGATGGAGATTTCCCTCTTTCAGAAATGGCTGCTCAGACCATCACTGATGATGATTTCTTCATTTTGAAAATCTTTCCGGCATTATCAGGTATTCTCACAAGGACATTTTCATTTTGATGCTTGTTGGATGTTGAAGTGAGAATAACTTTTCATCTGTGAAGATGATATTATTGAGCGTGCCTTGTCTGATAATAAGGTTTAACAAGAGTCGATTTCTGATGAGTTTCTTTGCAATTGTGGCTGCAGAGAGAACTGTCGCTTTTGGAGCTTATAAGATGACATTAAAAGGTCACTTTGACATATCCTTCACATCGTCCTTGGTGATGTTTGTGCTTTGTTCGCCATTTGTCACATGCATCTTTTTGGATTTCGTCTGATTTTGCCCTAACATTTTTGATAAGTTTAGGTGTTCTTAAGGTGTGGGGACGTTGTTTATCTTTGATCAATGAAGTTTACAGGTAATTAGTAATCGTCCTTTTTATAAACATTTTGTTGATTTTGAGTTTTGTTTCCCCCAACTTGAATATTTCTTGTGCCGTACGTCATTCTCGTGTTGCTCCATGGTTAATCTTCTCTCCAATTCAACATTGTTTAAAAATTAACATCTTTTGTTTCTAAAAAATAAGAAATCATACATTACATTATCATATAAAGACAATTAAATAGTAAATTTATTTTAATATTATCATAATAAATAGTTCAGAAATTTTGTAACAGGGCTTATGTCCACACTGTATATCGAAAGAAGACACTTTCAGTAGCTGTAGGCGACAGCTAGACGAATTCCTCACGATTAAACGTTGATTACATTTACATGCAAATTAGATACAATCAGAACGTTGGAATTGAAGTGGATTATAAACTGGTCGAGAGAAATTGCCTATTTCTTGCTATTACAGAGATTAAGCGGAGGGAGTACAGACCTACGAGTGAGAGGTACTTGGAAAAAGTAGGGAAGGATTTCTGATTTTGATTGTATTATCGAGGTGAGCGCGAACGCAGACCCCACACTTAGAAATAGCATGTCCGAGTCATCCACATTTGGGACGATCGCAAAGGTCAACCCAACCGCAGTGCAATGGATGGGCCTCGCTCTGGGGGAACGACCTTAATGATCACCGTTACCCCTGCGTAAGGTAAGTATGATATTTAGCCCCTCGTCCCCGGCCTTGGCATTATCTACTGCCAAGGCCTCATTTGGGGTACGAAGACGCTTAGGCACAAAGGCCAGTAAGGGGAAGTGGGGAAAAAAGGGGTCTTTTCTAGTCCTTAGCTAGACTTGCGTAAGATAGCAAGTACTTTATTATAAAACCTATACTAGAGTTTCTATCACGCACTGTTTCGCCTAACATTCTTACCCGGACCTACTTAAAATAACAGCTCCCCAGCTTACGGGATGGCAGGCGACATTCACACTGTGATAAAGGAAAAAAGAACATATAAAATTATATACAAGAAATAAAAAGGGAAAAATATGTACAAACTAAAGGTTTTTTTTTTTTTGTTTTTTTTTTTTTATTAATTAAATGGGGGTGAGATGATGGGGAGGGGGGCAAACTAGAATACACCCAAAAAGAAAGAAAAATAAAATAAATTAACAAAATGCCTATGGGGGCGGGTTAGTAAGGGGACCCTCCCTACCTAACAGCTGGTCTGTCATATGAAACGCCTACTGTCTTCCGGTCCTCTTCCCCCGGGGGGAAAGGGTGAAAGCAAGCAGGTCTTTCCCTAGAGGGGAGTGGAGGAACTAGGGACATGTATGGAAAATAAATTAGGGTCGGGGATAATAGGGATGGATGGCGTCTTCCAAGATAATGTACGTAATGGGCAAAATAGGCCTGGGACAAAATAAAACAAGTGGACTTTTGGGCATCTTTGGAAGCTCTCCTAGTGCCAATCTATCAAAAAATAAAAAGCTATGGGAACAGGATCCTCACGCATACTACCCTAATCTAGGCCCTATAAAAAGCACAAGCTATCCACTCTTGGTGGTTACTACCTATCTAGCCTTAAAACTACCCAATATTATAAGGTAAACCTTATATTACTTGTCTTGATTGGACTGGGTTCCGAGAAAAAAGAAACCTCAGCACCCTAGGACCAATACCACTAGGGTGGAAACACGAACTTAAATCTAGCGCCTCGTCGGATGCACAAACTAGTGTTGTGCACCCATCTCCTATCAAAGTCGATGTGGGGCAATCTTTTCCAATCACATCTGATTTTCGTTTTAAGTTGATGCTTAAAACGAACAACCAGATCGTGATCAGAAACGGATTGCCCCCTATAGACAATGTCCAGACGTGAAACCCACGTCACTAACCTAGCCACCGCTAGGATCGCTAGAAACCCCAACCGTTTCTCCCTGTCAAACGGCGGATCCACATTATCGACTACGTATGCTAAATCAAGTGGCACCGACGGCTCGGGGTCGATGCGAGCCGTTACCCCTTCGACATACTCCCAGAGACTCCGAACCCCGCTGCAAAGAAAGAACGCGTGTTCTCTCGTCTCCTCCTCCTCTTCATCATTGCAGCGTGGGCACGGGGGATAGTAATAATCCCTATCATGATCGTCCCTGGCTAGTTTGCCGAAGAGTGGCAGCGCGTCTCGGACTAGCCTCCACGTAAGCGAAAATTCAGCGTTATTGATATAGCTACTGGCAGGCGCCCAACTCCACAGCGAGAGAACTTCCCCCCTCGACAGATGTAGTCGCTCCACCAGCGGGTCTTTTGCAGTCCCCTCCACTACATCCCTATATAGCAACCACCTAGGCCGTGCAAGGTCACTGGACCCCGGCAATGCCCTAAGGGCGGCTCGGCATTCGGTCAGGAAACACCTTTCCCCCGCCGGTCTTCTGCGACCTTCAGCGGCAGGGTTGGATATGAGCCGTGGGAAAGCTTGCTCCACGACTGGTACCCAGGGCGTTTCCTCCATCAGTGTCCGACTCAGGAATGCCAATCTTTCTGCGTGCTTGTGACTTAGCAGATCAGGCATCCCCAAGCCTCCCTCGCTAAGCTTCTGTGTACAGACCTGTCTACGGACATACGGCTTTCCTTCTACCCAAAGAAGTTTGAATAGGAGATGCTCTAAAGCCTTACAGCGGTCCGCAGGCAGGGGAAGAACAGATAGACGGTAAAGGATCAGCGGAAACACGTATGTAGCACATGCCTCCGCACGACCCTTCAAGGACAATTTCCTCCGAATCCAAGTCCCTACTGACGACTCGACCTTAGTCTGTACTTCCGACCAATTCTTGTCCAGCTGGAGGTCCGGCCCGAACCACACACCGAGGATCTTTACTGGGCCATCTGTCCAGCCGAACGCACCTGGAAGCGAGTTTACCCCGGTCCAGGCGCCCAACCGCAGGCCAACGGACTTGCTGCGATTGATCACGGCCCCTGTGACAACTTCATACTCAGCGATCGCCTCTATCACCGCTTCAATGTCGGTTCGTCGTGCGACGAACACGGTGACGTCATCGGCGTACGCGGACACCCTGGCAACTTTGCCGCCAGGCAGAGCTATGCCGCGTAGGACTGGTCTCGCCTCCTCGTCCCTTAATTTGCGAAGGAAGGGCTCCAACGCCAGGACATAAAGCAGAGGCGACAGCGGACAACCCTGCCGCACCGACCGGGAGACCCCAAAGGACTCCGACAACCTACCATTAACTTGCACCACCACCGCGGGATCACGATACAGGGCGGAGATCCACTTGCGGAAGTCCGGACCAAAGCCGGCGGTTTCCACAACAGCCCTCAGGAACCCATGGTCCACCCTGTCGAACGCCTTGGACTGATCTAAATTGATCAGCGCGGCTTCTGTGTCGTCTTCTACCCCCTCTAAGATCGTGCGAATCAAGTGCAGATTGTTTTGAATCGATCGATCCTTCACAGCGTAGTTCTGATCCGGTTCGAGCAAGTCGCCGATAACAGCCTGCAGTCGATTCGCAAGAACGCGGGACAAAATCTTGAAGTCTGCGTTAAGCAGAGTGATGGGCCTATAGTCATCTAGATTCCCCCCTCCATGTTGGTTCCCCTTCTTCAGAAGCGTGACCACTCCTTTGGTTACCTGCCTCGGGATCGAGTCCTGGGCAAACCAGTGGTTAAACACGCCCGTCAGAAGGGGCACAAACATGGGCGACAGCCTCAAGAACAGTTCGTAAGGTAAACCATCGAGCCCCGGAGATTTGTTGCGGCCAACCTGCTTCAACGCAGTAATGACCTCACGCTCCGTAACCATCCCCTCGCAGCTAGCCGCTCGGGCCGCAGTAAGGCGGGGCGAGCCAGCTAAATAGCTGCCAAACTCCTGGCCGCGGAGTCTGGGTAGTTTGGTGAAGCGCTCCTCCAAATGTTGCCGAAACCCATTGCAGATCTCCCGTGTCGACACGAGAGGACGCCCTCCCAGGTTATTCACCTCCCGAATGTACCCGTCCGAGCCACGTCTTAGGGCAGCCTTACGCTCAACAGCGTCAACGTTCACGGCTTCGTTGGAAACTCTTTCTAACCTAGCCCTAATTAACTGACCTTCATATCGCTCGCTAGCCAAGCGATTGAGGTCCCCCTTAACTAGAGCTAGTTCTAGGGAATCCCCCCCTGCCACCGCCCGGGTCAATCTATCCTCTAAGTGCCTTTTGGTCCGAGCCCTAGTTAACGCGAGGCGTTGGCTGTATTGGACACAAAAGCGCCTAATGGTAGCCTTAAGATTAACCCACCATCTACTCTCGGTAACCGCCCCCACTAACTCCCTCTGAATTAGTAATGTCAGCTGCTCCCGGAAGTCGACCGACTCCAATAAGGAGGCGTTCATCTTCCAGTAGCCAGCCAACCTAGGCCTATTACCTAATTTCAAACGGGCCAACACAAGTTTGTGGTCCGAATGACCTAACCAGTGGAACGTGGGACAAGATAGGAAATCTGTGTCGCCCCTTCTAATTAACATCCTGTCCAAGTATGAACTTGTAAAGGCGGCCGAGCTAGATTGCCACGTCCACATCTCCCTCCCGGGGTGATCCAGACGAAACCTGTCGACCAGATCGCACGAGGCCATCAGGTCAGACAGGCTGCTTTCACACCCTCTCGACCCTCTAACCCCCCCGACCTTATCTATGCTGGGGTCCAGGATGGCATTCCAGTCCCCCATTAAAACTACCCGCTCCGGACCCAAAGAGAGAAACACCTCCACCCGCCGAAAAAAGGAAACCCTCTCGCTGGGGATGTTAGGCGCATAAACTGCCACGATCCGAAACGCGCCACTTTTAACGGCAACATCGACCACGACCAGCCTCCCATGAGCGTCCGCGTGGACAAGTGTAACCGTCGCAGACAGAGTGCGACTCACTAGTACAGAAACCCCCCCGGCTATAGAGACTGCCATATGCTGAGTAAACATCAAAATCGTTCACCAGCACATCGCAGTCCCCGGCCCCAACAAAGTGGGTCTCTTGCAAGGTGGCTATGTCTACCTCAAGGGCCACGAGATCCCTCAGCACGCGAACAGCCTTGCTTCGGGATCTCATGCCCCTCGCATTTAAACTAGCTAAATTTAAGCTCGTTTCCATGTTTCCACTGCCTAGTAGTATTCCTCTACTAGGGGTCTAAAGTCCTCGGGAGAGAGGACGTCGAAGGTCTGGCCCAGACTGCCCTTGAGCAGGTCGGGCGTAAGCCGCCCGTTCCTGGCCAGACCCCCCACGTCCAAGGGGAACGTCAATTTAATTGCCCTATAGAAGGAGGGGTGAACGTAAATAGGGACCCGACCTTCACATTGCTTAGCAATTTTTGTCAGAGATGGGTGCTCCTCGTCCATGAGCCTGAAGCCCGGGAAAGTTGTTTTTCCTGCCTCCAGCATCCTCCATAGTGCCTTTGATCTTCCTCCCCTATTTGGCCGCACGAAGGTGATGAGATTCGGGGCGTCGGCGAAATTCGGGGGTCCGTGATGTTCTTGGAGTCTACCGTTGTTAACTTTTCTAGCTGCCGGAGATTCTTTTTCTGCGTACCGTTTAGGTCCCCGACAGCTAGTTCTGCGTCACAAAGGCGCTCCCCAGGCCAAAAAGGATATTTTCTTGTTTTTTCCGTCCTGGAGGGCGCCTTTTCTTCCACTGCTTTCTGCGCCGACGCCGCTTGTTGGTCTTCCGGAGCTATTCTTTCCGGCTCCGGACTGTTGAATAGGGGAGGGGTAGGCTGAGCTTCTTTGGTGAGAGATACTGGAGGCTCAGCTGTTACGTCTTCCATAGACTCAGGGGGAGTCTCATTGGTGTTTTCTTCTAGAGGAAGCT